>NW_022170403.1:17385148-17496133 GCF_008802855.1 Photinus pyralis | reverse complement strand
AGCTCTTAAGATAAAGAACTAGTAGCGTCGCAAAACGAGCGGACGGACGGACAGACGGACAAAGTGGCCACAATAGCGCATTTTTTTTTATTTTTGTGGAAATGCGCTAAAAAAGACACAGGGAAATCCATATCCTGATCCTGTTCACTCCCCTTCCACCCCACGCCCCCACTTCAATTTAAGGATGTTCAAGAGACATACCTAGAAGGGCGTTTAAGGCCGGATGTCCACCGCATCGGGCCGACGAAGATCGGTACGATTTGAATCGCGCACCTGCATTTCTACTGAAGCCTGTCAACAGACTCGACTATTGTCGGGACCGATCGAAATCACAACCGACTATTTTAGCCCGTTGTCGTCAGTCGTGACAGTTTTTTTTTTTTNCCTAAGGGTCTGTTAAAAAGTCGCGTGGACATTCTAATAAGTGTTTTAAAATCTTTTAAAGACATAAGAACATCTAAGGGATTTAACATGAGCCTTTACGGATACCTATTCTAAAAGAGTTATGGGCCACTGACTTAATTTTAAAGTTTAAAGGTCTCCAAAAAGTTTTTAAACATCCCCAAAAGTTCAAGAGAGATCTTCATGTGCTCATCTCTATGAGTCTTCAGGAGACTCCAAGGGTATTCGAGAGGCACTAACTCTCTTCACTTTTTAAATGTCAAACCTTCAAGGGCCTTTAAAAGTTTCTAAGAGTGTCGAAGTGTCTGATTGCGTAGTTACTGTAAAAAATTTTCTGTCCAGTTGTTGCGATAAGATTCGTTATTGCTGCATAGGCTAATTAAGGTTCGAGATTCGTGTTATCGCCGTTAAAAAAACACGGGTTTGATTTTTAGAAAACACAGTACTTAAGGAAGGAGAGGGGAAGTTAAGGAAAGGAAAGATTTGCTAAATAAAAGAGACAAACAAGCTTTTTTTTGCCTGTTGCATTTAGCCTTTCGCTGGTCAAGCTTTTTCTTTGCTGGCCGTTATTTGCGCGAAACGGTGTGTTGAAAGACAATAATTGTCTATCGATCTGTAAATGATTAGGTTTCTGTTAATGGAGCCCGAATTACGACTTACATAAGAGTTTTCATGTTCATTTTCTTTACTTCGTACCCGGAATTCTGTGGTTTTTGAGGACCTCCAAACCTTGTCAAAAGTTTCTGTAAGAGATTGGAATTTTAAGTCTTTAAGGGCCTCCTAGATACTCTTAAGAGTATTCTGAAGGCATTAAAAATCCTTAAGTTACATTTATATTGCTTAAGAGTCTTTGAAAATGACAAAGAGTCTTTCAGATAACTGCCTTTGTAGCACAATTACCGAAACCAGACTAAACTAACCAATTTCAATTTTTTTAATTCAAATTTGGCGCCTTATTCAATTTCTGATAGTACTGACAATTTTTCATACTTTAAAGTTGGATATCAAACTTACGTATTGCGCAGGCAAGGTAATGTGATTAAGTTCAAAAAGCGGTATTTCCTATTCAGACTTGTAACAGCCATTAGGCCAATTTTTACCAGATTTTTTATAATTAATTGAAGTGAAAAGGCTGGTGTTAGGTAAGTGGTTACTTTTTGATTGTCCCTTGTATTTATTGCTGGTTAGTTAGGTTTTTTTTTTGGGAATTACGAATATAATTATTGTGGATTGGAATAAAAGCACTTTGGAGTCTTTAATCGTCGATCCAAAACCCATACCCGTACAACTTGAAGGTTCTTTTAGAGCTTTTATGAGTACACAAGAACCTTTGGGGATTAAAGGTCTTTAAAAGTCGTCGCTAAAAACCATTGTCCAAGGTCGCGTCTTTGAGAAGCTTCGAGATTCCTTGATATTCTCACCTGTTTTCAAAAATCAAACCCTTTGAGAGCCTTTCAGAGTTTTTACAAGAGCTTTAATTAATACTCTTTAAAAGCGTTTCCAAGAAGTATGTAATAATTTAATAGACGTTTTGTCTTAAGGGTCTTTTAAAAGTGTTTGAAATAAAGATCTTTTATTGGCTCTGGAAGTTTTTTTAACGACTCCCTTACATTCTCGAAAAATCTCCAGCAACCTCCAGAGCTCTCTGTATGATTTAGAATGTTACGAAGCCTTTAGTACTTAAGGATCCTTAAGAAGTTCGATTTTATCGGTTTCCAAGAGCCTTTTAAGAACAATCTTCTGGTTTATGTTCCGCTCCCAAGATATAAGATATATAAGATATAAGATATAAGTACTATTAGTATAAGTTATAGAATATTTCGTGTAATATTTTTTTTGGCGCAAGTAGTAATATGCAGAATTACATAGAAACCAACAAGAGAAATTAAAAATCTAAAATCGAAAATGCCAAAGCGGTGACATTACCTTTGGTATGTTACTGGGCATACCAAGCTTCAACTTCGTGCAATTCGGTTCATAAATGACGCAAAGGCCAAATGGCATGGGTTTTTGAATTGAGTGGACTTAAAGCTCGGCGTTGCATATTATACGGTAGGTACTGGCTATTCCGATCGAAATGCCAGAAAGGCACTGTTAAGGTTGAATCGATTAGACTTATTTTTTTGGCATTGCGTATTATATGGCAATAGCTATGCCCGGTTTAAATTTCATGCAATTCGGTTCTTAAAGAACGGAGATGTCAAAAGGGCCTTCCTTCGTTTTTGGCTTACAAATTTATTCATTGTCTTTTAAATCCTTGGACATGAAGCTATCGAGGGACGGACGAACGGAAGCACGAGTGAGCGAGCGGACGGACTTAAGCACCTTAGAAAATTAAAAATCGAATTTGATTTCCTCGATGCAACTTTATTAATATTTCCACAGGAGTCAAAACCTTCAAAATGAATATCAACAAAAAATTATAGGCAACCATTAAAATTTCAATATATTAAATCCTGACAGAAATTTAAAATGACACAAAAAGAGCATCCGGTCTTGGTTGGACAAAGAAAACTGCAAAAAGAGGAGGAAGCATATGTCCGAAAATGGATGGATAACCCAAAAAAATTAAATGCAGCCAACTAAATATTTTATTAGCTAGTGTGCAAGTTTACAAGTCACAACTAAACCAAAAATAAAGCTAGGCCTATCAAATTAATTAAGCCCCTCATTTAGTAAAAGGTGGTTCGCAAAGTGGCTTAATGAGCACCCTAAAGAGGGTATCGAGCGTGTACATTACGCAGCGATAACGTGGATAATGATGTTCTCGTGTATCACTAGCCGTAATTACTAATTCTTGTATCCTGTACAGTATTGATTAAACGATTTGCAAAACACATACCTGGTTTAACTAATCAATTGCATGCACGAACTATGAGACAGTATAATAGGTAGAGTCAATTTCAAATACCGGTTAGAGTTTACAAACATCAAATATTTATGAGATCAATACCGATGCAATATACATTTTACGGCTGTTGCACAAGGCAGAGCCAATCCAAAACTCCAACCTTTCATCTAGCGAGATAAACCTTAAAAGTTACGTGTTCTGGTACATTGCTTTTTGCTTAATTTATTAACAGTACTCGTTCTTGTTTCGAGGTTCTTATTTTAGGAGAAGATGGCACACAATTTGGCGGTAGTATTCATTTTGCCTAGGATAAAAATCCTGCCCCTCTCGCTTGTCAAATGATGAGAACACATAATATGTACTTATTTTAGGTTATATTTTACTTTTGACACTTTAGTAGGACTCCATCGCATGTAAAAGATGAACATTTTCTAGAATGGACGAATTGAAAGTGTCGATTCATTATAGTGCGCTATCTCAAAAGCATTTGAAACCCAAAATATCAGCAATTCGGAGGGCAGTCTGTGTTTGCAACAGATCTTGATTGAGAAGAGTATTGAAACACAGCTCGCATTTATCAATCCATGCCATGTGAAAACCACATATCGCAAAAAAAATAAAATCGCCCTAAATGCATCAATAACTTAGGAGAAATATTACTTGCGCCAAAGAAAAGTATAAGTCCACCAGCAATATTATTCAAAAATTATATCTACAATAAAGTAGATGAGGGGTTATGTGTAATCAATTTTGGCGATATTGCGAACTTAAAATAAATTAGCATAACTTGAAAGCGTTGTTTAAGTGTGAACAATTAATGAATACAATGTCGTTTCAACAAATTCATTAGTGGTCACATACAAAAGTAGCGTGCGGATTATCCGGATAAAGTATGGTAAAGCTGTCACGATTTTTTAGCTGCAAATAGCTTTTGTCCCTCATAGTCCATTACTATTTTTAAGTAAGTTGTCTGGAAGTATGACAAATTATTAAATATTTGCTTTGCATATACATCATTTAAATTGAACAAGAAAATATGGTGTGTCACATATTATGATTAATGGAAAATTCATATAAAATTCCATTCGTTTCGGACCGTATGTACTAGAAATCATTATTCATGAAGCTGTTTACTGTTTAATGTAAATTCAAATATCAGCTAGCACACTGTAGAATCTCTGTTCATTCCCGAGTTATCGTGTTCCAGACCCGGATGGACAGACAGGCAGAGAGAAAGTGTGATTCCATGATAATAATATTCATTGATTTGAAAAAAGTAGCTGAAATTTCGTTTAGAATGCGATACAAATATATTATTTCAGTCCAGCATATTATGCTGAAACCTTCTTTCTCATCGACCTCGGCGAAAGTAAATTTATAAAAGGTCTTCATAGTAACTGCACAATAGGCCATTCCCTAAAGGTCCAAAGAGCTGTGGGCCTAAGGCCGATATACAGGGTGTAAACGAAACTAGGGAACGCGATTTTTCTCCGAAGTTATTAGAGATACAAAAAATCTTTCAAATAAAATTTTTAGTGTTTCTGGTAAGCTATAGGTACATAAATAATTGTAAATCAGAAAAAAAAAATTTCGAAATATACCTATTTTTAACTGTTTTTTTAATGGTACGCCCTGTATGTATATAATGTTTATACTGTTTGGTAGGAAAAAATTATTGCTTTAAAAAAGTTTCATAAGTTGTACCTTCTAAACTTAATAGAATTCGAGATACTAAAGAAAATATTGAAATAATTTTACTGGAAATTAAAAGTGGCTATGGAAAAAAAATTGACATTTGTATTGGTTTATTGTTATAGCTTGATGAAAAAGTTTATTGAATTGATAACTTAGATTATTATTTGTTGTAAAAATGGAAGAATAGTCAATTGAGGAGAAGGTAGATATGTTGAAATGTTTCTATTTATCAAACAATATCAAGACAAGCCCTGTGATTATACCGTCAACAATAGCCTGATCGTGTACTTTTTCAACTAATGTGTGGTGTCGAAGTGTTAATAATATTATTCGGGGTCCATATTTTTATTAGGGCACTTTAACTTCTCCAGGATATTTGATTGTTTTACAAAATGAACTAAGGAATTTTTTGATGATATACCATTAGCATATCGGCAGGGAACGACATTCAACAAGATAGTGCACCTGCGCACAATTCAATAGATGTAACAAACTATTTAAATCAAGAATTTCCAAATGCCTAGATTGGATCAAGGGGACCTATAATGTGGCCTGTAAGGTCTCCCGAACTATCGACCCTAAGATTTTTTTCTGTAGGGCGCCATCAAAAATAAAGTTTATGTTACGCACATTACTACACTTGAAGAATTAACACATAGAATAAAACAAGCTGTGAACGGTTAAATAATAAAACTAATAATACTGTAAATCAACATTTGTTAAAAAGGCTCAATGTTTGTTTACGAGAAAACGGTGAAAATTTTGAATGATTTTTATAGTGTTACCAATACAATTGATGTACATTTGTAAATTAAAATGTTTCGTAACTCAATAATTTTGTTTTCATATCCAGCTTTAATTTCGAGCTATTTCAATATTTTCTTTAATATCTCGAATTCTATTAAATTTAGAAGGTATAACTTATGAAACTTTTTTAAATCAGAAATTATTTCGTACCCAATAGTATAAAAATATACAGTGCGTACCATTAAAAAAAAATTAAAAATAGGTATAGCTCTAAAAATTAAAATATTTTTTTCTGATTTAGTTTAATTTATGCAGGTTACTAGATTGAAAGATTTTTTGCTTCTCTAATAACTTCGGAGAAAAGTCACGTTCCCTAGTTCCGTTTGCACCCTGTATACTGTACAGTAATGAAAGCACAAGAACTTAGTCTTCACAATCACACTTTTATGGGGACAAGGAAAAGCACAAAACAAGTGGAAAAATGAGAAGGGATTTAAATTCAAAGGGTGGGGACGACAACGGCTACATCTAACGGAGGAATTTTATAACACATACTACAGGATGTTTCTAAGTAAAATTTCTACGTTACCACTTTTATATTTTCTTACATTCTTAAAGGCTTCATCTTTCTCCGTGGCCACTAGATGTCTGCGGAGGACAAGGCGAGGAATTCTTATGCGCGCTGATTCTTATCATTTACCGGTATGCCTGCATGCAATTGATTCCTGATTTTCGGTTGAACTGTTTTATATCTTGGAAGAAACCTGATGATCCTTGGGGTAGTGTGGGTTGCTCAGTGACTAAGTTTTTGCTTGAAGCGCATTTGCTCGCGACATGTCCTAATTTAATTGTAAGGGCGACAGCGCACCTCATAATTCGCGAAGAAAATTCTTTGGTTTCATTAGAAACGAGCTCCTAGCGAGTTTATAATTTTGCGGCATGTGTCCGTCTATCCGTCCGTCCGCACGATATCTCGATAACGAATAAACCGATTACGATAAAATTTTCTATATGGATTCTTTATCAAAATTTGTGGATTGGAGTTACTGAATTGGCAATGTTGGTAAAAAATAAGGAAAGCCCTTTTGACATCTCTGTCAGTTATAAACCGAATTGCATGAAATTCAATATGGGCATAGCTCTAACCATATAATATGCAATTGCAAAAGTTGAGTCTAATCGATTCAACATTCAAAATGCCCTTTTCGGATCTCGACTATTTAAGAACAACATTTATTACACAATCGTGAAGGCAGGAAGTTGTGATCCATAGTAATAAATTGTAAAATAGCAGAAATATTGACTTGTCACCAATATAAATCGTTGTTTATGAGAAACACCATGACACCACCATGTTAAAAGAGGGGTTAAACCCGCCTAAACTGATTATGATAGCCAAAGCTGACAAGATAAAACTAATTTAAGAAAAAATTAAGGTACCTATCACTGAATCGCTAACTTAGTATTTTAGTAGAACACCTGATGGTAAGAAACAAGTATTGCAAGATTGCACTTTTACTCGAGCCATTGAATTTATAGATAGTTATAAATTCAATGCTCGAGCCTCGCGTACACTACGACGTTGCAAACGTATATAGGAATACGGAATAATTCAAATTTTAATTGCCTAAAATTAATATTATTTTATAATTACATCTGTTAACAAACAAAGCATCTGCAAGTGTACGTTGTGAGTTGCCTGATTCTAAATTTAGGTAAGGTTTCTATTCAAATAAATTTGTAAATAAATTCCCTTTTCCCCAGCTGGCCCTCAGTACAAATGGATGGGTATTTGCTCTTTGTGAAAGCTTGCCGACAAAACAAATGCTATAGCATATGCAAAATGTTTGAAAATTAATTCGTGTACTGTTCTGTTTTAGATTTCTGAAAGTATTATTGTAATATAGGTACTTAAAAAGATTCATATTGAATGTACTGTGAATAAAGACTATTCATGTCGAACCAATAAAGGCAACATTACCTACATTACGTGTCATCCTCAAAATCTTATGTAGAAATATGTAGAAACGTTGTTGGTACTGAATCGCGTCAATAGATAGACGTGAAATCCTTAGCGCTTGATTTCCGAATTTAATGAAAAATGCGATCGCATTCTTGTTTAGCGTTGCCTCTTTACATTTAGTACCTACTCTTCAGTGTTTAATTAAAAATCAGAAAGTTTATTAATCTACTCTAATCCTAATCTACCCAAATTACCTACGGATATAACAGCCTTAACCGTTATTTAAATATGCAGTAATAGGTACTTTCAATGGTCTATAATCTGTATTGATTTTCGCCTCTAGATTATGTATGGTACAAGAAACAATTTACTCTGCACGCCAAATTCGTCAAGTCTGATAAATGAGGTCGTTACAAAATGCATGTACCTTCTGTACCGCATGTAACATAAAACATTTACTGCGGGAAATTTTTTAGATGCGTAATGGATTATCGATATTACAAACAAGCGGATCATATTACGTTGATTGGTGAGGGGTTCTGTATCATCCATCTAATTCTATCCATACAGTACGCTCATTAATCGCCCTCGCTTTTGAAAAAAAAAACGTCTCTCATAATAAATTTAGCCATTCAGTCGATGTAGAATATCATGTTTTACCGGCAGTACGCTCATAAATAAAATAAACCCCTCTAGTCATTTAGCTCTTCCAGTTAATCTCAGAGATTAAATCCAAGTACGTGAGTTTCGAATTAGGTAGTACAATATTTGTTATCAGAGGACGCATTGACTTTGCTAAGTGTGGATGTGGGGGATTATTTACGTATAAGCACAAGGTTGGTCTATTTTATTTGAATTTGGTATCTCGATGTTTTCCCTTTTAGAAGTGTTTATATTTGCGTAACTTGTATAAATTTTATCACCTTTGTAAATTGTTTATTTAGATTTGTGTATTTAATTGTAAAAAGTGAAATTGCCCGTTATTTTCAGCGGGGACGCGTTCCTTCGAAGCTGTGATTATCTTATCTGATTGTGATGGGCGGTGTTTTAGAAATTCCTGATTTGATAGTGGAATCAACGTAAAAATAAGACTGCTGCTACCAGCCGTCGGTTTTCGAGACGGTAAAAAGAGCGTGTATTTTTGTTTACGCTAATTTGGTCCTATTGAAGACGCACTTCGTCGGTTTTGAATTAAAGTATGCAGAAGAAATTAAGCAATCTTAATAAAAGTTTAAGTGATCATCAAGTGAACTAGTAAAAGTTTGTATAAGGTTTGTAAAACGGTTTGTCCATATTCACAACGGGGAGTGTGAGTACACAAATCGGTTGCCAGGTTAGTAAAAGTTAAAAGTTTCTACCGTCCGGGCAGCCCCCTAAAGTTTTGTACATTTAATTTATCAAGCCAACTCAAGTATTTGAAGAAAAAGTAAAATTTCAGGAAACTGCCAGCGAGTATTTTTGTGAGAGTTCGACATGAGAACCATAAGTGACCCGGCAGACTACCACGCGATAAACGAATTCTAAACCATGCCCTTCCCAGCATGGCCTCGTCGAATGTGGCACTCGTTTGTGCCCTTCTAAATGACGCAGAAAAGGCGGTAAACACACCAGATCTTTAATGTGTCCCCACAGAAAAAGTCACACAGAATGATACCTGCTGATCGGGTAAGCATTTGAATAAAACTTGAACCTGAACAATGAAACAACTGTCTTCTTCTCTAGCACGTCCGATCCACTGCTGGAGCCGCTCAGTTTTTAGGTGCGCACGAACTTATATTTTCAAAAAAACTTGCAGAGTTTATCTTCAAAATGACAGAATATGATATCAGTACAATTGTCAGTTCTTGTACTGTAAATCGTAATAGAATATTAACTAACTTCTATACGTAAAAATAGTTAATTTATTTCACAAGATACAATAGAGTGGAAGATACTCTTGATGTCCCATCCCCTAGCAATAGTTTGCAACTGTTGGATACAGCAGGACGGTGCACCTGCACATAATTCTAGAGCCGTTCGGGAATATCTTTGAATGAGATACCTACATCATTCAATTCAGAATAAAACGAGTTCTTATGATTTCGGAATGATTTTCAGGACCGTATTTAAAAAAACAAAACTTAAGATGGTTACGCAACGTCGAAACATCAGAAAAGTTACTGCGGAGAAATGTCGTTGCTAAACGCCATCTTCTTAGACCTTTGATTGCGCAAGTTTTCTCCCATTTAACCAAATTTCTACATCTGGCCTATAGTAGCTATCCTTATCACGGACGCAGGGTATAATTAAAAGTAAAAAAATAGTAGACTTCTTTAATAACATTGACACGATGAAGCCATCAATTGTTTTTGATTTGAGCTCAATGCCCTCCGTTTTTAACGTTTTGTATGCAATATTAAATTTAAGAAGAGCACCTAAGATTGTTTGTGAAGGATATTAAGTATTGCTATGTAAGCAACGTCGTGTCGTAGATTATAACATTTTTAACTAAAGGGGGGGGGGGGGCAGGCAGACAATTATCTACGAACGTATATGTAAAATTCTGGTCGAAACAATTTTGTTGGAGTCGAGAATTTATCGAAAATGATCCAAAATGAGACAAACACATATTTTTGATTCGAGCAACATTTGAGAAAATTGCGCAAGGTAAATTTCCCATTCCCTATGGCCCATTTTAAATAACTCAACGCCTTTACATTGTCGTATGGCCCATCTTAACAAAACACCCTGTATAGTGAATTGTCAGATGTTGATTGTTGGCCGATCGAAGAATTTAGTTTTAGTTATTGCAACGGAAAGTGCACAACGTAGTTTTGAAACTTTAACACGAAGATTTGGGAATGAATGAAGCGTCCGCGAGATGACAAAACAACTTTTTTCCGAAACACATACGCAATAAATCATGAAGGCAAACCTGGAATAATGAGGTGTTTATATTTACCCCACACGCAGGTGGTCGAGACAAAGAAAGTCTAAAAATTACTCAGTTTTCTCTAAAAAATCCATTTATTCACCAATCCACTTAACCATCATATTCCCACTGCCGCAAATTTCAGAAGTCACGCCAATGAAGAGCGCCTGATGTGTCCCCTCTTCTACAATAAAATTACGCACAAAAGAAATCATGCACCTGTATCCTTTGTTGAGAACACCAATCGCACGTGGGCCTGGCAATCAATTAAATTTCGCAATAACAACGTCCTTATCGCATACGACCAGATAGCACTTAAATACACTCGACCATATGATTCTTAAGTTTAAATGGTGCATTTTTCACGTCTCCAGATTCAATAATTCGTATCTAGAAGCCATAATAACTAAGTTTTGGAAATAAGACTCCGTTGTGCGAAAAGTTTAGCTGATATTACTAAGTAGCTCGCTCTATGAAAGTCTTAAAGATACACGTAGCACGGAAAATGCCATGCGGTGCGATCCGAGAAAAAAGCCTATATTCTCTATGCTTGCCATAATGGCGGTATTACATCATCAACCACATGGAGGAAATTGAGGCAGATAGGTGTAGTTGCTTCGAGAAACAAAGGTGAAATCCTTACAGCTCTTTGTGATGTAGATAAACTTAACCAAGCGTTTACGACACTTTCGGGTGTTAGAGGAGTTTGCGATACTGCATTACTAAACTTTTATAATGCTAACAGGGTTAATACATTTAAGCAACCATTTTTATTTCAGATAGCTACAACATCCGATGTCGTAAGCGCGTTTAACGCTATTAAATCTAATTCTACGGGATCTGATAACATTAGCTTACATATGTGGAAATTGTGTCTGCCACGTTTATTACCCTATATTTTGCACCTAATTAACTCTTGTTTATTAGATGGATCATTCCCGTTACCCTGGAAGGTGGCTAATGTTATACCTTTACCAAAGGTAAAAGTGCCAAATGGGTATGGTGATTTACGCCCGATTAGCATATTGCCATGTATATCTAAAGTATTAGAGAAAATTATGTCAGCTCAAATTAGAAGCTATATTGAGAAGGAAGGAATTTTACCAGAAATGCAATCGGGTTTTAGATCAGGCTATAGCTGCAATACAGCACTCTTGCATGTTACTGACTCAATTATGTCCGCCATTGATCGAAATCATCTAGCAGTATTGATTTTACTAGACTACTCTAAAGCTTTTGACAGACTTAATCATGACTTATTGATCGCTGTTCTTAGGTATATTGGTTTTGATGCCATGTCGACACGTATGGTTGAAAATTATATTAGACATCGTACTCAACGCGTCATTTTTTTAAGGATAATGTGTCTAAACCGCTATCCTTGATCAATGGCGTGCCTCAGGGATCCATTTTGGGACCATTGCTTTATGTGATCTACACTAGCCAGATTACCAAATCTCTAAGCAATTGTGCGTATCACTTATACGCTGACGATACCCAATTGGTTTATACATTTGGTGGGTATGATATAAATCAAGCCAATAGAATAATAAACGTAGACTTAGATCGCCTAATTAAAACATCAGAAAGACATGGGTTGTTAATAAACACGTCCAAATGTTACGTGATGCTTTTTGGCAGAGTCAAGACCAGAAGTGATACTATTGATAGCATTAAAATCAAAATCAAAGATAAATTATTACCTGTGGTTGACGATGTAAAAAACTTGGGTGTTACCTTTGACTACCAGTTACGTTTCAAAAAGCACATCTCTGAACTTCTTCGTAGAGCATACTGCAATCTAAAACTAATATATAGCAATAGGCAGTATCTTAATCGAAACCTCGATCGAAACATTAGAGCAATTTTATGCGAAGCACTGATTTTATCGCATTTCAATCACTGCGATACTGTGTATGGCCCATGCTTAGATGTCAGCGATGTGAAACGCATTCAACGCATGCAAAATTCCTGTCTTCGTTTGATTTTTGGTGTAAGGAAGCACGATCATATTAGTAATAAGTTAGTTGAAGTCAAATGGCTGAACATGGCTAATAGAAGGTTATTACATGCTGCCACCTTGTACCATTGTATCATTACTACTAAAGTTCCACCGTACTTGTACTCCAGGATTGCGTTCAGTGGCGATGCACATAACGTAAATATTAGGTCAAAAAATGTTTTGAGACCACCTAGATACTACACTACTATCTTCCAAAGATCGTTTACGTACAACGTCTTTAAATTGCATAACTCCCTTGCGTATGAACTGAAAAACTGTACAGTAAAACAGTTTAATAATCGTTTTAAAAAGATATTATATCTGAGTCAGTTATGATTTAGTTAGCTCCTAGTATCACTTTCGTACCATAATCATTTCATATCATTTTTCTTTTTTATTTATTTATTTTTTTATTTCTCTTAGTTTGGTTTTGATTTCATGATTTTCTCATTCAAATTTACCCAATTTTTTGCTTTAGTTGGTATGAACTGCTTATCTGTTGCCATTACAGTTCTATAATGTATAAAATCTAATGAGAAGGGGTTAAGTGGTAGAACAGACGGTAGTTTATTCTACGTGTCTGAACTTCGCCCCATTGGGTTGTACAAAAGTATAAGGGTAAATCTATATTAATTTTAATTTTAACCAATCTGTATCAACTCAATAAATGGCTATTATTATTATTATTGTCGGTGTTTCTTGTGAGAACTCAGGTCTAGCCTGGTTAACTAATCGCACGGATTAAAATCAAGTAACGATTAGTGTCTGTGTCTGGTGAAGTTATGTAGGGTTCTAAAGAAAAAAAAAAAAAAATAAAAAATAAATATTCACACACTCACATTGGAAATCTAGGATAGTATGTAATTCATACTTACCAACATAGCTATTAATGGCCCCAATAGTCAACGCTATCAGGAAAGAAGAAAACAAAACAAAAATATCATTATAATAATTCCTGTAATTTTATTAAATAGAGTTTATTGTGTAAGTGTTTCTTTGGCTTTGCGTTTGGGTTGAATACGAGTGGGTTGTGATAACGTGGTGTGTTTATGTGAAGAAGGAGTTTTGTGTTTTTTAATTGTATTTATGGTGTTTCTTTGTTCCTGAGGTCGTATTTGTGAGGTTGTTTGGGTTTTTGGTGGAGATATTGCAGTATTTTGTGAGCCTGTGGTGCTGTTAAGGTTTTTGCGCTTCGGTTGTATACGAGTGGGTTGTGACAATGTGGTGTGTTTCTGTGAAGAAGGAGTTATGTGTTTTTTAAGTGTGCTAGGGCGTGTAACTTTATTGGGTGGACCTGTCTTTGTAGTGCAAGTTGTGTTACTTGTATTTGTGGTGTTTCTTTGTTCTTGAGGTTGTATTTGTGTGGTTGCTTGGGTTTTTGGTGGAGATATTGCAGTATTTTGTGAGCTAGTAGTGCTGTCAAGGTTTATGCGTTTGGGTTGTATACGAGTGGGTTGTTTCTGAGAAGAAGGAGTATTGCGTTTTTTAACTGTGCTAGGACGTGTAACTTTATTGGGTTATTATTATTATTATTATTATGGTCGGTGTTTCTTGTGAGAACTCAGGTCTAGCCTGGTTAACTAATCGCACGGATTAAAATCAAGTAACGATTAGTATCTGTGTCTGTGTCTGGTGCAGTGTTATGTAGGGTCCTTAAAAAAAAAACCCACGTGCATTGGCAATCTAGGGATAGTATGTAATTCATACTTACCAACATAGGTATTGATGGGCACAATAGCCAACGCCGAGGCCAACGCTATCAAAAAAGAGGAAAACAAACCAAAACAAAACAGAATCATTATAATAATTCCTGTAATTTTATTAAATGGATTTTATTGTGTAAGTGTTTCTTCGGCTTTGCGTTTGGGTTGAATACGAGTGGGTTGTGATAACGTGGTGTGTTTCTGCGAAGAAGGAGTTTTGTGTTTTTTAATTGTATTTATGGTGTTTCTTTGTTCCTGAGGTCGTATTTGTGAGGTTGCTTGGGTTTTTGGTGGAGATATTGCAGTATTTTGTGAGCCTGTGGTGCTGTTAAGGTTTTTGCGTTTCGGTTGTATACGAGTGGGTTGTTTCTGAGAAGAAGGAGTATTGTGTTTTTTAACTGTGCTAGGGCGTGTAACTTTATTGGATGGACCTGTCTTTGTAGTACATGTTGCGTTACTTGTGTTTATGGTGTTTCTTTGCTCTTGAGGTTGTATTTGTGAGGTTGCTTGGGTTATTGATGGAGATATTACAGTATTTTGTGAGCTAGTAGTGCTGTATACTGTATAGGTTTCTGCGTTTGGGTTGAATACGAGTGGGTTGTGATAACGTGGTGTGCTTCGGTGAAGAAGGAGTTATGTGTTTTTTAATTGTGCTAGGGCGTGTAACTTTATTGGGTGGACATGTCTTTGTAGTGCATGTTGCGTCACTTGTATTTATGATGTTTCTTTGTTCTTGAGGTTGTATTTGTGAAGTTGCTTGGGTTTTAGGTGGAGATATTTTAGTATGTTGTGAGCCTGTAGTTCTGTTAAGGTTTTTGCGTTTCGGTTGAATACGAGTGGGTTGTGAAAATGTGGTGTGTTTCTGTGAAGAAGGAGTTTTGTGTTTTTTAAATGTGCTAGGGCGTGTAACTTTATTGGATGGACCTGTCTTTGTAGTGCATGTTGCGTTACTTGTATTTATGGTGTTTCTTTGTTCTTGAAGTTGTATTTCTGTTGTTGCATGGGTTATTGGTGGAGACATTACAGTATTTTGTGAGCCTGTGTTAAGGTTGTTGCGTTTGGGTTGAGTACGAGTGGGTTGTGTTTGTGATAACGTGGTGTGTTTCTGAGAAGAAAGAGTATTGTGTTTTTCAGCTGTGCTAGGTCGTGTGGGTGAGGGCGTCTTTGTAGTGCGTGTTGCGTTACTTTTATTTATTGCGTTTGTTTGTTCAGGAAGTTGTGTTTGTGTGGTTGGTTGAGTTAAGTTTGGAAATATTACAGTATGTTGTGTGTCATGTTGTGAGTCTAAAGTGCTGTTTAGGCTTTTGCGTTTGGGTGGAATACTAATGGGTTGTGATAATGTGGTTTGCTTCAGAGGTGAATCTCTGATTGTAGTATATGTTGTATCATTTGTTGTACTTGTTTGTTCGGTAAGTTGTATTTGTGTGCTTGTTTGGGTTAGAGGTGGAGATATTACAGTATGTTGTGTACCGTGTTGTGAGCGAGTACTGTTGTTTACATGTATACGTTGTGGATCATTTCTGTATGTAGTATCTTGTGTTATGTTTAGAAATTTACGAACAATATGGCATGTGGTGATAATGACTGCTTTTTGTAAATGTTTGTATGTGTTTTTGTCTAAACCTAATAGTTGTAAATTGTGGTGTATTGTCTTTGGTATAACTCCAGTAGCACTAAGAATAATGGGAACTATAACAGTAGATTTCATTCTCCATTGCGTCTTAAGCTGGATAGCTATATCGGTGTATTTGCGGTGTTTTTCTGCATGTGTTTTAGTTAAGTTGTTAGTGTTGGGGATGGCAATGTCTATAATACAAATGGATTTTTGTGTTTTATTTATAAGTGTAATGTCTGGTCTATTATTGTGGATAGTTTTATCTGTGAGTAGTGTCCTGTCCCAATATAATTTGTGTGTGTTGTTTTCGAGTATGATCTGTGGCGTGTATTTGTAGTATGGTGTCGTATCTGTTATGAGATTGTGTTTAAGTGCTAATGTTTGATGTATGATTTTAGCTACCTGATCGTGTCGATGTTTGTATTCAGTTTGTGCAAGTCGTGTGCATGCCGATATTATATGTTGGATTGTTTCTGATGTTTGTGAACAAAGTCGACAAGAATCATTTGTCACTGTTTTATCTTTATGTATGTGTTTTTTTATAGTTGCGTGTGTTAATGACCTGGTCTTGTATTGCTAACATGAAACCCTCAGTCTCCGGGAAGACATCACATTCAGACAACCAACTGTGCGTTGCTATAGAGTCAACACAATCCTGGCCAACCTCTTGTGGAAATCGTCCATGTAAAGGCTTTTGGTTCCATGTCCGTATGTTATTTGTGATGTATGTAAGTTTGGATGTGTGTGGGAGTACATTAGTTTCGTGTAGGTTAAGTGGTGTGTAAGATTTGTCTGCATATGTTACTGTTTTGTGTAAGACTGAAGTATCTGATTTGTTATAAAAGTATTGTCGTAAATTGTGTATTTCTGTTTGGTGTAATAGTTTTATATCTGTAAGTCCTCTACCTCCTTCCGAACGAGGAAGGTAAAGTCGTATACTGGAGGAGTGAGGGTGATGTATATGGTGTTTTGTTAATAGTGTACGTGTGTTTCTCTGTATTTGTTCTAAATCTGTATTTGTCCAACGTATAATCCCGAAAGAGAATGTAAGCACTGGTATGGCATAAGTGTTAATAGCTTTGATTGTATTTCTACCGTGTAATTTTGTTTTAAGTATACTGCGTACTCTTTGTAGGTATTGTGTGATAAGTGTTTGTTTTATACTCGTATGTTTAATGTGTATGTTTTGCTGAAAACCAAGATACTTATAAGTTTCATTCTCGTCCATGGAATTTATTAAATTACCCTGTTCTAGCTCATAATCTAAAAGTTGTCTTTTACCAACTGTGATGTGTTGTGTTTTACATTTATCAATTCCAAAGTCCATTTGTATGTCACGTGAGAATGTTTCGGTAATGTGTAGAAGGTGATTAAGTTTTATGCTTGTGGAAGAGTATAATTTAAGATCGTCCATGTAAAACAGGTGTGTAATGTTGTGATGTATTTCGTGGTTGTGCTTAATATTGTACCCAAAGTTAGTAGTGTTTAACAAATATGAAAGTGGATTAAGAGCAAGACAAAACCAAAGCGGACTTAAAGAATCGCCTTGAAAAATGCCTCTTTTAATTTGTATTGGGTCAGTAATAAGTTTTGTGTCGTTTAGTGTAAGTGTTAACGTAGTGTTCCAACATGACATTATGTAATTGAGGAATTGTGTAATATTGTTGCTGACTTTGTATATTGAGAGTACTTGTTGTAACCAAGAGTGTGGTACTGAATCGAATGCTTTTTTGTAATCAATGTATGCAGTGTGTATGTTTCGTTTGTTATGTCTGGATTGTTCAAGTATTACAGAGTCTATAATGAGTTGCTCTTTACAGCCTCTGGAACACTTGGTACACCCTTTTTGTTCTTCGTATAAAATGTTGTTATCAGTACAGTGTTGGTATATTTTGTTTGTAATGCATGATGTAAGGCTTTTGTATATTGTAGGAAGGCATGTAATTGGTCTATATTTAGATGGGTCTTGTGTATTGTTGTCTTTTGGGAGCATGTAAGTGATACCTTGTGTAAAGAATGCAGGAGTGCGATCTGGTGAATTAAGAAGTTCAGTAAATTGTAGCGCAAGGTAAGAGTGAGTGTAGGTAAAATATTTCCACCAAAAGTTGTGAATGTTATCAATGCCTGGACTTTTCCAGTTATGTAAGTGATTAATAGTTTGAATGATGTCTGTTGTAGTGATGTTTGTGTTATTCATAGGAGTAATGTATTCAGTGCGTGTGGTTTCTGTGGTAATCCACGGGGCGTGTGGATTGTGTTTAATGTCTTTGGTCCATAAGTCAAACCAGTATAGCTGAAGTGAGTGTAGAGATGGTGGAATGAGTTTTTCATTAGTGCTGTTTTGTGTTAGTGATCTGTAAAATAGTTTTTCGTTATGTTTAAATTGTGTGTTATGGCGCTTTCTGTCTGCAGTTTCCCTATAGCGTTTTAAACAGTTTGTGTATATTGATAGTTTTTGTGTGAGTGTATCTCTATGTTCGTTATAGTTTGTATTTTGTTCTCGTGTGGTGTGATTGTTTAGTTTTGTAGTTATGTGTTGTACTTGTCGTGTTAATTTTGAAGAACGAGTTATTATTATTATTATTATTATTATTATTATTGTCGGTGTTTCTTGTGAGAACTCAGGTCTAGCCTGGTTAACTAATCGCACGGATTAATATCAAGTAACGATTAGTGTCTGTGTCTGTGTCTGGTGAAGTTATGTAGGGTTCTAAAGAAAAATAAAAATAAAATAAATATTCACACACTCACATTGGAAATCTAGAGATAGTATGTAATTCATACTTACCAACATAGCTATTAATGGCCCCAATAGTCAACGCTATCAGGAAAGAAAGAAAACAAAACAAAACAAAACAAAAATATCATTATAATAATTCCTGTAATTTTATTAAATAGACTTTATTGTGTAAGTGTTTCTTTGGCTTTGCGTTTGGGTTGAATACGAGTGGGTTGTGATAACGTGGTGTGTTTATGTGAAGAAGGAGTTTTGTGTTTTTTAATTGTATTTATGGTGTTTCTTTGTTCCTGAGGTCGTATTTGTGAGGTTGTTTGGATTTTTGGTGGAGATATTGCAGTATTTTGTGAGCCTGTGGTGCTGTTAAGGTTTTTGCGCTTCGGTTGTATACGAGTGGGTTGTGACAATGTGGTGTGTTTCTGTGAAGAAGGAGTTATGTGTTTTTTAAGTGTGCTAGGGCGTGTAACTTTATTGGGTGGACCTGTTTTTATAGTGCATGTTGCGTTACTTGTATTTATGGTGTTTCTTTGTTCTTGACGTTGTATTTGTGTGGTTGCTTGGGTTTTTGGTGGAGATATTACAGTATGTTGTGAGCATGTAGTTCTGTTAAGGTTTTCGCGTTTCGGTTGAATACGAGTGGGTTGTGATAATGTGGTGTGTTTCTGTGAAGAAGGAGTTTTGTGTTTTTTAATTGTGCTAGGACGTGTAACTTTATTGGGTGGACCTGTCTTTGTAGTGCAAGTTGTGTTACTTGTATTTGTGGTGTTTCTTTGTTCTTGAGGTTGTATTTGTGTGGTTGCTTGGGTTTTTGGTGGAGATATTGCAGTATTTTTTGAGCTAGTAGTGCTGTCAAGGTTTTTGCGTTTGGGTTGTATACGAGTGGGTTGTTTCTGAGAAGAAGGAGTATTGCGTTTTTTAACTGTGCTAGGACGTGTAACTTTATTGGGTGGCCCTGTCTTTGTAGTGCAAGTTGCGTTACTTGTATTTATGGTGTTTCTTTGTTCTAGAGGTTGTGTTTGTGTTGTTGCTCGCATTATTGGTGGAGACATTACGGTATTTTGTGAGCCTCTAGTGCTGTTAAGGTTGCTGCGTTTGCGTTGAGTACGAGTGGGTTATTATTATTATTATTATTATTATTATTATTATTATATTTATTAAATCTGTACAATATTTACACTTCATTACACATAACTGATAATTTACATCCCTCTACAAATCAAGGCCTTTTTTTTACAGGTTATTGCCCCACCTTAACGTTTCATGTTCGTCTATATAGCATATCACCTTGTTAATACACCACTGTTCTTCAAATTTTTGGAGTGACTTTTTCCCCGTGTGCCATTAGTAAGACAGTAAAACATGGCCTTTCAGTGACTTTTTGTATGAGCTGCTGAGATTTGGTGTTACGCTGTTATTTCTCATCTGGTTTACCGAATTTCGATACATAAAAAATCTTGTGTAGTTCAAGATAAAGTTAGCTAAGTTGATAGTGTCCGCTGTACCTTGTATTCCGCAGGCTGCTAAAATTTCGATGGTGGGAAGGGCGTGAGTAGACACAATTTCACTGCTCATTGCTAAAGCTAAAAACCAAATATCCTTGACCTGTGGACACTCCACCATAATATGCCATGCGCCTGCTACCCAGTAGTTTTGTAAATCCTCTCGAGTATGTTTATTTGCGTTTGCCTTGCAACACACTTCAATCAAAATTGAAAAACAATGCCGGCGCTTTATCCGTCTGGTCGCCCGCTCGTCTGTTCTGATTAGTTCCTCGCTATGGTAATGACGATCGGTGGTAAACATTATAAGTAGCTAAAAGCATATTTTATTTACTATTGATGTATCTATATGACGGTTAGCTACGACTCCCACAATTGGAATAGCAGATCAGATCAACAGGGTAAAAAATCATGTTGATTTGATTCGGATTGGTCAAACCGCTTTGGGGTCCCATTTCTTCCTCAACGTATCGGGAACATGCATGAACGCTTCGCCGCCGAATACCCTTGAGGTTCAACACAAGGTTTCTTTTTCGTCCACAGCTCATAGGGAGTCGAGTTTGGTGTAGGTATGGACGTTGCTGCTACGATTTAGAATGTACTCGTACACCCCCGTACTTACAGCGTCTGCCCATAAATACAGTAGTAAATCTTTGGTATACCGCATTGGCGGTGCGGATTCGACAATGATACGCATCCCCTTTTCGATTTACCATTTTGCTCAGGGCAGTAGCTCAGACTGCACAATGCTAGGTTTCTTATTTATAAGAATATTTATGCCATAACTTATTTTCCTTTGTTCACATAAACATGATCTTTCAGGAAGTAATTAAGAATTCTTGAAACTGCGCTATAGTTTCTCGCCTTAAAGCACTATTCCTGACAGAGTGGAAATTTCATATTAATTCAAAAGTGGATGTGATCAGATTTCCACGCAAGCCCTAAGATCCTTAATTTACTGCAACCCTTTCTTTAAAGAGGTTCAAGTATCCAAAATAATTTTTACAAGAGTTGTAGAAATAATTTAATTCGAAATGATTATAGAAACAAAAAAATCACGAACATAGACATTAGTTCTCTATTAATCCGTCACCTACTAAACGCGCAACGTGTGCAATTTGTCCCTTAAATATGAGTAATTACGTAATCATGTTAAAAGTTCCCTGGGATGTAGTCATACCACGTAACTTGAAATAATTACCTCATAAATACAAATAGAAGCAGTTTCAAGTAAAATTAGAGCAAAGCGAACTGCAATTTGCATAACTACTAAACTTGGTTGATGCATTTCTTATCTTATATGCAGCTACTAGGAAGGCGTCTACGGTATTTTGTGCAAGCACATGTATCATATTGGCGAAGATCAAAGCAATTACTTAACTTAATTGAAATCGTGTCGCTATGGCAGTGGTGAGGCAAAATAGGAAAAAATAATGGTTTAAAATAACATTTTCTTCTTAAATGCGTTTGCGGTTTATTTTTGATAGGTAAAATTCAGAAAGTAAATTATACACATTGCTTTTAATTTTATCTGATTCACAGATATACAGAAATAACTTGCCATCTAAAATATCACGAGAAATTTATTTATTTATTAAATCTTCTCTTTCCAGGCGATCTCGTATATTCGTATAGTTCCGAATATGCAATTCCAAAATACAATAAACCCATAAAGAATCCTAGAACATTGCTTTAAAAGATTCCTCTATATATAGCATCATTAGAATCTTTAGTTTCTTCAGAACCTATTTTTAGAATCTTCTTAGGATCATCTTGAGATTTAGAATCTTCTTATAATTTCCTGGAATGCTTGTTAGGATCTTCAGAAGCTATTCGAATTCTTTGTTAGAATATTTTTAGAACTTCACAATCGGTAGAATTCTCAATACTTCTAAAACCATCAGATGTAAAATAATAAAATAATTTACTAAGGATGTTGTAACAATTCAATATAAAGCTTTCAAACGCATTATCTTGATGCTGAAAGAGTACATCACGTGCACATTTGATAACCGCATATTATTTAAAGATGTTAAATTATTTTTCTGAGGCCACATGTATTTTGTTCTAAATATGTCAAAATTGTTATTTATGTACCAAGATCGTTGGGAAAGAATTAAGAGCATAATCTCAAAGCTCAAGACATAAATTTGATTCATTTCTGGCGACCACCTGGATTTTGATCAAAACATTTCAAAATCGTTATTTATTCACAAAGTTCGTTGGGAAAAAGACCAAGAGCATTATCTCAATGACCAAAACATGAATTTGATCTATTTTTGGCGACCATATGAATTTTGATCAAAACATGTCAAATCGTTATTATTGCACTGAGATCGTTGGGAACAAGATTAAGAGCATTCTTTCAATGTCCAAGACATAAATTTGATGCATTTTTGTCAACTATAAAGTGTATTTTGTAAGATTAAAACAAATTGTTCTTAAAAGTGATTGTAATACTGAGGATCCTTCGATATTTCGTTGAATCGGTTTATTAAAGACGAACGCGTTAAAAAAAATAAGGCCTATCAACTTGTTTGTAATAGATTGGAGATATGACAAAATCCCAAATAGAACCAAATATATACGTTGGGCTAGCGGAAAATACATCGTACACACTTCAATGAAATAATAATAAATGACCATATCATAATGGTGTGCCATCATGCATCCACTGTAATTGCTAACTCATTTGCAATTTGCAAATAAATGTCCTGTTTTACAACAAATTATAAACGGCCGCTGAGCATAGTTTATTTAATGACAAAACTTTGCGCAAAACGTCTGTCACTATGTTCACATTTATCGTCTTTTGTAGGAAATAAAAATATAACGAGTTAAATTAGGAAAACGAAGAAGACATAATACGCTTCTCAACTCACCCTACAGAAAGAACGAGTCTTACTTCTAAATTTTATTGAATGACAAGTAGTGGCTAAACAAATACATACACTCGCAAAAATACTTGTGTATCACTCGAAAGGTCGAACACTTCCTCCACATTTTGGATATTTTAGCTATTAGAACGAGTTTAATTAATTTTGTATAGTGTTTGCACACATATGGCTCCAGTGCTGAGTGCTGTACGTTTACACTCAGAAATTAATTAAAATTGAATGTTAAATAGCAGGAACATAATGTTTTATTTGAAGTTAAATACCGCAAATTACACACATATAGGTCAGGTTTCAATTCAAAAAATTCTGGCAAAGCTTACTGCTGCCATTGTGGATTTAGTTCCCACTATGAGTATGCATTCTGATAATACACAAAGGTAATTATAGCCACTTTTAGTAAATCGTATGATCTGGACATAGACTTAGAGCATTTGACATTTCGGATCCAGCTTATCTTCTATATTAAATATATTAACCATAAATAAAATAAATAAATAAATATAGTATATTGAAAGACAAGTGTTACAATGCGACCTATTGTAATACGACTATCTTGTGGCGAAGCGTAGCCACGTGATGATCATAAAATACTGCGGACAGTTTGAATTTCGCGCAAAACAAAAAGTGCCTTAAAGTTGATAACGTCAAATGTCATTTATTTAAAAGCAGTGGTAGATCAATTCAATGGGCAACTAAAAATAATCACAATTAATTAATTAAAGAACATTAATAAGTTTACAAATAAGCACTTCATCACACTGATTGTTCAAAATGTCTACCACCATGTTCAAAACACGACGGGGCATGTTTTCAAATACACGTTCCAACATTACCTCTTCTACGATCGCAAAGTCAAAAGTTAGATCTAACACATCGTTGTTGTTTAAATGGTTATTAAACCAGCGACAATGGTTGCGTTGTTGGCAATCTAAACTTTATAGGGAAGCATTTCGAGATCTTTGTGCGAAATTTTGTGGCACGTCCCAGAAGATAAGCCTGTAATGATAACAAATAAAGATGTTATCGTTTCTGCTATCTTAGCCTACCAGTCTGATTCTATAGTTTGCGAATTGATTTCTTAGGGCTCTGCTCGATCACTTTCACACTTCGAATTGACGAACGACCTATTGGTTCCAGAGTTGGACTGGGTCACTGGGTCAACTGGGTCACCTGGGTCACTAAATTAAACTGGGTCGCTGGGTCACGTCATACTCTTTTCAGTTAGACCCAGTTTGACCCAGTGACCCAACTTGACCCAGTGACCCAGTTTGACCCAGTGACCCAATTTGACCCAGCGACCCAATTTCACCCGGGGACCCAATTCGACCCAGTAACCTAGTTTGATCGAACAACGCAGTTAAGTCAGTGCCCTCGGTTCAAGTGTACAGATTATGAAATAAATGAAATGCTGGTTTGTTGAAAATAATACTCGATTGCTTGACAACTGCCATTTCTGTGATGTTTGCTTTAATACTGCCGTAAAAAACCTTCCATGTCCCGAATTGTATTATAGTAATATTATTTCTAAACAGTTCCTTCCTTCATTTCTTTGCTTCAGGGCTTACCAGTTGCTTACTGGTGTTCATTAATTTTCTTCTACTAGTTAGCTTAATCCAAATAACGGTTTAAACGGGACCACCGGGTCAAGATGGGTCACCGGGTAAAGCTGGGTCGAGATGGGTCACTGGGTCAAGCTGGGTTTCCGGGTCAAACTGGGTCACTGGGTCAAGCTGGGTCACCGGGTCAAACTGGGTCAAGCTGGGTCACCGGGTCAAGCTGGGTCACCGGGTCAACTGGGTCACCGGGTCACTGGGTCAGTAAACTAACTGGGTCACCGGGTCACTGGGTCACTCTATGCTTGACCCATTCCAACTCTGATTGGTTCTATGATAGTGCGCCATTAATATGAACGCATCATGTTCAGGGGTAAAAGCCATTCTCGGTTTTAACTAAAAACGGGGGTTATATGATCCTTATAAAGTGTTTTCTCTTATGTACGTAGGTACCTTTCTAAAATGTTGCATTTGCAGCAGCACTGAAAAGAACTATTTTTGTTTAAAATTCAAAGTTCGTGATATAGAAATAAGAAAATAAAAACACACGTAAAAAACAGACGCCAATGGATTGTAACTGTGATTTCTACATTGGGGAAAAATCACGACGGCCAACACCTAAAGTAAAACACTAAAATGATAAGCGCCAAATTCAAACTGGCTCCAGTCCTTTACGATCACCCGGTATCGAAAGTTCGAATGTAGGTTTTTAAGTTCATTCCGCGATTTCATTTTATACTGTAAACTTTTAGTAATTACTTCACCAAAAATGTGCACTTATTTCATTCTTACAAAACGTAATTTCAATTCTTTCGCAGATGTTTTTAATCGCATTTTCCACCCAAACCTTGACTGTTGGTGCAGTGACACAAAAGCATTTTTCCTAACAATTAAGTTAGGAACATAATGCTCGCTCCGTCAAATAATTGCGAAGGATAGTATGGGATTTGGTGTACTGAGCAAAATGTACCTTACGCAAAGATACGTTTGAATATTCATAAGGTATTGTTCGATGAGACTTTAGGCTTTGTAGCTATATCTTTTTCGCTAAGCCAAGTGTCCTAATTATTAAAGTAGATTAGTTCATTTTATCGATTGCAATCCCAAATCGTTTGTTATATCCCTACCACGCAGTATCATGGCTTCGAGAGAAATATAGGTATACCTACAGCACATGCAACCTCGTTTTCATCCTTTACAAGATAGAGAAAAACGCAGGGGAGCACCTTTTAAGAATTTTAATAAATCATGTTCATTACCTATTCTCTGCGATATACTAGGTGATTCAAAATGACTGTAGGCAGGTTTGAATTTGGTGCTTAACATTTGTTTTTTTTACTTAAGGCTTTGGCGGTCATGGTTTTCCCTAATACACAAATCACCCCAGTTTTTAGTTTGAATCGAGAATCTCTTTTACCTTTGAACATGATGGGTTGGCATGTCTAGGGACGTATCATAGGTCCAATTTTTTCAACGGTACCGCTATTGCAGAAAGGTACCGCACTGAAATACTGGATACGTTCCTGAATCAACTTCATGATGACGAACTGAGACAAGGATATTTGCAGCAAGATGGTGCAGCAGCCCATACAGCAAATAAATTCCTAGTTTGTCGAAATAATTGTAATACCTGAACTGAGTTACGATAACCATAAAGACATTATAACCTCTACGAAGACATCTCTGAATAGAAAAATTTCATGTTACACGTTCAATTTCCGTCCTAACCCGAAGAACGCGTAGGCACACAAAAGGGATTTTTGGATTTATTGGATCATTGTGTGCTCTTACAGACACTGAAATTTTGTCAGATGCGACAAATTTATGGAAAAGCTATCGGATAGAATTGATAACGATTTGCATATGAATGCAGTAGATATTTTATAAAAGCGTAAAGCATAAAAGCTGAAAGGGAATGGAAGAAAATTGCAGTATGACAGACATCTTTCACATTCTAGCATTTGCGGTGTATTCGAGGGTAGAAAACGCTTTAAAAATTGTTGATGACAATACTTAACGGAGAAGCAAAAGAAGTCTTTTCAACTACACGCCCTTTTTAGAGAGCGCCAGCTCGATTCTAAGAGTTTAGCGTTATTGTGCCTTGAAAGTTGAAAGTAATGAATTTAGATTAGAGGACAACGGAGACAACATTGTGTTGGTATCTTTTGTTTATAGCAAACCGCGAAAGGAAGCTTTATGATTTAAAGGGTGTCCCGCGACGAAAGGGACAAAATTTTATTACGTGTTCCATTCGAGTCGAAAATGTCCTATGAACATGTAGTCCATTGAAAAGTTACATTTCGGGTTGCGTTTATTAGAGGACGTAATTTTATTTTTCAGATACCTATCAAGGGGTGTTAGTCTAAAGTTAAATCCGTGTTTGTGGGGTTGCAGCCCCTGTCCCGCGGCAGCCATCTTGAAAAAAGGGTTTTTATGGTTTATCTGACAAACAACTATTGGTCTCAAAAAAATTTAATCAGTCATTTTTGAATAAAAATAAAATTTTCTGCAACTTTGGTTCAGTAACTTTTAGTCTTAGAACCAAAAATAATAAAGTTATAAACGAAAATTGATGAACATTTGGTAATCAATTTTCAATTGGTCCTTATAAGTTTTTGCCTGGTCATTTTACAAAAAAAATGACTTCAGCTCATTTTTATAGAGGGGTTTTCAAGGAATAATGTTTATAACAAACTTTTTCAATTTTATTCATTAATTAAGATTTTACAGCGCTGCGAAACGAATACTCTAGTATGCCTAATCAGAAATTTCTTGGCAAATGAGTAGAACAAGGCTAATTTCATTGTACTTGAATTGTGGATTTTAATTTTAATGCATTGTAATCGTTCTCCCCTAACAAAGTGAATTTTGCACCAGAATCTACCCCAAATTGTTGTGACTTTTCATTAATTTTAACAATAACTATATACTTATCTTGGTAAGGTGATATCTCAAATAGATCGATGCGATTGCAAATTCCATATTCTTTATTGGAAACGTCGTCCTGGAGATACTGAGTCGATGTGTTGTAATTTTTCTGGTTTTTCATCATCGTAGTGATGCAGACCTTAGCTGTGTCTGTGTGTCCAATCCTCTTGCAAGAGTGACATTTGGGTCTTCCCTTGCCAATTCTGCAGCCCTTTGAGTAATGGTTTGACCTTCCACAATAGAGGCACAAGTTGTATCAATACTTAAAAAGCTCGATGATCGATTCGATTCTCTCTGGATTCTGAAGTTTCTCTTTGATGGTTTTGAGAACAGTGATATCTGCGTTGTTTAGAATTATTCCGGCTTTTAATTTCATCATTTTGGTTTTGACTTTGACGACTCTGGACTCTATTCTGGATGCTTCAAGTGCTACTGTTTTGACACAAATCCGTCAAAATTGGTGGTGCCTTCTGTTTGCAAGAGTTTCTCACGATCCTAATTATCTCTCAGTCCTCTGATAATGGCCCGTATGAATAAAAATAAGCAAATGCTTATACTTGCAAAATTCAAAGTAAATACTCGTAACTGCCCCTTCATACTGATTTGTTTAGCAGCGCTGCACTGCGTCCTGTCCTGCTGCTCAGCAGCGCTGCTAAGTCGCCCAGTGCGAAGGAGCACTTACGAGTATTTACTTTGAATTTTGCAAGTATAAGTAGGGTGACCATAATTTTTCAACAAGAAAAAAGTACATTTATAATTTATAAGGGAATGCACTGCTAAAGCTAATACTCTAGGAAATTTTTCTGGTCACAATTTTACGAATCTAATCAAACAGTAAGAAAACAAAGTTTTTTTTAATCAAACATAGGTACATAAATTGTGTCTTTATATGTATATATAAATTTTAAAAGTTAATTTTCCTCCGACGTTCCTGCCTGAACATTTTGATCATCATTTTGGTACCAGTCGTACTTTTTGGAACCATGAATTTACTTCAGAAGTTGCGGTTTACTCTTTAAGAACTGAAACATTTCATCGATAGGTTTCTGCACAATGGATCAAAATCCAACTAAGCAATACGCCAAAGCATTTATGATCAAAGACATGCAAGAAGTCATAATTATATTTCGTTTGGACAAAAACTATGACTTAATTTTGTGTAATTAAGAAAAAGAGTACATTTAGGTGTACTTAATAAATCGTAAAGGACAATAGGACAGCGTTTCAAAAGAAAGTACTGTCCTACTAAAAAAAGTACATATGGTCACCATAAGTATAAGCATTTGCTTATTTTTATTCATACGGGCCAATGTGTACGCAACGACCGTGTGGTGTAGTGCTAGATAATGTACGAAAGATCCACTGATCAAGTGCGTGGAAACATTTGGAAACGTCAGTGTTACTTTTAGATTTCTTGTGAAAATATTTTAGGGATGGGTTGTTTAAATTGCACATTTGGAAGTAAGTTTCTAACCGTTCGTTGGGTCGATATTTCACACAGTTTCCTTGCAGATGTCGTTATACCGCAACGCTATGTTGCGTGTGTTATGGCCTTTCTTGCCATTGTTAATTCATATACAATGCGTGGATGCTTAAATCTAGCTATAACGGAAATTGTTCAAGGCAAAGGGAAGGCTGCTCCTGTAAGCGAATGTAACGTCACAAGCGCTCCTATTGTCAATAAGGTAATTTGAAAGAATATACAGATATTCGTATAATCGATTATAGAATGAAGAGAAATACGAATGGGCACCCGAGCAAATAGCTACAGTTTTAACTGCTTTTTATTATGGGTATGTGCCGTCGCATGTACCTGGTGGATTTTTGTCAGATGTATATGGTGCTAAATTTGTTCTTATGGTTGATGTTATTGTATCCATTTTTGTCACCCTTCTAACGCCAATGACGATTGTTATGGGAAGTTGGAAATTTCTTTGCCTGCTTAGAGCACTAATGGGTTTAGTACAGGTACTCTAATACCTTTGCATTTAGGAATTGGTATGTTTACTGGTTGTAGGGACCTTTATTTCCCGCTACGGCCACCTTGCTTGCTAAATGGGTACCAAAGTCTGAACGCGCACGAGCAGGTACGTGGGTATTCACCGGTGCCCAAGTTGGCAGTATTTTTGGTTATCTTGTTTCTGGTTTCATAATGGGATATATGAATTCATGGAAAGCGGTTTTTTATTTTTGGGGAATTATATCAATTGTTTGGGTAGTAGCAGCGCAATTTTTACTTTACTCGGAACCAGCAACCCATCCCCGTATTACCCAAGAAGAAAATGAAATGCTAGTGCGGGAAATAGGTAACAGCTGAAGTGTTGTCCAAACTTTATGCATTTACTTTCAGGTATTCCTGAAAGATTAAGCGTTCCATGGTTAGCAATGTTAACAGATTCCGCAGCTATTGCGTGTATATCTGGTTGGTGCGGGCACGCGATAAAGTTTTACTACATCAATACGAATCTGCCATTGTATATAAAAGATGTACTAAAGTTTAATGTAATCGAAAATGGCGTATTTAACGCAATTGCTTACGCAGCACTTTGGATATTCGCAAGCGTTGCTGCTGTAGTTTGCGACATGACGATTAATCGGAATTGGATGTCTGTGATGGTTTCTAGAAGAGTATTCGCGTTTATCGGTCAATATGTTCAGTAACTAAAATCGATCTCTGATCTTTGACGTCTGTAGGAAATGTCTTTCCTGCTACTGCTTTGATGGTAACTGGATTTGTGGGTTGTCATCGCAATTGGGCGATCGTTACCATAATTCTATCTACTGCACTACAAGCGCCCGTTTACTGTAGCATCAGAGTGAATGTGCTAGATTTGACCAAAAATTATGCTGGGATATTAACAGCATTCGTAAATGGAATTGGAGCTTTGGCGTACTGGCCTGTACCATATTTGATAGCAGGAATTGCAGGCGATGTGATTAGCGTGACATTGTACACAACGGAAATTATTTTTTGTATTTCCAGAATAAAATTAGAAGTTGGTGCATACTGTTCGAAATAATGTTTGGTGTGTCGTGCTTTTTCACCTTAATATATCTAATATGGGTACGTGGAGAAAGGAGAGATTGGGATAAAATCGAATAAACGCTTGTTGTCCACTTTTCATGGAATGGAAATGATATTAAATATCTAATATAATTAATTTTAAATTAAAATTATTTGATCTTAATTATTTGCCTAATATAAAGCACTGTGCACATACATTAGGTTTTGAACGGCTTCAATATCTGTCTCACTCGAGTTTTTCTACTTATTTTGAGCATCAATAAGTTAAACGTTATGTTTGTCCAAATTGTCAAATTCAAATATTGAAATACTAGAACAATTTCAATCTAAAGTTCTTCGGACTGTATTAAATGCTTCTTGGTACGTACCTAACAAAATAATAACCAATGATCTGAACATGGGCAGTGTTAAAGAAGAAGTGTCCAATCTAACATGGAAATACGCTGACCGTCTAAAAAACCACCCTAACGCACTGACCAAAACACTAATGAATCCACATCCGTACAGAAGAAGACTGCGTAGATACCACTCGTGTGACCTATCTAATAGGTTTTAGCACTATCCAAGGCACTATCATTGTTATAATAAATACTTAAACTAATTTGAATATCAATTTTATTGTAATGGGAACTTTCGCAGGAAAGTTCCTGATACGCTTTTATATTCTTTTCCAACCAATTGCTCATTGTAATTCCGTTACAGATTGCAAATAAACTTGTTAAAAAAATGTTTGTCCAAGATTTGCTTTTTGTACTTTACACTCGACTTTACATTACCTTTCATCATAAAGAATATAATTTTGTGCTGTGATTTCCCTTAATTAATAGGTACATACATATACAGGGTGGAGCACTTAGGATTCTCCGGTTTAGAAGAAGTGTGGTAGTGTGTGGGGAGGAGTAGGCAGGTGAAGAGGAGCTCGTTCTTTCTGGCCATTCATTCTCTTTTCAGTTCACACATGGCTTGGTCATGGTACAGTTTGTATAATGGATGCTGGTAAATAATCTGTTGAATTGGAGATGTCAAATCGAAGTTTGAGTATCATCCTCACAAGAAAAGGCTGGCGCGAGCTTTGAGTATGGCAGATCATGCAAACAGCAAACCTCACAGCCTTGTGCCAATAAGTGGTTGCCCCGCTTGGTATTTTTTAACTCCATTCCAATCACATTGTTAACTGACAACCATTACTACTCGTATAATATCGACCGTAAGTGTTTAGTATCGCTTGTTTTGTAATTTTTTCTCTATCGAGTGATGTCAAAATCCAATATGGCGTCCATAATAAATGAGGAAGTTGAAACCCATGGTCTCATACACTGGTAACAATTTTATTTTTGCGCCATCATCAGAAAGTCGAGAGAAAATTATGCATTTGTTTTGGTCAGAACTTCACTATTTGTAGAACTACAAGAAATACCGAAAGGGAAAATAAATCATCATAAAATTCTCGATAACTTTGACAATTTTAGCTGAGATCCCGAAGGCACCCTGTAAAGTGTAGATCACGAATAATATGCCTTATAAGTTATAGTTGTACAATTTTCACCATTGTTCCCGTCTTTTTTCATAATTCCCTTTTAGCCTTCTTGTTGCGGCATGACCTAGATTTAAAAATTACTAATGACTAAAAATTATTTTAATTTCCCGTACCCGTTCCTGAGGTTCACAGAACTGGCGTTTTTAACGTCGACTAGCGGAAACGTTAGCATATGATAAGATCATTGGTTTCGGTACACCCAGATAAAAATATAGAGAACAAATGCCCTGGAAAAAAATTTCGCTAAGGACGCGTTCTTTTTAAACAAGAGAAGGCACTTAAGAAACAACTGAAACGTTCTGAAATCCGTATAAAGGGATGCCTGTAGGGAAATAATAAATGAACACTTTGTGGAAAGATGTAAATTGGTTGATGAGAATCGATGGCTTTTCATTTTAAGTATAAATGAGGAAAATACTATCCGACCCTCATTTTTCATATTTACTCTGTGAAACAGTGGTTCATTAACGCTGTAACGAACAACTGCTTTTCTACAATTGTTTGAAGGAATGTATTCTCACATTCTGTATAACTAATTCGAATTTATTACAGTCCAGGAAAATCATTAGTTAGGTACTATTAAAATGTGGTATTCTTTATATTATTTATATCCTGTAGGGCTTTTGAGGTTCGCTCTTTCTAATGTTCATATTCCAGCAGTACTATTCGTTTCAGGTGCACATAAATATTTTTGGAATGCAAACAAAACGATTTATTTATTTTCGTTTACAAGTGATATTATCCATTGCACCCGTAGTGTGGGTTCAGGTTTGAGCACATATGCTTCCCATCAACTGCGTCAACATTATACGACCTGATTTTAATTTGCTATCAAGATTAATTGTAAACATAAAAACATCTGCCTTTAAAAGGGTATATGTGTATGAAAATTGAGGTTACGATTTTCAATTGCAATCGCGACCGACCTTCCGCTCGTCTCCTAATGAAGTTATAGCATTGAATATTAGCATTGAATAATATTATTCAATGATATTAGTTATTTATACCACAAGTGTGGTAGAAGCTTTATTACACCACGAAGGGACGACCTCGTCATCTGTAACACAGGTGGTGTAATATGTTCTAGCCCAGTGGTTCTCAACCTTTTTATAAATAAAGACCCCTTGCAAGATTCCCTTAACTCTGGGGACCCCTAACGATATTTGTAATAAACTGGAACATTGTTTAAGGAGTATTTATTACTGAATGTTAAAGAAAAACTCAAACATAATTCTAATTTTAAGATATTCAACATAGAAGCTGCATGTATAGTCAATATATAACATAAAAAATATTAAAAGAATATCAAAACTTTAATGAGATCTGTTCTGATAGGTGTTCGCGGACCCCCGCTTGAGAAAAACTGCTCTAACCCACGAACCTACCACAAAACTTATCTACAACTGCCTGAAAATGAAATAAGTAACTATGTAGGGAAAATAAAAAGCGACGCAAAATTGTGTATCTGGTACTAAAAGTAATACATTCTTGGACGACAATGTAAATTGTCTAATAAATATTAGAGAAGTTTCACTTTCAAATTACGATTAATTTTAGTAGATTTTGAGTGTTAGTCAAAATTTAGTTATAGTCCGTTTAGAATTTAAGTGAAATAATCCTTGAATTAAAATGATAATAAAAAATGACTTAATTTAAATGAAGCATGTGGGGTTAGTAATTTTGAAAAATCAAAAGTTGGAAACTTGGTTTTAACAGGATAGTGCACCTGCGCACAACGCCCTAATCGTGGAAGAATACCAATTGAACATATATTTCATTTTCTAGGATATTTGTCCGATAGCTATTCGCGTTGTGCGCCTGTTAAAACCAATAGTTTCCCACTTTTGTTTTTTTCTTGTGTGCCGTACATCGTTGTATTAGTAATAGAAAATGCTACTCAATACAGTATGTACTTCTTTTACGGGCCATATAAAAAAATAATGTCGATGATGATTTCTTCGAAACGTATTGAAAATCTCTTGTAAAGCTGAAAAAGTAATGAGAAAGTATTTTTTTATTTGTTGTATCTGTTCAAATAACATAAAAAAAAAATTAAAAAAAAATCGGCAAATTTGGGCATTTTCTGGCATATCTTCGGAAGCAATCGGAATTTTCTGCTTTTCTTTAAAGCATGATAGTAACTCTTTAATTGTGCATCGTTTAACTAACTGACCATCGTCGTATCTTCTATGATTTCGGAGATCCCCATGATAGACATATACCCTTATCTTGGACACAGTGCTATTTTTTATTTTTAGTATTTTTTTAAGTGGGCAGGGTTTCAGCCAAAGCTGCTCTACTAACCCATCCCACTTCACATTTACAAATATTCATACCCGAACTCGGATTCGAACCAGGGACCATTAGTACCGCAGTAGAGCTGCCTAGAGAGAACCACACTGTATTCTTTCTAAGCCTAGAAATAAAGTTGCAGCAATCGTCAACGCGCCTATCCCACCAAATAAATCTGAATTACATACCTTTTTGGGTTGTCAATGTCTAGCAGGTCTATCTAAACGACAAGGTAACTATTGTAAACCCCTTACACACACTGCCTTAAAAAGAGGACAACTGTTCTACCAGGAGGGTATAAAACCGTATACGAGAAATGCTTCATTCAGCTCCTCCAGGCATTATGAAAAAGCAGATGTTGTGGTCAAGCATAGATAAATAAATCGAAACTTTAGTAAACAATTGCAGCTACTTGCAATCTAGGAGCATCCCTAATCAAATCTTCAGTTCATCCATGGCAGTAGCACCGCGGTTTCGCATTCATCTTAAGTACCTATGTATACGTTTTTAAACGGCAACTAGGAAGAAATAGGATTAGATTCGGTCTCTTTTACGGTTAGAACCGTAAACCATGTTAGGTACGCGACTACTTTATCACGACTTTCGGCAACATTTACAAAGTTGACAATTAGATTTGAAAATTCAGCTTAAAGTCTAGCCATATTAGAAGAGTCTAATGGGCATAGATGATGATGAAAGACTTAGTAATGTGCAGTAAAACGTAACGTGTACCATCGGTGATTATATAAATGCCTAAATATCTCTATGCTCATCTTAGTATATGTATATACCGGGTGATTCATTAGAAGTGAGGACAATTTGAATTTACCGCAAATCAAAAAAATTATGAAGTTGGTACTAACTGATGATCATTGATTTAATTGCAGTGGTGTATCATCATGCTTTCAGTAAATCGTTTACTTATTTATAATCTACAAATACTGCTTTTGTTTTACCACAAATTATAAACTAACACTAGACACAGTCACGTTTCTTACATACTTTAGTGCATCAACCCTAAAAATTGTTCCAAATGGAAAAAATAATAAACCGCAAATGGTACACAACAATTAACGGCGACACTGGTTTCTTAAATGACAGTCATGACAGAAAAAAATTACTAACGAAATTCAAACCGTCAATCTAATAATGCAAAAAATACTAAAACCTTACGCGCGAAATTCAAGCGATCATCACTTCTAATGAATCACCCGGTACATTATACTATAACTATACTACTGTGCGATCAAAAATGAGTTGCTGTCAAGTCACCTTTGGAACTTTTGTTTACATGGGAAATATTCAACTTGAACTTCCAAAGGCGACTCGACAGCAACTCATTTTTGATCGCCCATTACTTACGTACCGAATGGGGTTAAATGTATTGTTACCGATCATAAACTAAAATTTGACACTTTGCAAGCTTGCGACAATATATAGCACACACATTATAATAAAGGTCTCAACTTAACCCGCACCCTCTGCGTATTGTCACAAACTTTAGTTTTACATTAACACGATTAAAAGTTCTACTTTGCGTAATGCACGGCGGGTATCAGGAAAATTTAATCGATTGCCTTAAATAAATGCTTGACACAATTTCATTTTAAACACGTCGTCTTAAAATATGCGGAGCAAGCCATTTCTTACAATATTCACTGAAATGTCAACGCGTTCCGCGTTGGCGGTGCGACAATGTCATATTTAGCAGTTCATTGTTCTTAATCCAAATATGTCAGGGCGATTTCGATTTAAAAAATTTAGTACTAATTGGTGGTGGGTTAAACGAATCGATAATTACGAAACAAATGAAGAACAAAGCGGGTTTGTGGGAAAATGTAATTATAAACCGCACGGTTTTTGAGGGATAAAAAAGACTAAAAAGTATTACCTCAAAAACAAGTGCAAATGATCACATTGTGTAACTATTTGGAATGACTATATATTACTTTATTTTATTTCCAGTTGAACGAACAGACATGCCTTTCAGGTGCAGATATTTATTACTATAGGAAACCCTCCAACGAATAGTAGTCGCATTGTGTCAACGGTAAACTTGAAAATAAACAGGAATACATCGCCTGAATTTGCTCAGTATAAAGAGATCATTCCGAAATGCAGCTTTGTATATGGCCAATTCCGATTAGTTTAATTAGTATCTACCTATTAACAGATGGCATTCAAATTGTGACAATTTATTTAGAATTATTCGGAGTGCTCAGATTGTTTATAAGGGAAGAAAAAATCCTGATAGTGAATTTTTAAAAGTATCTACGTATTTAATTTAGGGAACTAGATATAATACTTCAAATCGCGTTTGGTAAATTCACCCAGGAATACTGGCACTCTCTAAGTTTGTTTCTCGGAATATTCGCCGTCGGAAAATTTCAAAATGTCATTATTGCACCCAAAATGAAATATACTGCAACATAAAGTGATTGCAACCACCTTAATTTTAGAGGTGGAGAGACTTTTATGGCGAAATTCTGTATACTTGTACGTATACTGTGAACCCACCATATCTACTATTCATATTAAACGACCGTGAGTGAAATTTTTCTTATTACTGATTGCCGGCGAATCTTCCTACATCATTTAAACTATGAGTGACATTTGCCCATAGATATTATTTAAGAAGTTATATCTTTAGTATGATATATTATTCGTTCGGCAGGTTATATTCATCCGAATTATTTTCCGTTCGTAATGTTGTTCGTTATACACCATCCCCTGCTTTATAAATAGGGAAATACTCTCTTGAAAAAAATTCTTTCCTTTTGAATATATACGGAAAAAAACAAGAATGTATTTAGAAAATTCGTATAAAATTATTAAAACCGCAAACCCATTTCCAAGGGTCTATACTTTTCATACTCGTGTTCTAATTTTTCTTTCTAGAAAAGTACATGACGATTTACAAACTTGAGTAATATCTTTTCCAAACGTCAAAATAAAGGACTTCGAAATACCTTTCAAACTAATTTTTAAGGGAATGACCCTGGGGGGCAGAGGGTGAAAGGCGGCGGTGAAGTAGTTTTTGGTTAAAAAGTTGTCTTCCTTGACAAATATTTTGACGTGTCTCGGCGTATTTTATAAAAATTACTTACTTATTAGGAATTTAACAAAAGAATGTATTTAAATTTAACGACTACGTTTTTGTTTCAGAACAGAAAATGTCGGACGAACCAGAGGCGGAGTGGAACATGTTTGGATTGAAAATCGGATGGGACGCATAGAATTATGAATCGCGACGAAATTCATCACCTTCGCGATCGTCTATTGATGCTTGCGGAATGTTCGAATCCCCATAAACCGCAAAATGTAAAAAGGAAAACGAGAACGGCGACAATACCCCCTAAGGCACGCTTAAAAGCGGGTCCCAAATGGAGTATGCAGGACTTCGTTAGAAGGGATCCTGGATATACGCCGGACATAGAACATTTAGTATTTCCGTCGAGAAAAATCCACTCCCAACAAGAACCTACGAATAATCCCGCTCCCTCGAAAACTCGATCTCGTTTAGCGGAAATGTTTGCTTTAAGCCGACACCTTCAACAACGATCGACTGACAGGAATGTTAAATCAAGAAATACAACGGTCAATGTAAGTGCCTTTTTCTTTCATAGTTCAAAGTATTGATAGCTGTCTTGTTGAAGAAATATTTCCGTTTTAACGTGTGCGATCAAAACATAAAAATAAATAGGCAAAGTAAAGAACATATCAATTAAGGTATGTACTTATTGGAAAGATGCCGATCGAAACGTATCTTTAGTAATACGGCCACTTTTATCAGTTCACACATTTTTATTGCTACAATACCGGTAGTACCTAAGTGTTTGAAACTAAATTAATTATATTTACTGAATAGTGCTTTGCTTTAGGGCGATAGTTTCAGTACAATTTATATTCTTACCTATTAACTTGGCTTCTGTATTCGTTACGCATTCTTGTAACTATCTTACTTATCTCTCCAATATTCCCACATGTTTTATCCGTTCACACTTCGTCAATAAGTTAAACTTATGCCCAAATTATTGCCTATGATTTTACAGGATCTACTGAAACAATAGGAAGTCTGCACAATGTGTAGTAAACGAAAAATTATACAGGGTGTCCCATCAGGGCAATATTTTGGGAAATTAAAGTAGAGGTTATTTGAAATCAAAAACGCTACTACTATATCTTTATTCTCAACTGTTTCGATTTTATTTTTTTTATAAGGCGGCTATAAATCAATTGTCTCTAGTCAACTATAGTCAGCTTGAGGTAACAATTGAGTATAAATAAACAGTGCATCACTATACATTATACAAATTAAATGTCGTATTAATAATATAAATAGAAATTATAAAATTACGCAAAATTTAAGAAGAGTGGTGAAGTGCATTAACGTACAAGGTGTAATTTTTGAGCCCTTGATGCAATCACAGTGCTTCAAAACAACTCAATTGTTACACCAAGCTGAGTTGTTTTTCCATAAACGATTTCCAGTCGGAAGCAAAGTAAGTCATAATGAAACCGTTTCATGCCCAACAACGTGCGTGTTGTGTTTGCAATTTTCATTACTTCTGTTATTCTATTATGTTATGTCGGTTATATGTTCGTTATTTAGATTTGGATCCAAAAGATTGGTTTTGCGGAGCTATTTTAAGAGTTGCAATGGGTTTGCATATAAAAGAGGTTGATCCTCCTTTCTTTAGCATAAAATTTGGCCTTTTAAGTTAAGTTGGAAATTCTTTAGCAAAATGATTACCTAACTGGCCTCCGGCTAGCCCTTGACATACATTTTATGGTCACGTACTGAACATTTCCCCTTTTTCCTCAATGAAAATCAACTTCAAAGAGGTCGTCCATTAATCATGTGATGCTTGAAATGGAGGAGGGGGAGGGAGAGGGAAACATCGATTATTATACCACTCACCTTCTCCCAGACTCAGACCTCCTAGGTGATAGTGTTAGGACTTTTACGTTGTCTCTTGAGCTATCTTAAGTTACAATTTTAGAGGTTGTCGTCTGCTAGTTCTTTTATTTGAAGTAGTCCATTGAATTTATAAGTTATAAATTCATTATAAATTCAATGGTAGCCCAGAAACAAGGTAAATTAAAGACATCGTAAGAGTGAATTAGGTTTATTCGCATAGGCGCCGACTTGACAAAATTTTTGGGGGGGCCCAAACATTTTTACGTACCTACCTGCATAGGGTATCGGGTTACGGGTATAAGTAATTTAGGAACTAAAACGTAATACGTAACGATAACAATAGAAAATTATTAAAACATCACCATAACCCTAACCGACAACCGTCGACTTTTAACTAAAACCAGCAAGTACGAATTTTTGCATTTTTAAATAATGCACTTATCGTAGTAGGTGTAAGGTGCAGGTACCTATCTTTATCCTTTATCTCAGAAAGAAAAACTATGACGTCACATCAGGAGTCAGATTATTGCTTCTTAGAAGTGTCAACGGTTTCCTGCTTACTTGGGACGGTTTGTTATTGCATTTTTGCATTGAGGTAGAGGTATAAAGGTTTATTGTTGAGTCTAAAGCTGATTATGCAGTTTCAAGATTTGGTGTAAGTAACCACGAATACGAATACGGTATATAATTGTCACTTATTCAGAATTAGGGAAGCTGAGCCCCTCCAGTATAAATATTGGAGGGGCTGAAAGTGCTCGGCCACCCCTAAGTCGGCGCCTTTGTTTATTCGTTATTTAACATTGTGGAAAGACACTTCATTGACATCCAGACAAACATTTTACAATAAATGCGCCTCGGCAATTAGAAAGAGTACCGGCGTTCCAGAATAATCAAATGGCATTTTATACCAGCGCAATAATAAATTAAAGAATTTCAAGCTTTTGCCATTTGGAAAACCAACAAATTATAGTCAAATTGCCACTAAACTCGATAAGGACTGCATCGAAGGACAAACTCGCGGTGTATTTCCAACACAGAATCGAGATTCAGGTGTTTACAATATAAATAATTACTCGGTGGTATTAGTTAGGGTACTTAGGCCAAGATGAACGTAAATTCAACTATTTGGAAGTCCAGATATTTCGAGTGCCTATATCGCGACTCTTCCTCAGTGGCACCACTGTGTGAAACATTTAATTCAAACATTTGTAAACAAATAAAGCGTACCTACTTACAATGTGTGATGAAAAAAATCCAGACAACTTTGGATTATAAAATGGCGACATGTGCCAAAATTTCTTAATAAAACATTGAAAAAACAGTTTACAGCTACACGAACAAGATTACCTATACATAAATGATGGTAACAAAGGTTGTCAAGAACAATTAAAATTAAAATTAGCCCCACATGTACTCATTACGTACAAGCATTGAATAAAAATACTTTTTTTCACGCTCTTAAAATAAAGTACATTTTCCATCAATTTGCGTGCATAAAGGGTGCGTTTGTTTCGTCCTCTAGTAGCGTGAAAAAAAGTGCCGTAGCGGTTCATTGTTTACGCATTTGAGTGACAATTCAACTCATGTATAAAAAATCGCATAAGCCACAGTGCAATTGTCACTTTGACAGCGGCAAAAGTTACCTGCAACTTTTCCAGCGACAAAATATGCACTACACCTTTTCCACTTTTATTCGAGAAACTATCAAGTTAATTTGAGAAAGTATCAATTGTATTTCAGAATAGTAAAATGTATTTGAGAAAACAACAAATGTAGTTCAGAATAGTGATTTGTATTTGAGATGGCATCAAATGAATTTGAGAGTAGTAAATTGTATTCAAGAAATGGTAAAATTAAGTATTTGAGAATCATTAACAAAATCACATGTATAACATAGCCTGATGCTGCTGCTGCTGTTGCGGGACTACATACAGTAGCTGATTCTTAATTATAATTCATTAGGAATAATATTACATTCTAAAATACAATAAAATTAATGATACTTTCTCAAATACAATTGACTATTCTCAAATACATTTGATGTTTTCTCAAATCCAACTGATTATTCTCATCTACTTTGACGTTTTCTCAAATACAAGTAACAATTCTCAAATACAATTTACAACTTCTCGAATAAAAGTGGAAAAGGTGTAGTGGTTTTTTCACTTATTCAATTTCGGACCAATTATCGCATTATCCTTTCCCAGATGACTAGTTTGACGTCCGTCAATAATTGATTAGTTTGGTGAATTTCTTGTTCGTTAAATTGTCCTGGGTTGTTTAGGTAATGAAAATCTGTTTCCTAGCAATTAGACGAGAAAAACTGTCAACTAATAAAAATGCGACACCGCAGGTGTGGAGCATTTTTAGGTTGACAGTTTTTCGAGTTCAATTGCTAAAAGGAAACAGATTTGAATTGCAACAACCCAAATTTACTCGGTTTAAATACAAACCTCGAGTGTAATTCGGCAGGACAATTTAACGAACAAGAAATTCACCAAACTAATCAATTATTGACAGACGTGAAGCTAATCATATGGGAAAGGATAATGCGATAATTGGTTCGAAAATGAATAGTGAAAAAACCACTAGTGCATTTGTCGCTGGAAAAGATGCAGGTAACTTTTGCCGCTGTCAAAGTGACAATTGCACTGAGACTTATGCGATTTTTTATACATGAGTTGAATTGTCGGTTAAATCACAGCCGTCTATAATTACAAGCCGTGCTGAGAATTATGGCAACACTGCATGGTAGGCCGATTTCCTAATTCAACTTGACAGATGTTGAGTGTATTTTATATGTGTTTTGGGTGTAATATTCCAATTTACCTGTTTTAACAGAGCGAAATTGCGACAATTTGTGTTACTCCCTACGAAATGAACAGAAATTATTATTCAGGTAAGTTGCTAAACGAAATATATCGATTTGTTGTCATAACCTCTAAAGCAGGCTACTCCTTACTAGACCCTTTACAAGCACTTTTATTTGTTCAAAGTACCTGTAAGAAGCTCAAATATGACCTACACACTACCTGGTACTTAAGTACGGTAAGTGTTTATCGTGAAAAAATACAATTAGTTTGTATTTCAGGTATTCTAGCACGGACATGTCAAATCGATTTTCTGAAGGAACCTTTCAACTTATTCCCAAGAGTTCATGGTACGGGAATTTGAAGTCTACGGGGCTCCCCTCTTTAAAAGCTTCGTACCTAGACCCACTGGAGTAGCGACTGGCTTAAAGTCTGCCATTCCGAATGACACTTGGTCATTGATATAACCTCGCTGATGCGCAGCGATTTACTGTCCTTTTACCGAAATTAAGTGCTCAAGCGTGTACTTCACCTCGACCTCTTTCGATAGAAGTTCACCAATTTGGATGGAAAACACATTATGATGCAGTTACCAATTTACAGCGGTCCGAATTTTAAGCTCAAATAAAAATAGTACATTATACATCAAGGGAGAGAAATGCATTATTTTTCCCGCGGTGCGATTTGTAGCCAGAGGGCGAAGCGAAGCGGAGCCCGAGGGCTACAAAGCACCAAGGGAAAATGGCATTTCGCTCCAGAGGTGTATATACTATTTTTTGCATTCGCGTCGACGTTTACCTATACTCTTTAAATGAATTGATGGTTCTTTGAAGATTATAACCACATATTAATCAGGTTAGTGGAGAATTAAGTATAACCGTGGCAACCAATAAATTAAAATTTAATCATGTTAGTCGAGAATTCAGATAAACCATGGCAACAGATAAACAAACAATGTTTGCTGTTGAAAAAGTGCGTGAATTAAAATGGAAGTTGCGGGTTGTTCTGAAGAACCTTATGAAATTACAAACGCCGCTAACGCTGCTGTTGTGAATTTACTACCTGATAAGTCGAAAAAGTTGTATGAAGCAGCATATAAAGGTTTTAAAGACTGGTGCATAGAAAAAGATGTCGCGACCGTCACCGACAATGTTATGTTGGTTTACTTTAGCGAAAAAGCCAAAAAGTACAAATGTTCAACGGTATGGGCACAATATTCCATGGTGAGGTCTTGTATGCTCATTTACGACAATGTTGACATCAACAAATTTCCAAAATTGATATCATTTTTAAAAAGGAATTCTGATGGATATTCTCCGAAAAAATCGAAAATATTTAATAGAGAAGAGGTGGAAAAATTCTTGCTTGAAGCTGACGATGATACCCATCTTATGCGAAAGGTAAAATTGCGTTTACTTAACGTATTAAACATTGCTAACCATTTCCTCTTTAGGTTGCGTTGAGTTGGCATGTCGCACTGACGAATTCCTTCGACCTGGAACTAACCATGGACGATTTTTTGTTTTCTACAAGAACGGAAAATGTACTCAGCCGGTTGGGAAAAACACGCTTGGCAAGGTGCCAAATATGATCGCCAATTACTTAAAATTACCAAACCCAGAACTCTATACGGGGCACTGCATGAGGCGTTCCTCCACCACTCTATTGGCGGATGCTGGAGCTGACATCACCACTATAAAACGGCATGGTGGGTGGAAGTCCACCACAGTCGCGGAAAGCTACATTGAGAACTCTGTGGCCAACAAAACGAAGATTGCAAATCAGATTATTCAAGGTAGCACTACCTCAAATGTCAATATAACATCGGGAGCCAGTTCTGATTCGAATCTATTGATTAATAAAATTCCAGCGGTAAATTTTACAAAATGTGAAAATATAACGTTTAATTTAAATATAAACAATGTACCTTTTTAAGTTTGAGTTAATATAACCTATATAAATATCAGGGAGTTTTCATTATCATTATTTCTCAAGGGACTGAAATGCAATTTCTGTCCCTGTTTTGTGATCATAGAAACGGATTTTTACCCTCGCGAGTGCAAAAATGTTATTATCCATTTTTGTAACTAAATAATATATATGCACAATTGTAAGCTGCCTAAGTATCTTTCTTCTATATTAAAACCGCCAAAGCGAAACACAGGAGAAAGGAAAATGCCATTTTTCAAGAGCAACAAGACTCCATTAAAACTTACATCGGCCCACCGATTGACTTTCGAACAACGTTGCCAAACTTCTCAGCATGGCTTGTAATTATAGACGGCTGTGGTTAAATACAAACCTCTTGTGCAATTATAAGTGAAAAAAAGTAACGTAACGTGTCATTTTTTTAACGCAAACTATTTAGACAAGAAACATAGGAGACCGCCGTTGCTATGATACTCGCTGACATTTGTTGATAATTACAAGTACGTATTAAGTTCATCTCGCGGTGTTTTGCGTAATTTGTGTGCTTGAACGATGGAAATGGACAGTGATGCGAGTTTTTCATGCACTTCCGAAGAAATTATGAACGCGGCAGGTATCGCCACCTCCAATCTGTTACCCGAAAAGTCCAAGGACCAATATTTGAAAGAATATGATTTATTTATGAAATTGAGAACCGAAAAACACGTGGAAGTTTTAGTGAAAGGGGGTTATTTTGTTATTTTGAAGAAAAATCAAAACATTGGAAGCCGCCAACACTTTGGTCGACCTATTCTAAACTAAAGGCTACACTGTTAATCAATAATAATGTGGATATACGGAAATACTCAAAGCTAATTGCTTATTTGAAGAACAAGTCCGTTGGCCACAAACCCAAGAAATCAAGGACATTTTCTGGAGATGAAATGTACAAGTTCCTTCACAATACTTCTGATGAACAATGGAATCGCAGGTGCCCTCCGCCGTGAAGAACTATACAAGATGACTGTGGAAGATATTAACGATACCGGACATGTGCTTATCATTACTATTCCGGATCCAAAAATACATATTCAACGTCGATTTAACGTAATTGGCGAAACAACTCAGAAAAACCTCAATTTAATAGATATTTACCGGAAGTATAAATCTCAAAGACCAAAAAATATAAAAACTAAACAAATATCGAAACGGCAATTGCAAAACCCAAGTTGTCGGTATAAATACCTTTTCTAAAATTCCATCAATTATTGCTAAGTACCTCAATTTACCAAATCCCGACAATTATACCAGACACGCATTTAGACGATCGTCTGCGTGTTTACTGGTTGATTCTGGAGGAGACCTAATTCAACTAAGGAAACACGGCGGTTAGAAGTCGAGCGCCGTTGCAGAAGGATACGTCGATGAATCTTTTCAAACGAAAATGGACAGCGCGAGTAAAATTTTTGCAAATCAAACTTACCGAAATATTTCCAACCCAATAATCTCCACTGCGCATAATGATATTCTTAAAGAGGTTGACGAATCTGTCAGTGTCACTCATTTAATGCATGTAAATCCAGCAACAGCTTCAAGATTCAAATTGTTAATGCCACTAATATTGCACATTTAATATTAATATTTATAAATAAAACCCATCAGTGTTTTGTTATTCTTATGCTTTAATTTTTTTAGGTACGAACGTGAAAAAAGTTTTGTATGTATGTATTCGTGAGTAAAGTATGTTTTTCACTCGGCGGATTTGCCCACTTGCCTTCGGCTCGTGCGGCAAATCTTCCTTCTCGTGAAAAAAGATATACTTCACTCACTTGTTGCATAAATAACTATTTTTTTCACTACTAGCGTCTGGTGACATGATTATTAACCTTTTTTCTACTTGTAAAGTAGGCTTTCTGGGCAGTTGTTTAAAGTGGTTAATAATGTGGACATTATTAACTAGTAGCATTGAATAATATTCAGATTTATTATTCAATGCTAGTAGTCAGTAATGAGAACTGTCACGCTGTAACTTTTAGAAAACACAACCCGAAATTGCGCTCAATAATCTCTAAAATGAATAATTGCCACCATCCGCCATTTCCAGAGAAAATTACATACCTAAAATTATCACATTTTGAAAAAATTCGAACGAAATTACTCTAAAAAAATATCTCAGTGACAGAACAAAATACGGCATGTTTGACTTGTACTTGTACTTGATTGACATGTTAAATTAATAAACAAAAAATTCTGTCCAACCGTTCACTTTCTTATCAATATAATATGTTAATTTAGAGGACTTCAAGTACTAGTAGTGAAAAAAATAGTATATATACCACGGAAGAGAAGTCTATTGTTGCCTTCGCACCTTACACCCCTCGGCGCAAGAGCCTCGAGATTTAATCTTGGTGGTCAGATAAAAGGTAATAATACTGGACTTCTCTACTTTGATATAGGTATAATGTACTATTATTCAATGGTACAAGTGTGTAACAGGTGGCTGGTTTAAAACTACGTACGTTAAAAATGCACTGAAATTTAATACAAGATGCCATTTCAAAGCATAGATATATAAATACCTAGATACAGCCATCCTTAACAAACGTACGTCGGTTTTTAAAAAACATATCAAAGAAATTTGTACATCTCTCCATTACTTTCTTACCAAGAAGAAACATGTTCTATCTCTTTTTATTACATTAACCACTATGTCGTACGCGAATCGGACGCTTAAAACAAACTTAGCGCGTCCGATAAATCATGTGACAGTTGACACATTTCACGATCGCGCGAAATCAAATCTAACTAAAAATATTCGCCCTAAACATGATGGGCGGTTTTTTCACTAAATATAATGTAATTATTGCGTTTATTTATGTTGTAAAGTCTCAAATCTGATAAATTTCTGTGTGATTTGTACTAACAATTTGATTGACAGTTATAATAAATAACGCGAATCTTGTCTTCCATGCTCAGGGTACCTCTATAAAGGATAGCGCTATACGTAATTAATGTGCCGAAAGTGATGGTAATAGATGGTACGTCCTTTTGAACTATGTTGGGGTATGGCTGTATCTATGTATTTATATATCTATGTTTCAAAGAAAGACGCAGTGCCATCTAACGGGTCAATCATGTATCTTAAATATGGGGCCAATTCAAAAAGCTGACAAAATAAAAGGGTTAGAAAAAATAAAAATGACAAAAAAATGATATAGAGTTTTATTTTTTATCGTGCCTCGCTCGTTGAAAGCACTTGACGAATTACATCGAACTGCATCTAAAATCATAATCTTATTAAGTGTATTAAAAGAATGCAATTTTTCGGTTCATAGTATGCGCACAATTCATTGCAAGATTAAAAAAACGTTGTCGATAGCTCTCATACTATTCACTTTCTGTAAAAATTCCATAAAAGTATAGTAAAACGTAAAACTACATATAACGAATCATTCGCCGCCGCCGGACAGATGAAAAACTATAGAGAGCTCAGACAAACGCTTCAGATCATGCTTTTTCGCTATTTTTACATCTTTTTATGAATTTATAAGCGCTGATGCGTGAATATATCTTCTTATGCTATTTCCGCATATTAAAGACCTAAATTCAAAATTTGTCAACTGTTACAAATTGTGTGAAAACAATACATAACATATCATCATAATTTAGCACCCCTGCTCACAATTTGGAAACTTTAACAAGATCAAAATGAATGAGGGAATTCTTAGGTGAATATTGCATATATTTATATTTTATATGAAATTTATTTGTATGTACCTTACTTAGATGATAGATCGTATAAAATTCTCGAAATACTGTCGCACCACACTGCGGTAGTTGCGGTTTGCATAATAATTGGGTAACTATGCTATGCTCACATCATTTGCTTGTAATACAGTGTATCGATTTTGAGGGTAGATTGGGTATGCATCACCAACTTTTCATTAGCATTCCAGGAAAAGGTAAAGTGACCGATTTGCAACTGTCAATGGAATCTATATGCGCTTTTAATGTATTTTGTATGCACCAAAATGTTTCTGTTGGGGCTGTATTTCTTCAAGCTATAGTACTTTTAAAGTCATAATAAATCATAGCCGTAAAATGTTTACACAAAATTACACAAAATCACCTCTTCCTATACGATGGGTAAAGCTATAACTGAAAAGTCGCAAATTTTACGAACAGCAAAAATTCAAGCATTCCATTATAACAGATTTTATTTGTTACTCAGTTGTAAACGTTGATTAACAAGACAAAACGCAAACGGGTAAACGTCATGTTTAAACGCTACTAACTTGTAAAACTGACAGCAGACCTGTAAAAATTTTACAAGTTAGTAATCTAGTAATTTCATTGGCCAGAATTAATGCGAAGTCTCTGTTACACGGATAACATGATATTTTAGACATTTCTTCAAGATTAATTTAAGAACTAATTATTTAGCGTTTACTATTGTTTACAAATGAGTAACAAATAAAATATTGTACATTATACGCCAGGTAATAGTTTTTACTGGCTCTAGGAGATGACAGGCTCGCCTGACGGCTCGCCAGTCAACTTCTCCTATCGCCAGTAAAAACTCACTTACCTGGCTAATAATGTAAAATACTATTACTTTCTCCACTAGTCCCTATCAAAATCCCTAGTAAGCCAATGCACAAATCTCTTTCTAAAATAATAAAATATTTGCCTCGTTAACCTTATCATATGGTTATAGGCCCCGTGTGCAAAAACACCCATATTCTATCCTTGTTTCTGTCCTAATTAACTTGAAGCAGTTCGTAAAGGTAGTTGGCTACATCTTGATTCTCTTAAATTGTGCCAACTGGGGAAGACCAATTTAATTTTGGATTGCGCTGATACAATTTATTTGACTTGGAGCGAAAGGATGAGCTTTAGTATTTTATATTGTTTTCACATTTACCTTTGCAAATAAATAAAGCAATAAATGAATGTACCTAACTTATTTGTTTTGAAGTACGGAAATAGGTATCTAGAACAATGTGGTATCGGAGGGTGGCAAAAGTTACAATTAAATAGACACCCTATTCGAAGACCGAAAATCCTTTAGGCGAGAACTAATGGAACTGGTCTTATAGTTCCACTCCATGTAGCAAGTTGCAATGGAATTGCAATAAACTTGTTCTCTTCCCAACTTTTCTGCTTTGTATTAATTATGTAAGATCTTACTAATTGTGTTAAAACTCGCGCTGCGAAACTGTGCACAATTATTACATTAATTATAATCATAATTGAAATGCGAAGTTCCTCTTGAAAATGTTTATTTTATAACACCCAACGCGTTTAAACATTGTGTTTTGTGAGACATATCTAAGTATCGCTATGTGTATGCGTTCAAATTCGCGGTTTATTTCTAATGAGATTCATTTCGATCGACATCTTTGACAAACTTGGGAAATGGCACTCGAGATTAGAAGGCGCGACAACGTAAATGTTTCCTATTTATACATAGTTTGGGTTTGATTTCATATTAGGCCCTTGTGTTGCTGTGAACTTGGAAGGTACGAAATTCGAAATGGTTACGTGTTTGTCATGTTATTTGTTGCGCCAATCCACTGCTTGGAAGATTATAATTTTCCCAAATATCGACATCGACACCGAGAAACGAAAAATATACACGGTCATCTAGAATTTGTAACCGTCCGTTACAAAATGTCACCCAAAAGTGGGGCTGTAATATGAGGTCCGTTACAATACAAAGAATATTATAGAATAAAAGCAGATTGATTTACACGCTCATGATTGAACGGTACTTGGCAACGTCTCAAGTCAAAAACGTCAATTTGCGACGATCTCGCACAATACACAAATTACAAATTGGTATCCTATTCATTTATTTTTAGCTAAATGAAAATGAAAGCCTGCACGAAATTTAATTATAAGATTTCTCTTCTGTATAATCACTTGCAGGATTAAATGAATTAATTTAGCTTCAGTTTATAATCAACTTAATGAATTACGTACGTAACAGCCCATTATCGGCATTTAAAAAGGTCGAATCTCGTACCGAGTTGCAAACATGCCACAGCTTAAAGTAGTCTCCCATTTTAATTGGATTCAATCAATTATCAACGTGACATCTCCTGGTCGAGATTCAAAATGGAAGAGGGTAATCATAACGGTAATTTAGTCGATGTTAATTCAAAATAGACGACCGGTTTCGGCCAAATGTCGTCTTCTGGCTTAAAGATGTTAAAGCAACGCGAAGAATTGTATTATGCATTTAGCGAAAATTAATACCAAAGCTCAAATGAAAAAATCAACACCAAACAAAAAAGATATGCCAAATTACACTTTGTTGACCAACTTCTCACTCAGCGAATGACCTTGAGCAGGACTATAAAAACATAGCGCTATGTGTAGGTAAAGAGTCATTCCTGCCCAATCCTGCTTCACATTTGAAAGGCAGCGGACCTGCCAAAAAAGTTATACGTATTCATAATCGAAAATCAGTGGTCGCACCAAGAAACGAATTTATTTGTTGTTTATTTACTTGCTGGATTTTGGAAAAATTACAAGTCTTTTTGAAAATCATCAAATTTCTCCCGTATTCCATCTATTCCTCTACACAAAGACACGTAGTGTCCCAGATCACCACAAAGAAATTTTTAAAATGAACCACTCCTTTTAATATACAGGGTTAGTTTTTTCATTTTCATTAATGGAAATCTCGTATACCGTGATAGAAGGCCGCTTAAATGGGCAAAGTCAGTAAGTTATACACAATTGTATGTCAATTTATTTTTCCTTGTTTCTTGTAGCTCCACAAAGGACAAAGTTATGGCCAAAAAACAAAAATTGTCATTTTAGAAAATGCGTTATCAAAAAATCATTTTCTACAACTGTCAAAAAAATTCACAGATTTCGCACTTCATGCAACCATCGGAGACATTGGAAATGACAACCGTATCTCGCCATATGTAAAACACAAATAACCCTTATTCACCCGGAATCACATGCTCCACTCGCTCGCAAGTTTGCTCGTGTAGCAAACGTAAACTTTCTGAATAATAAGCGTCGTAACATGCAACTATCACGGGAGTTGCGCGAAAAAAATTTTAGATTCGAATTAACAAAACCCTTGCGTAAGCACCGAGGTAAGCACCGTGTCGACAGTATCCACGACTTTTCCTGAACCTACCGATTGCGGTCGAGTACGGTACAATAATCACTTGATTCGACAGCGTGTCTTTTTTTTTCAACGAAAACTGGTAACTTCATGACGAATGTCAAAGCACAAAGTACTAGATTTTTAAACCGTTAATTAATTAATTAGCAGTGTTGCTCCTAGCAAGGTGCCCAAAAACGTGAAAACAGTGAAAAATTAGTACATTAGGCAATGAGCATTTAATGATGGCTATTAAAACACGAGTAAGGCTCGTCTCGTAGTGGATATGAGTGTCTTAATAGCCATTAAATGCGAGTTTCCTACAATATTTTTTTACGACTATGATGAGCTTAGGTATATAAAGAGGTGATTCCAGGATGGCTTCAAAATCGGTCCAAAATTTGGGTTTTTATTGTGTGCAGGTAGTGAAGAAGTCAGGGATCTTAAAGCATGCGGAGCAGGATGCGGAGTCATGTAATGCGTTCTAGCGGAGTGTCATTGTCAAATTTAAAAACCGCCGATTGGAATCTTTCTAATACGTTTGTATGGGAATTGGGAGAAAACACAAATTTGCTCTACCCAGCAGCTGTCAAACCTAATAAAATTATTATTATTAAATGACCAATTTGATTTTCCTAAACTATGCGTTGGTATCCCGTGATGCTGCAATTCTATTGGTCGTAAACTTGTATCGTAATGAAAATCTGTATCGAAATGACGTTAAGTACATATGGTAAATGTTTAATACCGGGTGATTCATTAGAAGTGAGGACAATTTGAATTTGAATTTCCCGCAAATCATTTATTTAATTGCAGTGGTGTATCATCATGCTTTCAGTAAATCGTTTACTTATAATCTAAAATACTGCTTCTGTTTTACCACAAATTATAAACTCACACTAGACACAGTCACGTTTCTTACATATTTTAGTGCATCAACTCTTAAAAATTGTTCAAAATGGAAAAAGTAATAAACCGCAAATGGCACACAACAATTATCGGCGACACTGGTTTCTTAAATGACAGTCATGACAGAAAAAAATTACTAACGAAATTCAAACCGTCAATTTAATAATGCAAAAAATACTAAAACCTTACGCGCGAAATCCAAGCGATCATCACTTCTTCTAATGAATCACCCGGTATATTAATTAAGGTATAGAGGAGTAGAAAAATACTTAACTATTGTAGGTACAATTAGTTTTGAAAGTGATACTTTTTTCATGAATTTGCAAATTCATGAAAAAAAGACACTTTCCACACACGAATTTTTTTTGCATAGTGATCCTGAAAACCCATAACTGAATAATATCATTGACATTTCCGATTTACTGTCACTGAAAAATTAAGCTATTGTTCATAGACCGGACTAACCGCCATGCAAACGTATAGTAAAAATCGTGCAAAAAGTCGGCTACTTGACTGGAATTGCGCAGGAATGACTCTTTACACACAGCGCTATGTTTACAGATTACTACTCAAGGCTATTCGCTGAGTGAGACGTTGGTGGAAAAAATTGTAATTGGGCATAACTTTTTTGTTTGGTGTCTGCTGATTGTCTGATTTGAAGCAAGACTAAGCAGGAATTCAGCACTAAACGAAGGCGAATTTAACACCTCGTTCACCGTCTTACGCCTACATGTCCAAAATCAGAGACTTGTTACTACTAGACCGCGCATAGCTCAAGTTGTATGTTGTCAACATGGTAGGCCACCCACCGAACTCGTAAAGGCAAGAACTTTCGCGCTCCAATCTACACTATTTGTTTTTGATGGGATTATATCGCTGAACTGGGCTAGTTTTTCAGTATTTTTTAAAAATTCTTTGCTGAATCGAAAGCGCACACTTTCTAAACACATAATGTTCTCAGAGGAGTTTATAAACGGTAATAATGAAATAAATGTGATCTAGTGAAAATTTTCGTATAAGGTATGTTTTTACCGGATAGTTACATCTAGGTATAGTTACGTAGAATGGAATGGAAACAGCAGAAAAGCACAAGAATATTTTGAGAAACAATCTTTACGATAGTGTAACAGCACTATGAATTTGTTTATTCGGCGTCTTTGTTGTACGTCGCGCAGAAATCTGAGAAATATCCACGGATGTGATTTGTTTTTGGCACTTCAAGATCATATCATCATCATATACAGGGTGGTGACTTGCGTAACGCATCATAGGGATTTCAATGTAAAATTCATAACATGCGATTATTGGCTCCCCAAATTAATTTAGAGCAAAAATGTATTAAGGTTTTTTGTAGAAAAAAATTTTGTACGTCAATCAACCGTATTAGTTTTCAATTTTTTGCATAAAAAAGACGGAAAATTGGAAAAATAAAACCCCATCTTTTTCAATAATCTGTGATGCCATGGAATTTTGTAATACAAAAACTACGCCAATATCCGTCATGCCATGGAATGTCTGCTATAAAACAAATCAAATTCTATCAAAAAGTATTATATTTAGACCAGCGAATTCAACATAAAGAAAGACCAAATTACTAAAAACTGTTTCCTAATATAACAATTTACAATAAATGTTCGAATAAGTCACCATTAACTGCAAGACAGTAACCAAGTCGATCATAAAATCCATTTCAAACTGCTGCTAATTGATAACTGGATATCTTTTTGTTTTAGAAAATTCCATGGCATCGCAGATTATTGAAAAAGATGCGGGTTTTATTTTTCCAATTTTCCGTCTTTATTATGCAAAAAATTGAAAACTAATACGGTTGATTGGCGTAAAAAAATTTTTTCTACAAAAAACCTTAATACATTTTTGCTCTAAAATAATTTGGGGAGCCAATAATCGCATGTTATGAATTTTACATTGAAATCCCTATGATGCGTTACGCAAGTCACCACCCTGTATATCATAATCATGTCCTGCAGGCTGCAGTGAATGAACTTAATACTGAAGGTATTCTTTACAATACGTATTCATTACGAAAATAAGAAAATAAACGAAGTAGATGTCCATTCCATTTTACCATTGAATAAAATCTTTATGCAATGATTCTAGTTATTTCGACTGGTTATATATAAGATCTTGGTAACTGGTTCGCGCTTTGCCTTTATGGGTATGATGTGTTGCCTAAACATGTTGGCAACACTCTTTTATACGCGAGTGGCATTGTATGCGCGGTCTAACAAGTCTCTGGTCCAAAATGAGTAGGTGTCAATTGAAAAACTGCAATGCGTTTGCCTGCATTTTAGGAAGAGGACACCAGATTTTTCACGTAAAGTGGAATATGTTTTTCTAAAATAAGTTTTATTGAAGTTATTTTTGTATTGTACTGTTTTTGTCTGGTTTTCCTGGACTGCAAAAGGAAATTAGATTGTCAAATTATCCATACATCACATAGGTACCAAAACGTGACAGGTACGGAGTGGATTGTGTTCTTACTTTTACGAATTTTATCTGACATTGTACGAAATGTCAAGTCGAGTTTTTACATACTCTCCGACTTTTAGTAGGAGATATTTTGTAATAATCGGATTCAATTCGCGATCTTATTGCAAATTTTGTTCTAATTAAATATATACCTACCTTAGACCTTTTTTTGCTTAAAGTCTCGACGGAATTTGCGTAACAACACCAACTCAACGTTAAATCCTGTTACTGTTTCCTTGGGAATTGAAAACTCTTTCTTTCAAATGTACCTATCAGCAGAAAGCTCTCAAGCTTTTCATTTTTTTTAACAATTTAGCTGTCTTTGTAATCACTGCTAAATTTAATCCGCCAGGAAAAATGTACCAAATATATTTCACATAGAACAAAAAACCGATTACTTTATTAATATTAAAGTAGAAGTAAATTAGTACATAAAACTTGTCAAAGCTTTTTGCAAACAAACAATTCTAGCCCTGAAATTAATGGCACAGTAAAACGCTTTCGTTAATTGGAAAGAAGTTAAATTGAAAATGTTCATTTATTAAGTTGTGAATTTGAGGAGGATAGGTGCGTTATTTCTCCTTCAATATTTGATTTTCTAGGCCATCTTGCGCCATAACGTAATACGTTTGACGTTCTTCGCACAGTTTCAAAATGAAAGGTGATCAATCTTGGTGGTCACTTGTCAGAAAAGTTTTCTTTCCGACTGATTGTAGCTCGGATTAGTCCAAAGTATTTTTCTTTATGATGTGTTAGTAAATCGCTTTAAATTGGCAGTCGGTAAAGCGAGGTCATTATTTGTGGATAAGTCATCGTAATTAGTGTCTGCTAATATAGCTAAATCCTTTTCGCTGTTTTATCCTACTCCGTTTTCTTTTTATTTCGCCAAGTTATAGTGATATACCTTAAACTACATTCACCTTGTCTCATTTCATTACTTTTCGGAATTCTAATGTACGAGTAAATTTTTATTAAGTCGAGGTTAATGGAATTTATTTTTTGAATCGCTTTTTTTTAAAACAAAGGGATGGTTAGTGTTTTTCATATTTCCCCAAACATGAAAATTAATAAATTCGGCAAACCAAAAGAAAGAATGGAGAACAAAACATACTTCTGTAAATCTACTCATTCGGCAATTTTAAAATAAACATATAGAGCTAGAACTTATAGTATGTTGACGTAGGATTCAATTCATTTTTAAAATATTTCGCTCTAGGTAGGTACGTTAAGCTTTTTTTAAAATCATTCATGTTTTTTAATGCATTTCTTTTTCTTCTCCAATATTTGAGGACTTTAAAAATGCGAAAGCTGTTAAACTAAATAAACAATTTAGTACAAAATAAAGCAGAATTTAAATTCGAACATTCGTACAAAGTATCACATACCTAACTACTTTCTCCCTTATCAAGTCTTCTATAAAGTTTATGAAGTACATCCACAATCCACACAAGATTAATAATACAGAGGAAGAATAATAATAATACAATATTACAAGATTAACAGCTTTCCACGACTCAGCAAATCACTTGCTTAAAAAATTACAATTTCCATCCGCATATAAAGTAATCTAATCAGCGTGCTTCCCGCACCGTTCGCCCTTTATGATGCAAAATTGAAGCTATGAAGTGGCACCGAATGCGTAAGTTTACTGAAACAACTCTATATTATGGCACGTATTTAGGAAATTTTGCAAGTAAAGGGTGTTTTTTTAAGCCCGATAGAACTTTAAACATGAATAAATAATACAAAAAACAGCTTTTGATAAAAAAATTTATTTTTATTGGAAAGATCAAAATATGACATTAATGTTAAAAATTATTTGAGGCATATGCCCACCGCGGCTGTCCCTGACGAAACGAATTCTGTCAGTCCAATTTCGGGTGACTTTTTCGACCATTGGTGCCATTATGTTATTAAACACACGAACACTGTTGGCTTCCAAGGCGTGCAGGCGAGTTGCTGGTTTATTAGCATACACCGATGACTTTACGTAGCTCCATAGGAAATAATCAAGAGGTGTCAAATCGCAGAACCTTGAGTGGCCACTTCACAGGTCCATTTCTTGAAATTTTCTTGCAACTGCTCTAAAGCCCAATCCCCGAAAGAACGCTGCAATCGATGGTCTTGTGGTTTTAATTCCTGCACCAACTGTTATGGATGTAGCCCAAGATCTTTGTGCAAAATTTTCCATGTAGTGGACGGACACAGCCCTACCTGCTTAGACCGACGACGAATAGACAGTTTTGGATTTTCTTGCAAACATTCATTTACAGCGGCAATATTCTCTTAAGTGCGCACATTTCTTCGACATATTAATTGGTGTTACTGCATACTTTAGAGAAAAGGTGCAACGTAATCTTCCCACAGTCCGACCAATGGCTAGTTCAGATTATGTATGCCATAAAATTCACGAAGGCGTCTATACGTTTTGCGAACCGATGACTGATTTTCAAAGTAAATTTGAATAATTTGATAGCGTTGTTCAAGAGTGAGTCTATTCATGATGATTTGTCACACTATACTAAATTTAAATGTCACTAATCGTGGGCAAACTGACAGCTGATTTCACAGACATCGCGATGGAAAGTTCTATCATGCTTAAAAAAACACCCTTTATCTACATATCGTTGAATGAAGGAAAGAACGGTTTAGTGAATTTGATGTTATCGTTGAACCACATCAGGCTTTGAACGCTTTAACTGCGGTAGTATACCAAAACCAGGGGTGGCTACCAGGATGGTGCCACGATGGACCACGCAAATAAAAGAAAAAATATCAATTAAAAAAAAAAGCCCTTGAATAGCTTTCGACGTAATGCCCCAATAGGTATTCTTATTGAATTTAAGAAGCGCCGAGCGGAATGCGGTCGAGCAATTTTTGAGGTACAGAGAAAATCCATTCACTGCATCTACACCTTTTCCACTTTTATTCGAGAAACTATCAAGTTAATTTGAGAAAGTATCAATTGTATTTGAGAATAGTAAAATGTATTTGAGAAAACAACAAATGTAGTTCAGAATAGTGATTTGTATTTGAGAAGGCATCAAATGAATTTGAGAGTAGTAAATTGTATTCAAGAAATGGTAAAATGTATTTTTGAGAATCAATTGAAAATGAGAAGAAGAAAATCACATGTATAACATAACCTGATGCTGTTGCTGCTGTTGCGGGACTACATACAGTAGCAGAATTATAAAAATTTGATTCTTAATTATTATAATTCATTAGGAATAATATTACATTCTGAAATATAATAAAATTAAATGATACTTTCTCAAATACATTTGATGTTTTCTCAAATCCAACTGACTATTCTCATCTACTTTGCCGTTTTCTCAAATACAAGTAACAATTCTCAAATACAATTTACAACTTCTCGAATAAAAGTGGAAAAGGTGTAGTGAAATCTAGGAAAAAATAGGAGCGATATCGAGAAAAATCTGTCAAAACTATCCAACGTTTCTCCGAAGACTGGAGGGTTCCGTAACTACGAAACCGATACAACGAAATATCGAACCACTTTTTAACGACCATTTATTTCAACCTTGCAAAATACATATAGTCAACAAAAATTCATTCATGTCTTGGGCATCGCATTAATGCTCTTGGTCTATTTCCCAACGATCTTACTGCATGAATAACGATTTTGATATGTTTTGAGCAAAATCCATGTGGCCGCCAAAAAGATATCAAATTCATGTCTTGGTTTTTTTCCCAACAATCTCTGTGCAAAAATAACGATTTTGGCATGTTCTGAGGAAAATACATGTAGCTCCAGAAAAAGAATTTAACATCTTTGAATCAAACATACGCGGTTATCATAATATGCACATGTGATTTACTCTCTAGCGGTCAACATAATGCGTTTAATGCATTTGAAAGCTTCAAATTCATGTGAATTTTGCTCTAAACTTTTGACCTAGACCTTAGGGAGATTTTGTTCCTGTTGAGCCAGCTTCCTGAAAATCAATAACGTCCTACCTTAATGTGCAAAGTAGCCGTACGCTAAATTTCAACACGATCGGCCACTTTTAAAAGGAGTTATAGCGCACACAGACGGATTGATGGACGGACGGGCAACAATACAACACTATTAAGCCTCTGAAGATCCTTAATAATCTGCCAGAAATATCAAATATCGTGGCAGAGCACGTTTATAGTCAGTAGCTCGTCAAACTACACTGATGCTTTCGGGGAAATAACATATGAAAAGGAGAGAGAATTGCCTAGCTTTGACACAACGAAAGAAAGTCTTTTAAATTATTACAACTCTGGCTGGCAAAAATGTACTGACCCTTTAGAATGGAGAAAATCCATAAAAAAGTCTTTCGATGCTAGGCCTCTGGTGGCAGTATTTTTTATATATCGGGTGCATCCGATATGACCTGTGGGCATGGGACCCTGAAAAAAATGTTTAAATATAAACTAAAAGGGAGCTTACACAAATCTGTACAATCCTTCATGGAAAACCGGAAATTTGTCGTTTGGATTGGTAATATCTGCTCAGATGAGAAAATTGTGTTCCACACGGATCGACATTAAGTTGTTCTCTGTTCGCCATTGCATTAATGAAATAGGGGATATGGACTAGATCGACAGCTGTTTATATGTTGACGACCTTATGGTATGTTGTAGCGGCAAGACAATGAATGAAATAGAACGTAATTAATTACAGAGATTTGTTGACCATGTATCCGAAAATGCAAATATAGTAGGTTTTATCCTATTAGAGGAAAAAACGAATTGCGTACACTGCAGACTTCGTAAACCCCATTATGGGCCTGTATTTTCTTGAACAGTCGAACTATCAAAATAGCACTGGAAGTCAGGTTCTTGGGCATGACTTTCGATTGCAAACTGAGATGGGCAAATCACTTGGAACGACTGATCACAGTGTGTAGAAAGTCGCTTGCACACCCCAAATGGAGAGCAAACCCCAAAACTCTTCTCGATGAGTATAAAGCCCTGATTTTGTCACGAATAGACTATGGGTCGTACGCATATCTTACATGCTGTGATACAACGTTAGACCAACTAGGCAAAATTCAAAAGCACGTCCAGGCAGGTGCAGATAATTGGGCATCGGCCATAGCGGAGTTTATTCAAACTAGGAGTGTGTTACAATGGTTGCTATCGTTGAGTGATGTTGCTATTCTTTCTTGGGTCCTTTCTTTTGCTTAAATTTATTATAACCATAAGAAACGTTCGAACACCCGACCTTCCGGCTATGTAGCCTAACGATCTACTACTGAGGTACATAGTCGGTTTTCAACATACATAAACCCAATGCTTGTAATTTTTCGTCGCTAAAATTGTTATTCTCTACAGGGTGTCTTTTGGGAGCTTTAGTTAAACGTTTCTGGGAAAGTAAAATAGGTAGGTTTTTGAAAATTTGTACTTAGGAGTTACTCTGAAGGCCGAATCGATGTAAAATATTTTCAAAATAGCCGCACTTCCGGAAACACCGATAGTAGATGGGAACTTCGTTATTTTAAATAGCAACCCCTATTTTTTATTGCATTTTCGGGTTCTACGTGAAATTTCAGTTCTTTTGATACCCACATGTCGATATCTGCCATTTATGGTTTTTATGTTATTTTGACTTTAAGAAAAAAAATGCCGGATGCAGATGGTACATTGATAATTGATTACTTGAAAACGGTTGTAGTCATGGTAATCTATTTTTATCAGTGCATAAAGAATGAATAGGGCTTACTTTTAGTGTACGACTGCACCTATGGAGATCCAAAATTAGGAAACTTCAAAGTCTAAAAACTCACTTTTTTAAAATGGAATGACCATGTTCTTACTATTGCATGAGATAGAGAATCGAAATTGGCATATTTTGATATTACATGTTCCTATAGCTATCTTTAACAGTTTCTGACTTATTCCCATTTCATTGAATTGACATTTTAAACTTGCAGACCTGGTAAGTTGCTTCATTCATTTGGTTTTCCTCCCTTGCCCCCTTACCCTTACCCTTCTTGCTGAAATAAATTTATTAATTATGGCCATTGTAATAATATACCGGTGCTTACTTACGTTACGGCGAAGGAAAGAGCACATATGCAAACGAGAACTACGATGTTTTTCAGTTTTGGAATGATGAGTGGTAAGGTTGACTCGATCGCTGGTTTATATAACTATAAATTGTATGAGCAATTTACGTTTGCTAAATTATAGTTACTCACATCGCCATCCAGTTAAAAAACATTCCGGTAACCAAAATCCATTGTTAGACTTTCTTACGTTAGTTGAAATTGATATACTTAACACTTAGCACAATTGATCTTTTTACGTGAAGTTTCTGAGTAAATTCACCAAAAATTGAGGATGATTTTCCATTTTTTTCGTATTGTGGGGGGGGGGGGCACGGGAGCGCTTTGTTACTGCCAGACATGACCTTCGAATTTATACAAAACCGTCATTTATGCCCGATTTGATTACAATGGTAAATAACTATACCTTGCAAATCAAATGTGGCTGATATTCTAACGCCAATGATTAACCTTGGTCATCGTTTGTGAAATCGGACAATAGTCATGTAGATTTTAACAATCTTAAAAAAAACTTTATTTAATGCTTCCTTCACTACTAAGTTTTTATAGATAGACAGATTAGTTAATCTATTAGTTGTTACATAATTACCCCGCTTATGTATCTCACCTAACCCCCATGTTAATAGCGTGTAAAGGAATGTATTGATCTGATATTGATAATGTCATGTGAAATTGTTATCCATTCGTAGTCGTGATTTTCCAATACGTTCCTTTTGCTTTGGTAGGTGATCTCAAAAATCCCAAAAAGACCAGGTTAAATTTGTTACACGAAACGTGATTGTAGGATTTCAAAAAATATATTATGATTATGTCATTTTTCTCTAAAGAAAACACGATTATTTAATATTGTAGTTTGATAAAAACTACAATTTATTCGTTATTGTAGTATTGCCAGTAAGTGACTAATCTTTCAGGGTTGATTTTATTTTAATTGCTCATTTTCATGTCAGAAGTCGTTTCATTCAGCACCTTAATTGCTATTTTTATGTATTTTTTGATTTAAATATCGTTGAAAATCCTTTCCAATCACACATTTTAAGAAGTGCTTTATGAGGTGTAGCTAAGGGGTTAGAATAGGTATTTTTAGTGATACAGAACATCTCCTTACTACCATGCTTCGGAGGGCATGAAAAGCTGGAGGTCCCGGCAGTCATACCACAAGTCACAACTGTCGTTTAATCATTTTGAGTTCATACGTAAAGACCCCACCAGAACAATTAAATAATTTGAAAAAAAAAGGCATTAATTTAGTCGTCTGGACCATACGTCAACGTCCACATTGACATTGTTTACATAGCAATATACAAATCCGGAAAAATCTTTAAGGGATTAATAGTTCGGGTGCAAATTTATCCAAAGGATAGGATTCCTAGGGGTAATTTGCATGAGAGAATGTTGAAGTATTATGATTCAATTAAGCGGGGTAAGAAATTAAGTATGCCTAAATTTATGTTGGTAAGGGTTGAGTTTTCTTCAATGCGAATATTCTTACAGCGAGATTTTGAAGGAAAAATCTAAAGAAAAATTAATGCTATAGAGAACAAGAGCGGACATACCTACATGTGCGATGGGTCGGTAGAATTAACTAATACGATCCTATTTTTGCAAAAAGCAAACAGATACAAAATTGATAAGCAATTTAAAGCACACTCGATGCCTTTTTTTCATACTCTTTTTAATTCTAATTCTCTTTCTATTTGTTTGGTGTTTCGTACAACGTATGATTATTAACGATGTGTTCTATTAGGTAATTATCTTCTTCTCGAAGTCCACAATCCTAGAATCCTAGGTCCTACGTCCCTAACAATTTGGTCTACGTATCTAAGCCTCTGTCATCCTACTCCTCTCTTGCCTTCTGCCCTACCTTCTGTACTAATCCTCCGTGCCTGAGCACGTGCCCTATTATTCTATCTCGTCTTCTCTGTACGGTTTTCCACATTTCCCTATTTTCCTGTACTAGCTCCAAGGCTGCTTCGTTTGTCACCCTATCCATCCAGCTAATCCTCATTATCCTTCTATAGCACCACATTTCGAATACTTCTGTCCTACTTTTGCCTTCCCTGCTTATCGTCCAGGTTTCGCATTCGTATAGAGCTACACTCCGTATGTACGTTTTTAGCAGCCTTTACTGTAGTCTCTAAATAGTATTCCTTCCGTACAGTTTAATTCTGTTTCTAGATCCCTTTCTCTTTCTGCTAGTATTACTATGTCATCCGCGTATCTTGGCATATGTACTGTTTCTCCCTACACTTTGACCTCTCAGTTAAAATCCTGCTTTACTCTATTTATGGCTTCCTCTATGTAAAGGTTTAATATTGCCTGCGACAAAGCGCAGCCCTGTCCAACCCCACTCTGCACCTTGGCCTCCGCCTCTCCACCCTCAACTTTAACCACCGTTCCCTGTTCCTTGTAGAGGTTGTAAATTACCCTGATATCTTTATATGCTATCCCTGCCTCCTTCATTATCCCAAATTAAGGGTTTCAATCCTAATTATATGAGCCAAAAACTAGAAAAATAATATACTAAGGCGTCTTTTTGTTTTTATAAGGAGTTCTACATCTCTCATCCACTTTTGTTTTTCCCCGACGTCAGATAGAAGGATCTCGAAACATGTGACGATAGAAGGACGATCAAATGGGGACCATCAGTTGATATAACAATGCGCATTTATTAATACTGCTAGGAAAAAAAAACATGACAAAAAAACGAGTATATCACTTAAATCGTTTGAATCGCTTTTTTTTAAAGTCACAGCTGAAAATGGTTTATGTCGGAAAATGAAAGTTTGTGATACCTCAAAAAATATAACCGGTGGAAAATTTGGTTTTAGGCACATCACTAGGTAGATACTTTTCCTTTTTCCTATAAACAGTGTGTCCATATTTCTACCCTCGCCATGGTTATTTCAATCAATAAAAGAGATACACAGACATTTTGCAGAATGGCGACCTGATTTCAAATATTTTAAATTTGATTTCAATTTTCGTTTTCAAAGTATATGAGAAAAATGAGAATTCTCCTGTAAGCGACTCAAAAAGCACCAGAATTTTCCAGCCCATTCGCCTCATCCAAATGTGTAACCCCACCAAGGACTAGTAACCTCGTTGTTTAAAGATAGTGAATCATATATAATGTGCTTTCTTCTTTTACTCAGCGCTATACTTCTACTAAAACCCACTGGCTAACGTATAGATGATTGTGTGCCAAAATGAAAATCTTCCTTTTATGTTTTGGTTCTAAAATATGTCAGTACGTTAGTCACCAGCCAAACAAATTTGACTACGCTTCTTTTGAATTAATTGTTTCCCAAACTATGACCTGCACGCTAAGTAGATCAACACTGTCACCATTATCAAAGCTGGCATTAAAAAATTTGATTTGTCCACTGTACCAACATAAGAGAAGCGTTAGAAACAATACAATTTGCACTTTCCGATATGAGATATGGAGATACGTAAACACAATCTTCACAAATGTATTAAAATACCTTGCATCGTATATCCCAAAAATTTCAAGAATGCGAATTAGCTAGAGGTCCTGTACCTATAAGGGTTTTAGCTTTCACTCAGTTGTTATGGAACGGTATCGAATTTAACACAGAGGGGCACTTATTTGCCCATGTAAAACTATAGAGGTACATTCACACTAATATAAAATAAAATAAAATCATCACATATGGATAAACACAATTTATTCTATTGCAATGGGAAATTTAAGGGTTTTCTCAAACTGGGCAACCCCCTTCTCCGCACTCGTCTTTATTGTTTTTCTTCATTTCCTTCATTTTCTTATGAATATTAACAATCAGACAGGCTGCACCACTAGCATTGGTTTCTGCTTGATTACTACCAGTTTTGGTTGAACATTCGTCTACGAATGCACAGTCCTGAGTGTAAGACTTGCATTTTTCCCTAATGTAGTTCCAGTTAACTGTACCATCACTTGTTAAAGCACCAATTTCTTTCACAAAGCATTGCGCGAATAATTGGAATTTTTCATCATTAAAAGCACCACTTTCTATTACCTTCTTGATATTACCTCTATCAATACCCTCTTTTTTAGCACAGTCTTTAAGGATTTTAAATATAGTATCCTTTTTATCTCCGTCTTCTTGCTAAAAGTAACATAAATAAAAGTATTTACCTTAATTATGTAGTAATTACTCACAGCTACGGCAAAAGCGCAGAGACAAGCTATAACTACTAGAGTCTTCATGTTAACAACTCACAATGATAGCTGTACATACATACATTGGTTTATATACAATTTACAAATAATTCATTGCCCACTACGGTATGTTATTAAATTGCGCATAAGTGGAGGCTACGTAACCATACCTATTCAAATCTCTAGTAAAAAATTTAATGAAATAATTCGAATCCTTTGTGTTCTTTACAAAAAAGGTGTACGTATTATGTTAAATGGCTAAAAACGGTAATGATTCTTTGGTGAGCCATGCGACAATTTGCTACTAAAAAATCACACTTTTTGCCCAAACTACAAGTTGCTCCGAAAGAACTGAAAATTCTCATTTGTAAAATTTACTTTTTATTTGTCTTATTCCTGCCGTAAATATATTGCAGAATTATTATAAACTGCCACAATAGATAGGGTGTTCTTATTTAAAAAGTTATGCTGACGTATACTTCGTAATTAAGACATCATGATGTATTCAATTTAATACAAAACCGCGCATGTAAAAGTACTAATCCTTATGTGTGGAATTGTAAATGAAGGGTATAGTAGTAGAGTTAGTAGAATGCTCGACGACCTTGGCTACAATCCAGTCTACTTCCCTTAACAAAAATTTTGTAAAAACAAAATCATGTGAAGTTTGTTATCGTAAATGATCAATACAAGACCCAAGGTTCTTTAATGGTCTGTTCTGGTCTGTTTAGATGCTTATTTAAAATATCCTTATGGAAATACAAAATGTCGCATAGGTTCGACGTAAATTCAAAAAAACTAAAATTGGTCATTTCCTTGAATGTTTTGGGTATATCATCGAAAGTGTAAGAGGTATAAAAGTTTTATATTAAAGTTATTGCCTTTGATACGCTTAATTTAGAATTGAAGTAAAAAAAATTCAATATGGGTACTTTTGAGGAACATTTACCAATTTCCTAAAGTTAAATAGGCGCTATATTATAGATTTTTTAATTCTCTTTTCAACGAGCTATCATAGCATAAGATTGAAAATAAGATACTAGTTATATCAACGGTTTTTATATTTTAATCAAGCAGTCTGTGATGAATTAAAAAAAACAAAACAAAATTTATTCGAAGCAACAAAACAATGAAAATAATTACATCAGATGTTTAAAATATCAGGGGCGCATTCATGGGAGGGGGTTTAGGCGTTACAACTCCCTCCAAAATTTTGACTTTTATGACATCACTTATTGATTATCTTATTATCCATACTTACATACCTACAAAATGGTGGTATAACTACAAACTATCCCCTCGAAAAAATGTAATGCCATTATCCCGTTAAACACATTTCAAGCAGTGGCGTAGCGTAGCACGTTGGCGCCCTGGGCGCGATCGTAGTTTGCCGCCCTTACATATTTTAGGAGCTGGTGAACATCTTGAGTTCCCTATCGTTTATTTAAAAAAAAAAGAGTTCAAATTTCTTATTCTATTCTGGATTTGAGTTTTTTAGAGCGAGCGATTGTTTAGGGGGGTTGGGGGGGGGGGTCTCCTCTTGATATTAGATCTATATAAGCTTTCGTTTGATACCTATATGATCAATGTAGCAGATAAACAACACAGACTACAATAAAGACAGACAAAAACAATGCAATTTTTTGTAATGCGGTAAAAAGGATATACCCAACACTGCTTCTGAGGTCGAACCTAGAAACGCAAGAATCAAAGAAGATAATGATATTTGAATTGCTTGGTAGACATTGCATTTATACGATTGGAGGATTGAGAATAGAAGTCTCTTCGTCAAGTATTTTCGCCTCACTTTTTGTCAGATAAATCATCTTCAACAAGTCCGTCGTTGGTCATCGTCGTTGCTTACAAAATTAAAATTTAAATGTTCACACGATTTTTTTATCGTCTCCTACAATGGATCATGTTTAACGAAATATAACGGACAGACCAGGGGACAGACCATTAAAGAACCAGCTCTAAATGATGCTGCTGTCTCATTGTTAGGTCTGCTCTGGAAAAAAGCTCGAATTTTGAGCACATTAAGAACGTTTCTCTGTAACGTCTAAATACCTACGTTTAGCAAACGTTACATCATATAACACTTTATAACATCAGCATTTAACGTTAATTGAACGTTTGAAACAAACGCCAATGCGATTTAACTCTCTTATGTTGTATAAACGTGGTACAAAAATGTTTATTAAACAATACTAAATTACGTTTATATCATCCTTATACATTGACGGTCGGTATTATAGTTGTAAGCTAACAGTGTTGTTAAGGAATGTCTTAACAACACCGTTAGCTGACAACAAAGTTAAGTCTGGCTTTATAATATCGGCCGTCAATGTACAAGGATGACATAAACGTAATTTAGTATTGTCACAGATTGTGTACTTTAATAAACATTTTTGCACTTTGATACTAAAGTGCACAATGTAAAAAAATTCAAATTCAAAATAATTCAAATAATTTTTTACCAGAAATTAATGTATAAAAAATTATTTCATTCACATCAATCACTTCACAAAATTGTTAAAAATGTCCCACGATTATAATGAATGCACAGTTACACACATATTTTCATATCATCGAAAACTCATTCTAACATTACTGGTGTAATGTTCATTAGTTCCTCTTCGATTGCATTTTGAAGTTCCTCAGTGATGTGCAGACGATTTCGAAAAATATTGTATTTCAAAATCAGAAAAAAAAAATCTAACACAATCCTCTGCTAATTAATCGATCATCGTAAAACTGTTGTTCGGCATCACGGAGTATTTGTAAATGGAAAATACCTTGTAGGAAAACGTTGGATATCAGGAAATTCTTGATAGAATTGCTGGCGACAGGACTGAATGGAATACGTCCATGTTCCATCCTGTAGACTTGCACTTCGATAATGTTCCTTTACGACGAACGTGTCATGTTTTGGTGAAAAAGACATTGTGGAAGATTCTAAAAAAGTAAGGTTATACATCCATAAAATAATTTACGTCTTTTACTTACTTTTACATACTGCTAACGCCTAGGAGGAACCCTGGTAGAACTGTTTGATTTAAAATAAAAAGATGACCGTACAAGGTGGAAAATACAAAGAAAAATCCAACACGTAAAAATCGCCGTAAATGGATTGCTTATTCAGCTTATTTGTTGAAGTCGTTGTCGTTCATCCTTGATGAAAAACACCACAATCGCCAATGTCTAACCCAAAAAACTCCACAATTTTTAAGCACGTAATTCAAACTATCCTCCACTTATTTTGAATCACATCACTCAATTCACAGAAAACCAACATTCAACAAACATGTTAAACTGCAAATGAAGATAAACCGAGTGATGAGTCACCGACCAGCTATTTTTTCGTTGCGCAATGCCCAAAGGCACATTTTTAATATTACAAGAACGTTACTGTAACTGTGCAACTTAACAGTACCAAAATGTCGTTGTTGTAATGTTAAGCTTTTAAAAGTTGAACTAACGTAGTTATGTATGGTTCCGTCAACATACGCTAATAACATCACATTACTTAACATTATAATGACATCGCAACAAGGTTTTGCATAAAAACGTTGTCAAAGTAATATTGGTATAACGTTAGCCTTCTGAATGTTATTTTAACGTAATAATGTCCCGTTCCAGCGACGCAAGTCCAAAAGGTTACAATTTTTAACATTACAAAAACGTCGTAGAAAGAAAAGCCATTCAAGTATCGTTGGTATAACGTTGATGTTTTGTTTAATTGAGTTGTTTCAAAATGCAACATTCGTTTAACGTACCAAACGTTTTTTTAACATTGCTTGTCAAGTGGGTTTCCCCCTGAATAGTTGCAGAGATGGAAGTGGAGGGGAGCAATTCTCATCAAATTCACCTCTGCCCTTTTATGGCAAGAGAAAAAATATTGGCCTCTCTCAAAAATAATCCACAACTTATTGATGAAGCAGTCACGCTCCTGGGGAGCGACGCCAATTAAGATGAAGTAGCCTCTGCTAGCTGCAATTGCTGCAAATGTCTCGTGCCACTTTATGGGGATAGATAAGAGAACACTCTACTAAACCTTTGATTCAACATCACCTACCACTGCCAAGGTACACCTGGGTTGTCTGCCCCCAGCCCAACAAGCTGAGCTGCACATTCTTATCGTACCTATCACCAAGCGCATAAGTGGTTGGAGGTGGACAAAAAGTCAAACGAATGGGCTCAAATTGTAGTAAATTATGTATATCTAGTTTAAAAATGAATGAATGGACCATTTAGGAGAGTCCAAAAACTGAAGCCAACTTTTGCCCATGTTTTTTTCAGTTGCAAACTTGGATTTACGTCAGGCATTCCCTAATAACGCACCAAAAATGCATCTCTCTGCAATTTTTTGCGACATAAACTCCTTTTTGTTACCGTACCGCTGGCCCATATACCAACTTTAAACTATCCATAGTTGTAATGGGTTACCCGGCATTTAAACAAATTTAGTACAATTTTTTACGAAGCTATTTTTCTTTTCAGATCCATACCAATTTAGATATCCACATTAACCGCCTTCTAATAATTGGGACTACTCATTCCTTGCATACAACCACTGCATATTTTAAACACTATGCTATATCATTACCCACTTCTTATAGTGCTGGGGATGTGCTCGACATGTTATAGTCTTGAAAGGGTCTCGTCTTCTCAGGGTGATTAAAGAGCAATGGAACGAAAGCGAACTTCCCTCTTATCTTGAATTGGGGCTGCAGAAGAACTACATGTCAAATTAGTTAGTAATTAATTAAATTACATGTTTTAACAAATACTTTCATCTATTTTATAATGGTATTAGAGAAATATAAAGAGATCTTAGGTATCATTTGAAAAGATCCATCAGGATTTATGAATATTTTACCTCGTATTTTACTTAATGTAAGGGCTACTAATCACATACTACACGCAACCCTGTTGTGGATAAATGAGGAGGGTTTTTAGAACATGTTAGCACGGAAAAATGATTGTCTCGTAGATGAACTATCCGGTGAAAATTCTCTGTTGTAGCGAGTAAGAACATTTTATAGGTAATTAATTATTTCATTGTTGTTTTTAATGCCAAACACATTATCGATTACAGAGGAGCATCGACAGTGCACTTGGACCAGCTCGCACATCGTCAGTGGGATTGGCCTCTACGAACCCGCGAACGACGGACTCCACGGCGTCTACAAGGAGGTGGGTGCCAGTCGAAGAACCAGTCCACCAAACATCCTCCAGCGTTCCTCGCATTAGTCCTGCCGCGGAGTTTGATATGGCAGCTACCAGGTGAGTGTTCTTTTACATTCGTAAAGAAACGAAAATGACATTGAATTTGCACGGTAGCATTTTCGCTAATGTTGTTTTTCCCATTACGAAAAATCGATCTCATATTATTATTTGAGAATAAACTTGAAGTACGTAGGTAAATTAAATCCAATTTATTACTGTTGGTAGGCAAGTATTGATTTGGTCCTTTTTCGTTTTCGAATAACATACAGATCCAATTTCTTGCGTTATTTTTACGACGCTACCATAATATTCTTATTTGATTTAAATATGAAATGTGATTTCCCCTTTCTGATGGTGCTGCTGAGAATAAGAAAATCATTTTAATTTCGCAGCTGGAACATTTTATTTTGTTTAATAAAATTTTTAGTTATTTATCTGTGTAGGTTTCAGTCACCGGACTCAACACACAACCTACAATTTTAAGTTCATTGTCCATTTTTCGCGTAGGTTCCTCTTGACATGGTTAATGCTATGCACTTAGATATTAAATACGTGTAATAAAGAAATATTGAACTTACAACCGTAAACAAGGTTCAATATGTAATATTTAAGGCATCTCGATTTCGAGGTCGTGCCCAATACGGAAACTTGATTTTAATAGAATAATAAGACTGTGTTTCTCATTTTAGAGGTCCAAATGTATCGGTCTTGCATCTTCGTGGTGCACCTGAACCGTGGGAAACGAGTCCGACGTCGGCATTCACACCAAGTGCAGGTAGATCGTATTCATCGGGACGCAACATTCCGCCGCTAACGAAACATCAATCGTTGGGAAATCAAAGCTACAAGTGGGATGATTCGTCTAGATTTTTCACCGAAACGTCAGCAGATTTGTACGTGAAAAGTTCGTGTAATCGCGAATTGTCGCCAGTGCGTTGGTGTGATCGTGAGGTGGACGGTGTATATTTAGGGCGGTCCGGTTGGGTACAGGTGCAGCAAAGATCTCTTGATGATTGCAGAAAGTCTTCATACGCAAATCCAATTTCGGGATCGCTGGAACTCTCGCGGCGCACTGGAATCAAACTTGCAAATTATCACTGCAATAGCGAACCAGCTAAACGGCAAAACGGCGGAAGAACAAATGAGTTGCAAAGACCTGCCTATCTTCCGCTAAATACCCGCGAACAAGAATCTTGCAACAAAAGTCCATCCCCACCATTACCAGTTCAGGAGTGCTCACCCCCTTCCGTTACACCCATTATTTCTCCACCTCCCGCCTTTCAAGATCGAAAATCAAATAGTGGATCAAAATCTCGCACTTTCTTCGGAAAACCCCCATTTCTTCCCCGCTCAAACGCAATCGTTGACAGCGATATTATCAGTCCACCACCCTCGCCGCCAATGGAGAAGAAAATGACCCGGAACTCAACCTTACCGCAAGTGACTCAATCACGTAAAATAAAGCTCACCCCATCGCCAGTATCGAGACCCACCCTACCGTACCCTCGGATACCCCAAACAAAATCCTTAGAAGAAACTAGTAACAATCGCCGAACGCAATTCTTACAACGACACGGCGAATCCTCATCTTCCTCGTCATCGTCAATGGGTTTCCGAAGCTTAGACAGCTGCGTTAACCGGCCTACAATGCCGAAACTTTCCGAAAATACAGATTCGTCGATAGATATGTACGAAGATGCCGACGAAGAAGACAATAACAGCTCATCTTTAAATGTAAGCCTTATCTCTTCAATCGGTAATATTCTACCGTCGGATTCTCTCCGGCCTCGTGAGAAAATATCACCATCGGGCCGTACTCGTGTCCTGCGACCACATACGCGCAGATCACCGGCCAGTTCGGACACAAATAAACCGGGAAATTGCTCCTCGCGTAGTTCCTCATCTTCAAGTAACGATGGATTTCCGAGCCGATCACCGTCTGGATCCCAACAACAGTTGCGCAGATCGGCGCCACCGCGTCAACATTACAACGCCAAAACTCCCGTTGATGATCCGCAAAAAGTGCGAAGATCACGCAGTCTGCAGCTACCTGAAAAGAAACAACAATCGTCTGGTTACCGTGAACCTTCCGTTCCGCCCAGAGTTTCTCCGCAACCAGACTCGTACCGTGTGGTATCCAAACAAGGGATGAAACGGCAAACCGCACAATCGAACAAAGTGCAATCACTAGAAAGCGATGCTATCGCTGACAGTATGTTGAGAGAAGCCGAAATCGTTACTGAATATCTGTATGGAACCCGCAGTCATGCCGCCGCCCAAGCTTTACTAATCCACAGGTATAACAACGGCAGAGAAGAGAAGATAAAAGAATCGAAACCTGTCAGTAATAGCGGCGGTTTCGATGTGATATACGTCGGTAATTCGTCGCGTGAAAGACAAAAGATCTTGCAGAGGTGTGTTACGACGCCCAACTCGAGTTCAACAAAACAATCGTTTAAAATCAGCCCCACAACCGAAACCGGAAATACTTGCAATTCTAGTACTTGCGATTTTTGGCCCCACTGTGCACATCGAGATAGTTTGAATAGCAAAGCGCAGTCAATGATGCGACTTTCACAAAGCTACCCCAGCCATCAGCGATCGCTAGACGTTGATAATAATCGTCCAAACATGGGTGGTGTGGAAAGAACGAGCCAAGAACAACACAAAAAGCGTTCAATTAACTCGAAAAACGTTATGGATCCCGGAAATGTGTCGCACGTGCAGAGGAAGCGTAACGAATCGTTTACACCAAACGTTGACCATAAAATTCGCGAAAAACATTTAAGCCCGAATAAATGCAATGAATCGAAACGGGATTTGAGTGCCGATAGAAAAATTTCTCCGGTTAATTCGAAAAGTGCAAGTCGTTCACCGTCTGCGATCGGTAATTCGAGCAATTCATCGTCAAGCAGTGAAGTTTGGGTGACAACTTCCGACCGCACCGCGAGTAAAAGTTCGAAAAATGCCAAAAGTTCTGGTGCTTCCACGCCGTTAGATGAAGTGATTATTATAAAAGACGATCACATTAAGGAAATTATACTTACGCGACCGGGCAGTGCTCCAGCCGACGACGATATTAATGGCTCAATAGAGGCACAACAGCGATCGATGTCATTACCAAAATCGTTTCTTGCAGTAAATTACCAACAAGGGTAAGTACCTACTGTATTGTTTTATTCTTCGGTTATTTGTGTAAGCGACAGGAAGTAACAAATTTTTCTAATCCATTTCGATTAAATTGAGAAAGTAGCATTTTTAAATTAGCGTAGGAAAAAATTACATAAGCGACATTTCAAAACTTTTCACCAATTATAACGAATTAAAACTAACTTAAATGAGACGTTTGGCACACCCACAGTTTATAATGAGATACTATGTTCACATATCCCATTATAACAGAATGGTCAACATATTTATCTACCTATCATTGAATAAGGTCCAGATTCTAATTCAGCATTTGATGTAATATGGAAATTAAATTATACAGACTTACTAATTTCCTCGCTAATTTCTAACAGATAGGTACTTATGTCGAAATATCTCAGCACAAAGTACTTTTGTACACATCCGTCCTTGCTTAAAACGTTATGGTGATGTTACTTAGTATCGAACGTAAAATGTGTACTCCAAATCTATTTAAATAGGACCAAGAACAGTATGGGAATAAAAATGTGGTCCAACGATGGGTGTCCACCGTGACATCTTCCTTGCAATTGAAGAAATCGTCAGTGTTTTGACTATTAAATTTCCTAATATTATTATGCAATAGTCGGTAATAATATTCAGTACATTTAAAATCAAATGAGGTGTTTGCTGTTCACGTAACTACTTGGGGTCCTAGACAAAATTTGCTTTTGGACCCCTCTTTCAATTGCAATGAGGCACGTTTATGGAAGAATTCGCCAACATTTATTTGATTTCTTTTATCCTAACTATTGTATTTACTGTTTTGCTTTCTTCTACATGAAATGGAAATTTCTTCTGTACTGTCAAGAGTCTCAAGTATGTATCTATTCTACAAAATCGTTGAACGCCATACGTCTATCTACTCATATATGTATCATATCATTTTAAACATCACTAAAGTGGAGAACTCAGAGTTTTGGTACAAAACTAAATACACCACGAGCCACCAATATGAAATAGGGCGTTCTATTTAAAATAAGAAAGTTGCTATCCACATCCGGCAACACCGGAAGTTAAACGAGGATGATCAAATTTCCATAGATCATGAAAAACTATGTGGGTATACCCATTTTCAGATTTCAATTATTAATGGCAGTCTGAATACTTTTAGGTCACGGTTTGCGTGAAAGAGCCTGTATACGTATGTACTTGTTTACGGGCCATATAAAAAAATAAAGTTGATGACATACTGTATTGAGTAACATATTTTATTACGAATACTATGTACGGCACAAAAAAAAACAAAAATTGGTAACTGTTAGTTTCAACAAGAAGATGCACCGGCGCACAACATCCTAATCGTGTGAGAATACCTATACCTAGGGCAGACTTCCTGGAAAATGGAAAATTTATCCGGTACGTATACACGCACGATTAGGGCGTTGTGCGCGGGTGCACCATCCTGTTGAAACTAGCCATTTGAAATTTTTATTTTATTTTGTGTGCCATATCGTTGTGTTCGTAATAAGAACTGCGATTCAACACAGTGTGTACTTTTTTACGGGCTATATAAAAAACAAACTTGATGATGACTTCTCCGAAACGAAACGTTGTATTAAAAATCACTTAACGATATTTTGTAAAGCTCAAATTATGGCATATCTCTAACTTATCTCGGAAGTAATCGGAATTTTCTTGTTTTTTTTAAAGCATGATAATAGGTAACTTTTTAATTGCGCAACTTTTCTCTAATTTGGCCATCGTCTATGGTTTCAGAGATCCCCGTGGTAGACATCCTTGTCTTCGTCACTGTTTATGAATGTAGTATTTTTTGTTTTTCATAAAACATGGTAAAAATAGGTAGTAGGTAATAATCTCATTCGATATTGTTTAGATTTCTAAAACTCTCGAAACGAAATCGATATCCGCGCCACAAGTGTAATTGTCATGGAAGGGAGCAAAACAAATCAAACAAATGACCACCAACTTTCTTTGCCCTAGCTGCCACTACCCGAAAATTGTAAACAAAACACATATCTTGAGTTTCACCGCGTGCGACGTCTTCAAAAAGTGCAGTAGGGAAGCCTCTCATGCAGTTCCGATGCCAGTAGGTTATTTTTGTTATCATAAATGAATTCCCTGACCCCAGAAACATAAGTCTAGACACCTTACACGACCCGGTGTGCCTTAAAAATATAATTCGATCAAAAGTCTGTCATTTTCTAAAAATGGCGGCTTTTAACGGACTTCCGGTATCCGGATTACATTTCTGGCGCTACCATTGGATTCCTCGGGTTAAAATCATACGAAATCGACACCCAGATCTCGTTTCTAGGCCATATTTAGTTTTTAAAAAAATGTTACAATAAATCACCCCCAACCCCTCTAAAATCTACCCACACGGAAAATGTCAAGTGTTCTTCGGGTCAAATCGTTTAAATGGCTCTAAGGAACAATTGTACCAAGTGGCACCTTGGTATAAAAAAATGCAGTATCTTTCAAGAATTTCCGTTATACCGCTAGTACTATTATGCATTATACTCGGGGACGTTTTATTTTAAAATATTCAAAATCCCCATTAATCCAGGCTAAACTTATAGGGAACAGTACTACCGATATCTTAATAGATCTGTGTCATGAAAAAAACTTTTGGAATGTGTCAGACTATGACCGGATAGCGCAAGTTAACTGAGTAGTTTGGAGAAAGTATTATCTCTAGATGAAGGCTCAACAGATGTATGTGACATTGATTAAGTCTGCATATACAGCAGAGACATATACCCTGGAAGTAAAAACACCACCGACGGTCTAAATTACTTGCCAAACTGACTCAGACTTCTGCTTTAAAAGACCTTTGATGGTAGGGATATAAACCTCAATGTAGTTTCAATTGATCAGTGTATAATTCAGTACGCTCGGTCCATGTTAGTATTAGCGCCTTTTAATTTGCAACTAACTGGTCAACTGCATAATTATTTTCGTTCAAGACCAATAATTAAGCAGTAAGAATCTTTAACTGGAATTTTAAAATAGAAATAACGAATGCGTGCGCGCTTTGTAACAGCGTTTCCCGAATAATCCAGTTTTGTTTACAAAACAGATTTGCTAGCTTACGATCTTAAACACATAAACTAATAAATTATGATGGGGGGCATCAACAGAATTCGGTTATCAGACTAAACCAAGACAAAGGAGGTTCTTAAGGAATGGGTATTTAACTTGTAAAGAAAGTGGTCAGGTCAGTAGTCAAGCATACCCGTTTATAGGGGTTTGTTAATTCGGTGTGAATCTACTATCGAAATAATTCACTACAAGGTAAACTTGTTTCAATTACATTAATTGATTAAATTAGAGATATAATATTTGCGAGTAGCTATAATCAGATATAAATCTACGCCTGGCCTAATATGAATAAATGCAACAGATGGGGGCGAAATCGAATTAAGTTTTCTAATTACGTACACTGCTAGTAAAAAGAGAGTAAAAGACTCTATTATTATTATCTGTCAGAGGAGCCTTTGTGTCTCCAACGTTGGTACAGTAAACTGCAGGTCAATTTAACTCATAATATCCGTCCACGTTTCGGGGCCCAATCGTTTTCGATGTACTGGCAATTCAGGACTCAGTCAACGAAAAAAGTGAGTATAAGCTCCCCCGGTTCCACCATGTATCAGGAAGCACAAACTGACAAACAAAGCCAATCAAATCTGGGCTAAAAGAGTGGAGATCCGGATGTCGTAGCCTTCGATATCGCACCGACGCGACGGGTTTAGCTGCGGAGACGATGCAAGTAGTGTAGAAAATGCTTAGTATGCATCCATCTAGACAAGTGACAGAAAACTCGGAACCATTGTCTACGTTCGAAGAACCCTAGGAGGGTTTCAGGCACCTATCACGATAATTTAGAACGCGTAACATCCGGTTGCATCGTATATCAGGTTACCTTTGCTTATATGCGAGTGTGTGGGATGTCGTTTTGGCCTAGATTACGGTATGAAAGTAGTTCGCAAAAATGCCAACGACTCGCTTAGTATTTTTATTCAGGAACGCCTGAACCTCGATTCTGTGTTAGAAACCAGTAATTTTGTAAGACCGCGAGTTTGTTCTTCGATGCAGCCCTTATCCAGTTTAGTAACAATTTGACCACAGTTTGGTCAGTTTATGCTACTCAAATGATGAGCAGCGGAAAATTGGTTCTTACAAGTTTTCCAAACGGCAAAAACTTGAAATTCTTTAATTTATTGTGCTGGTATAAAATGCCAGTTGGCTATTCTGGAACACTGGTACTCTTTCTGATTGCCGAGCGAGATTGTTTCTTCCATTGCGTATTTATTGTAAAATGTTTGTGTGGATTGTCAATGAAGAGTTTCATTCCAAAGTGTTAATTCAGGAATAAACCTCGTTAACTCTTACGATGTCTTTAATTTACCATATCTCTGTGCAACTTCAAATAAAACAACTGGCAACCGACGATCCCTAAAATTGTATCTACCTTGAAATACCACAGGATACACCGTAAAATCTATGGTCCTAACACTATCATCTAGGTCCTAGGAGGTTTGAATATAAACACAAGTGTAATTATCCCTGTCTCACTGCAGTACTTACTATAACATTCAGAAGACAGCTTATATATGTCTGTGATCCAAGTGTTATTAGTGCCCCATCAGCATACTAAACAACTTTAGCAAAATATTTGAAATAGTGTTTTATGCTAGACTTCATCCTTCGTTGCGGTGTTATATCAGTCCCCGTCAACACGGATTTATGCATCAAAGATCGAGTGCGTGGCAATATTTACTCACTACATTACTGAGGAACTTGGTACCCACGGCCAGGTCGATAGAATGTCACATGCCATCCTACTGGCGAAACTAGACAGTCTTGGCGTCAGTCTTCCTCTGCTTCTCTTATTTGCGTCCCATTTGACGAACCGCACTCAACAGGTCACTTACAATAACTATAGGTCGAAAAACTGAAAATTTTTTGCATGCGACTAAACCACCGGCTTCTAGAAACATTGTTCAATTTTCAATTTCTTGTAGTACAAATTAAATTATTTTAGTTGGATCCGTTTGATAATCTAAATCCTAAGGGAAAAATTTCATTGATGTAAAATGGTATTTAGAATTTTGCGTGATTGTTAAACGGGACCAATTGGTGTAGGTTGGCTTATAAAAACATTTAGTAATTATGTGCAGTGTATTTGTTTAAGGATTTTCATCGAAGTTCCGTTGTTTTTGTATTTATTCAGTAAAATTGTCCATCTAAAAGGGTCCGAATTTACTAATTTAAAATATGCGCTTTAGGTACATTTAAGGGTAGCTTTGATTAATTCTTCATTATTATAAAAAATTGGCAGTGGATAAGAGAAAAACGTGGCCTCGAACTAAAAGAGTTTGAGAAAAAGTTGGGGGTAAAAAATTAATCCGGGTAAGGAGAAAACGGTAGGCGACGTGGATTGTGGACTCAGATTTTATTTATTTATATATTTGTGCTAATATCACGTTGGAATATTTTTGTCTATTAACCAGGAAATTAGAATTAAAACAAATTCAAAAGTAAAAAAGAAAAAGGGTCAATTTTTTCATTCGGAGTGTTCCCATACCTATACAAAAAAAATCATTTCATGTAGGGCTAGTCGGAGGTCAGCATTCTCACTAAAAAAGTAAATAATTTCATATCAAGGAAGGGAGGCTCCAAGCCGATTTTTATGCAAACCTGTTGTAAAAAAAATGACCCCGAATCTTACTTGAAAAAACTTCAACCGGACCATTGCGTACTTTCAGTAAAATTTATTTTGCGCGACCATGCGTTATAATAATACAATATTACACAATAATTAAAGAATTTTGAACTCGCAACTGAACGGTCTGTACGTATTTAAGAGATAAGTAATTGTAGGCAAACGTTATTGTTGTTTAACCTGGTCACAGACAATGTTAGATAAGAAAATGGAACCAGATATCAGAAAAATTTTAGTGTATCGTGGCGATTTGCGCAGTGATGTGTAACGGCTTTGTGCGTCTCAGTGTTAATTAAATGTAATTATTCATGTTTATTTGTGGTTTTAGTGAGTGCCAGGTGAACAGTCAGGAACTTTCGTATTATGGAGATTTCAACGTACCAAAAAGGAGAAGGTAAATAATACTCGCCACAATATACAAAGCTTAACTCTAAGATGTTCTTGTTGCTGCTGCTTTTATGACTGCATTTCATCTTTCCTGGTTGGCATACGTCAAAATGGCTGCAGTACAACCAAAGCCATATTAGAAAAATAGAAAGCGACGTTTGGTGCTATAAATTAGTTCTTCTAACCTGAACTCTTATTTTAAATGATCAAAGACAAATTCGGAAATAGAGGCCAAAATTTAATTGAAGCAGTTTATTTACCAGCTTTATTCAAATTATGCGACGCGCGCCTTAGTCTTCACCAAATTAGTTCATAATTTTCCTTGGCGTTATTTGGCAAACTTTCGCTGTTTAATATACCTTCCTAATGCCGAATAATGAGGGTTGCAAGGGTTGACATGATCAACTTCACGTTAATTAAAATTATAACACTCGGCATTTGCATTGCGCTTCTGAAGGGTTGCACCAGAGTTGTGTATAGAATTAATTATTTTTGGGGGCGAAGATGCTAAAACTCGGTTGCACTCAATAAGCGATCCTGAAACTTATAAATTTTGCTATTTTTCATAAACGAGTGGAATTTCAGTGTAAGTAAAGTCATTTCTACCTAACGGTAATTTTAGAAAGTGTGTGCAGGAAGCTGAGATAACTTAGTTATCTTTCAATTAATTCGTGACCAAGAACAATGGGTAAGATTATTGCGCGTACATAAAACCAAGGCAATTTCATTTTCCATTAAGGTATTTTCTTTACGGGAAACTGACTTTAATTAAGATCGACAACACAAAAAAGTCCTTATAGCACTTTTTGCCTAAGGAATCTAGGAAATGCAATTAGTGGATGGTTTGAACTGCGAGATTAAAAGTGCAAGTGCTCGACAACTTTCCCGATAGCAAGTTGCTTCGTGTGAGGTTGAATTAAAGACGTGAAAAACACCGGGCCTTATCCCTCTAACTGCGATCCGCTTCGAAATCAATAGGGTTCATTCACTGACGATCTTGAAATGATGCTTCAGTTTTGGTTAGGTGGTTTAGGGCATCTACTGATCTGTTTTATAAGTAAGAAATTCGTATCTGTTATGCAGAGCACATGCCTACCCGTATTACGTTTTCTGGCGCATTTGCATTTCATTTGCACATCTTGTATATTAGGAGTATGTTCAGTGCTTTCAACAATATGCAATAAAAATATCTAGGTATTAGTATAAAACGATACACCAAATTCTTGCAAAGGTGAAGGACTAAACGGATACACGATCAAACCAACAAAGGTTTGACTTTCGTAAAAAGGGTGGCAATATTCTCGCTTTTAATTGACCAACATTTGGGGTTACAAAATTTTTCCTTCATCACGTTTATTGACGAGGTTATTGAAGTCGGCTCATTATAAATCCATTTACAATTTATGATACAGAACCAAATTATCACAACAATCATCTTTAGGTAAAGTTGGGGCATCATTTCATTATGATTAATATGAACAATTTTTAATTCTTAAATTCTGTAATACTCTTTGGTAATACCAACTTGAAACATATTTATGAGTGAGATGCCAATATGTCAGGCGGATTTTATTTCATATGGGTCAAGTAAGACTTCCGGCCCTCCGACACCGACACAATTACCATTGCCAAATTGTGTCAAATTTAAGAATTTTCGCCAATTTTGGTGTCGAAATGATGATAACCCTCCAAACTTCAGCGAACAATCACCACCAAGATCATCTTTTTGAGTCGAGTTCCTGCGTAAAATGATTACCTGAGGTACTAAATGTTCCTATATAGTATTTCGTATTTCGAAATTTGTTCAATTTTTAAAGGTCCCACTTACAAATTTTCAGCTCCAATTGTTAGTTTACAAATCAATTTTTAGAGCATTGTTCTATGGGATTGTCGCCATTGTGCTTGGGTATTTTTGTCGACCCAGTTTTTTTTTTAATTTGTGGTACATGTTAAAGCAACATTAACCGCTTATCAAATCGCAGCATCAATTTCACCCTTTGCCTAATGTAGAAAGGAATACTGAATAGGAGTATCCTCACCTCAGTCAGACAGCCGCAGCCCCCTGGTTCACCTCCCACTTTTCCTTTTAAGCTAAGCCCTTTCGCTAATGCTGAAATTATGAACTGGAAATCAAACAAAAAGAGGTCTTTCTAGCAGTTCTATTAGAACTTTAGCTCTAATTGTCCGTAGTTAGTTTTGAATTGCCCTTTTGTCTCCTTATTTGCTTCAAGATGTTACGTTCACACGATAGCGACAGTGTATGTCAGATTCAAACAGTTGTATGAAAGGTTTTTAGATTCATTTGCAACGGCAATAGGCTCGACAGCAATTTTTTGCACTTTCAGACCAAAGGAAAGCTTAAATATCAAAATTTTTAATGCATTTTTCTGACAATAAGGATAGTTCCAATTGGTACATTGAAAAACGTGGCAGAATTATTTAGTATACTCGTGATGAAAAAAGTAGGTGTGGTTAATCAAAAATCTAGTGGGAGTCTAGAGAAGATATGAAATAATAATTCGCGTTTTAGCATTCAAAGCGACCAGTTTCCTATAATATGAAAATTCGTTTTTTGGTCGCTGGCGAGATCACATATTATCCACGTTGTCATAGAAATGACCAAATTCCATGCCATGTGCATGCCAAGTGATTAGATTACACTTAGGTGTGTCCTGTCTGGTCAATGATCCAGCTCTGTAAATATTTAATCCATATTGTCACTTTTTATTAGGCAATCATATAACCTATCATTGAATTTTTGACATCAAGTACAGTTAAATTAAATAATAGTCATCTGCGTCGTTTAAGTTACACTCAAAAATTTACTTTTGACATTATAAACGCGTAGCGAGTTTTGTGAATTGTTTATAGGTAGTTTACATTTGGCAAAGTTGCGTATTTTGATGCTTAACAAAATGCCGTTTTGAATCAGAAAAAATTCCGACTACTTTTTGATATTCTGAAAAAAAATTTGCAAAATCGTTTTTAGTTAGGTATTTAAAAAGATATTTCAAAATAAATGACACATTATTATGGTAACTTTTTCCCCTCTACAAGATGCTAGTTTTAAATTTTAAGTCTGACGAGGTTTCGTCATCATCAACTTTGTTTTTTTGGTATGGAAGATATTTACATTTTTGAAATCAAATGATACAAAAAGTAAAAATGACGAAATACAGAAGAAGTTAAGTAACTGAGGTTTAAAAATTGATGAAAAAGGTTTATGACAGGTCTACCTGAAATATACGAAGCCACGATACGAACGATAGACTTAAGCAACGACAAAATAAAAACGAAACTACGTGAAGAAGAAAAATTAATATTAAACAAAAGTACTACGAACGAACAGTCTAAGATAAACGTTGTAAAACGTAAAACTGACAAATACCGTGAAAATACAAATACGTAGAGAAACGAACACCCTCAGGATCAAACGGAAGTGAAATGCTTCAGATGTAATCATTTCGGACACATTCGGACGAAATTGCCCAAAATATGGAGTTGAAGCAAATAGAATTACAAATCAAAGAGGAAGAACGCAAAGTAAATCCGTGTCCAAGTTGTGTGATATAACAATACATTTTGACGACGAAAACGCCATTGTGAAAAGCGCAACAAACGAAATCATAGCCCAAGGAAAACGTGATCATGATCATGATGTTTGTATATTTAGTTGCGGAACTATTGGCTCGATCAGACGTAGCAATATGCGAATGGAACGAATGGCACGCAAGACTAGATCATCTAGGTGAAAACGAAACAAGGCAATTGGCAAATTTATACATCTCAAGATTAATGCCTAGATTAATGCAATGCAAAACCCTGCGAAACGTGTAATGTATGGCATATTAAAAGAAAGAGATTCCGACGCATAACGGAAAATGAAATATCGGACCTATATAACTCCATACTCAAGCGAAGGAATGAGATACGTCATGAGGTTTATCGATGATACGGCGATTCCCATCTCGGCGAGGACCATCCCGGCACCGATTTCCCGGCGACAAGCCATCCCGGTGACCATTTACTTCCCGGATTCGGTGATCTAAACCCGGCTATGGGCATTGAGCAATCCCGGCTGTGGTCGTCCCGGTAATTTGAATTTTGCGGCCGGGGGAATGGAAAACATTTAAGAAGCGATAATCATATGAAGTAAATTCATGTTTATTATATTGAAACAATTCACCGGAATTAAGTTTTCTTATTTGTTATTGTATAGTGTGATTTTTCCTTTCTAAATATAATATAATCTGAATAGGGACTATAGTATCAAATTGCGTAAACTGCGTAGGTAAACGGTAAAACGAAATTTAAAAAAAATGTGGCCTTTGCGCCGCTGGAAATTGTGTAAACAAGACGGTTATTTGAGCTTCCTTGCAAATTTCACCATAACACCCACTTTCGGTACCTAATTTGACAACCGCTTTTAAAGTATATAATTGTTGATGTCCAAAAAAAAGAGAAATGGGGTTGGACAGACGTCGTAAGGAAAGTGTGCACGCCAGGATAATCGATGCCGGGAAAGTAATAGTCGCCGGGATGACCGATGCCGGGATACTAATGATCGCCGGGGTGGGTTGTCGCCGGGGTGTACGTCGCCGGGATGTACGCCGGGATGGGATGCGCCGCAGCCGATATGCCGAGATCTACGTCGACTGCGACGAGTTGTGGGGTGAAGCAATTTTGACTGCTAATTACATTCGAGGACAACGACGAGTAACGGATGAAAGATTAATACGAAATATGGACTAATAGGGTAACCGTAGTACCGCATAGGTTCAAAAACAATCAGCCCAGTCACAAATACCAGCCCCAAGGCAAGGAAGCTTACCAGATATGGGATCCAATACAAGAATGTGTAATAATAGGCAGAGACGTAAGGTTTGACGAAACAAGATTCCCAATGAAAGATGAAAACGATAACGAAAATGAAGTAACATGGAATCGTTTTATCGATCTACTTATAAAAGACGAAGAGGATAGTATGAACAAACCGAACATGTGTCATATGCCAGTACGAATGTTAAGAAAGGAATAAAAATGAACCAAAAAATTACATTGAAGCGAAATACAGTGATGAAAAATTTCAATGGAAAAGAAGCAATGAAAGAAGAATTGGAGAACTGGCGAGCAACGAAACTTGGAGTAAAATGGGCGTAAAAAACGACTGGAAAATAGATCATGTCGACGTAAATTGTGCGTACCTAAACGCGCCATTGAACGAAGCAACCTGTACGTATGCAATATCCGGTTACATGTGGAACCAGGAGATAAACGATTTCCTAATGAAGACAGGAATGCAAAGATAAAAGACTGACCCTCGTCTTTATTATAATCAAGAACGAATATTGTTTGTTACCCTATACATGGACGACATGGTATTGCACGGAGTGGAGAAAGAGATAAAAGATTCAAGACATCATTGAAGAATAATTTTAAGATAAAAGATATTGGAGACGCTAAGAGAGTGTTGTCGGTGAATACCAGACGAAATAAAAATAGCCTGAAAATAAACCAATGGCACTATATTTTAAACGTATTGGAGAATTTTGGTATGACTGACTGTAAACTGGTAGCAACACCATTAGATACGGGAATGAAGTACACAAGAAGCAAATGAAAAATTGAAACAAATTTAGGAGAAGATCATCGGGACCTTATTGTATCTTGCAACGAACACACGGCCGGACATTGCTTTTGCAACGTCATATACGAATCCAAGTGAACAGCACAAGGAGGAAGGAGCAAGAAGTTAAACGAATAATGAGATACCTGAAAGAAACTTTGGACGGAAGTATATTGTATACGCAACCCCATGATGTGATCATAGAAATGTACAAGTATACTGCCCTGATAAGTAAGAACACAGTAACTGAAAAAAATTCAAAACCGAGATTGATATGTTTGTATACTAAACGGACGTCGCTGAGTGTGAATCAATTGTTAAAAATGCAGTATCTGCAGTAGTTTTCAAGATTTTCATATAAAATGTAATGCAGTATCTGCAAATTTGCTTGAATTAATTTGTAGAAACGTATTATCTACAAGTTAATAAGTAAAAACGTAGTATGTGCAAGTAGATACTGCGTTCTTGATTATTATTCGTCAGTTACTGCATTTTCTTCTATGATTCATGCAGATTACTCATAGGTATCTTAAATTATGGGCACTTACTGTGCTAGACTGCATTCTCAATTTGCAGTTTTACTTGCAACGTGCGTTTTGATTATTTAACAGTAGAATCTCTATATACTCCTATTCTACATAAATGAAAAATAGTGATTAAACTTAATCGAAAATTTCCGCTTTTAGTGGCATACTAATGTTAGTAGTATCACAGTTCATTTGTGACTTGTAAGGATTTAACCTAAAGTGCAATGAAACGCGCGCGAAAAATTGTGGATATGGCGTTGACAACAGCAAGTACGGTAGGAATCGCCGCCACAAGTTCCTATGAAGAAGTTACTTCTAATGAACCTTGTGCAAACGATGCGTACGCCAATATTATTAATGAAATATTTGAATCCCATGACCCAATAATATTTATGGATAATGAAATTCAAGGTAGGTTTATTACTATTTTTGCGCACATAAATATGTACTATAACATCTTTTTCTCGAAAGAAACTAATGACAACGTTATAACAGAGGAGACTCTAGTACCGTTTGAAGGGCAGATCGATGGGCATTTGAATATTCAAAATGCAGACGGAAAAGACGACGACCCAAAAGAACAAGAAATCATGGATGGTAAGTAGACTCATATTGTAAAATTTTCGCTTTATGCTGTTTTTTGTGGTATAGAAGTAACAAAAAAGGGAAGTAAAAGAAAGAGAAAGCCGAAAGTTTCAAAACAGGTGAGGTTAGAAGAAAAGAAGCAGAAACTAGCAGAAAATCATTTCGTAAAAGAAGGATGTGACAGTTCAAAGTGTAAACTAAAATGCCATGAAAACATATCAGATCTGCATAGAAAAACAATTAATATTGAATATTGGCAGCTCGACTGGATTCAACAGCGTTCCTTTATCTTGGCGCAGTGTTCTAGAGAAGACGTTAAAAGAAGAACTTTAAAAGACGATTCCTCTCGGCGAAGTATGACAGTAAAGTATTATTTACACAATGAGACCGGCAAAAAATTAACGTGTGCAAAATATTTTTTCTTACAACGCTGGGTTACCCTAAAAAAACGATGGCGTTGTGTTTAGAGTACTTTCAAATGCAATAACAATTAAAGGAACCATCAGACCTGTTCCTGATAAACGTGGTCGTCAACCGTCTAATAAAAAGATAGATAGAGAAATAGTATCTCAACACATCGAGTCATTTCATCCTACTATCTCTCATTACAGAAGGGAGCACGCCCCAAATGTTAGGTATTTGCCAAGCGACGTGAACATAGCATTCATGCATAAAGACTTTCTTCAAAAACACCCCAATATAAATATGTCATATGATCTATATAGGAAAATATTAAAAGATATGCATATTCATTTCACTAAACTTGGTCATGAAGAATGTGAAAAGTGCGAGACTTTTGAGCTTCACAATTGTTGTTCCTGGTCTCAACACATTAATAAAGCCAAAGCAAGTAGAAATAAATATAAAGAAGATGCCGACACTGAATTTGATAAAGATACTCTATGTGTATCGGCAGATTTACAAAAAGTAATTATGTTACCTTGGATAATAGTATATTGCATAATAAGTGTGCTAAGAAGCCTATTTCGCACGAGTATTTTGCGACACGAGCGAGCGCAGCGAGCGAGTGTTGTAATAAAATCGAGTGCGTAATAGGCATTAGCACTCGAATTATGTACTATACTTTTTCTACGACTTGAATATAATTGATAAAAGATTGATAGATTACGATTGATTTGGTTCTAAATATTCGAACTTCGAACTAAAAATTAGAACTGTCAAGTGTCAAATGTCATGGTCTATTTAAAAGGAATACAAAATACAACGTAACCTCACTTATATTCCATGAATGCACGCCAGCGAGCAAGAATGTTATAAATACTTTTTACTTAGATTGGAAGTGTATTGCAGGGTTTTTACATCCCTATTCCTTACTGCAATGTGAGTTTCATTTTAGCCCCATAGATGCAATAGCCAATAGGATACAAGATACAAGTGTTGAAGTTGAAGATTACTATGTAACTAGCTCAGGTGGTGTTTGTGCTCGTTTTCATTACAGTTTTGAACGATTTCTATTGTTGTAGTTGCCAATGTATTAGGTACCTAACTATCGATAATACTAAGGCCTTCAAAACGCTGCGTCTTTTAACGAGTTTTCCCGGGAAGGAAGCATCGGACTGCCCAGTATTCCAAAGTGCATTATTCCGTGTTCCATGCAAGTCGTAATTGGCACCATCCATTAATTCTTCGAGTACTTATTGTAGTTTTCTAAAATACAAAATAGTAGCAACAGAGTTTGCTTAATTAACTAAACGCAGCTTCAAACCATTCTTGAGTAGCCCATTACGATTATGAAAAATAATTGGGCACGGCTAATAAATTACATACAGGCTCCATTCTCCATTCTCATACAAATGGCAATGTTTAAACAAATTATGAGTAATTCTGTTCAAAGAAGTTTACAAAATGTGAAACATAACCTACAACAACAAAATCTGACGTTACTTCATTCATTAGGCAGGGCTGACAACCTACTAAATTAACATTTCGCGTTTGACCTTTAACCTGTTACGTATATATATATTAAGTAACAGTTCTAATTTTCATTATGCAACCGTATGATATAATGAACGATTTAGACGTGCAGTACAGGGTGACATTTTGGGTATGTTTACGACATAGGAGTAGAAAAATACTTTTAAATCTGTCGTATTTACAAAACGTCTAACGGCCTATCATGAGAGTTTTGTTCCAGTAGGGAAAAAGCAAAGAGATGTCGATGTTTTTTCAGTCATATGGCATGAAGCCATTTCAGGGCGCAACAAAGAAGATTTAACCAGTGCATTTTATGCGTTTTTTATGGAACACCGAGACAAAAAGGCAATTATTCTTTGGTTAGATAACTGTACGGCCCAGAATAAAAACTGGTGTCTCCTATCGTTTTTTGTTTACATGGTGAACTTAAGTAAAGTGTTAACTGAGACAATAGAAGTAAATTATTTTGAAGCTGGCCACACTTTTATGAGTGCGGACAGCTTTCACCATCAGGTTGAGAAATCGTTGAAATACCAAAAAAAGACGTATGATTTTCGTGATTTTACTACCGCAGTTGCATCAGCTCAATCAGGAAAAGTAACTGTCAAAGCTATGGAAATAACTGATTTTTATTTATGGAAGGATTTACATTCCGTACAAAAAGTGAACAACTTAGGAATAAATAAACCAAAACCGATGTTAGCAAACATGGTGAAAATTAAAGCTACAAGAGGTAGTTTTCAATTGAAATATAAAACTTCTCATGTCGAGGAGGAATATCACGATCTCAACTTTTTAAAGAGCACCGTCGTAAAGAAAACCCAATTGGCTGAACCAATACGTTTGACAGAACCAAAGGGAATTGAAGAGGAAACAAAAAAAATATTGTGAAGAATTTAGTACCACTAATGCTACGCAACAGAGCTGATTTTTGGAAAAATTTACCCGTTAGGAAATAATATGTGTCCATTTTTTTAATCAACCGTGTTTTTGGAAAGTAATACAATTTTGAAGTTGTTTTATTAAGGATATTTTAAAGATAATTTTATTTTATTTATCAAATTTTGTAGTTACTACGTTTTTGCTTAAACATTATCTTTGAAAGTAACATTCCAATTTACAGCATGTGCAATTAAATCATCAAACAATAGAGAAATTTTATGTTAACGAGTTTTTTTCAAAAATGTTACCAAAAATCCCCCAAATGACGCTAAACAATCCAAACAAATCTTTAAGGCATAAATAGGTCACCCTCCCATTTTTCAACAGACGGTTACTCAAAACTGACAATTTGCAGATACTGCTTTCTTAATTATGACGGCAGAATATGCACTGATTCTGACCACAACGACAGAAAATCCTATAGTGGATATGTTCTGATGATAAGCGTTGGAGCAGTGACCTGGGCAAGTCGTTAGCAACGGACGGTGTCAATAAGTAACGCAGAAGCAGAGTTATTAGCATTATGTGAATGCACCAAAGAAATTATCTGGTTGTAGACAACTATTTGGGGACCACACAGGGTCTATGAAGTTTGCAGAAACGGATACGACCTCTGCGCGTAGCAAAAAACACTTTGATCTAAACACTTTTATAATCAGAGACGATGTCAAGAAAGGAAAAATAACATTGATTTACGGATCGGAATATTGCTGACCAATTGACGAAGAGTTTGAGTTGAAAATCTACGAAACCAAAATTCAGAGCAGTTCACCCAATTACTTGTCAGGAGGTAGATTCTAACTTAGGTTTCAGGAGAGCTTTGATCTCTTTACTTTGCAGCATCAAACACGTAAAGCCTCTAACAAATTTCCTTTATCTCCCGCGTACTTTTACCAGGTTTGTTATAGTTTTTACTTGCATGCCTAACAGCAAACAGATTGTGAGATTCTATACTTCTCCCTTAATTTACAAGTTACTTATTACAGGAAATTTTTTATCAAATTATTTAGTGACTTAAATGACAAGTACAGAAAAGGCACCCGAATAGTATCTAGGGGTTATAATTTTGAAACATATTGGCGTAAAACAAATCCAATATTCTAAATGCAACCTACATATAACTTAGAAAATTGCAGGCCCCGAAAGTAGAAATGATCTCTTCGCCATATTAGTTTATTAATTTCGTTCAATCTCTGCCAAAATCAAGTTTTTTAATTGCCGCAAATAACATATAACTTTACAAGATCAAATTAAGTTCTGATCCCAATGGACTTCTTTTCTAGTCTGCAAATGGAATTTAGAGTTAATGAGTAAAAGGAAGGGCGAACTGATACATGCGTGTTGCTTTTGGAGGACAAACAAAAACTGTACGAATTAGATGCGAAAAGGTGCTGTAGGTCCCCATTATACCAGTAGCAAACACGCTTATCAAATTCGACGAAAGGGTACATTAATAATTTAATTTCTGCCACCCTAAGCTGGCCAACCCCTCGAAGGAGAACATTTACGGATATTCTCTTCTATAGAATTACATAAATACGTAACGAACAGTTATCTACCTTCGTGCCAATAGAATCAATACCATCTCATTGAATTTTTATACTTTTACGTTAGTTGGAAGTGTTACCTACGCATATTATACAAATTGGTTTATTCCAAAGGGACTACGTAATCGTCGCGTTCTAAATTATTCTAAGCTGTGCTAGAACACCTCCTTGAGATAATTAGCATAACTTTATAGGTAGAACACAACCTAGGCAGACAAATTTCTTTATTAACGTCTTCAACGTATTTCGCTTTTCCTCTAACCGCTCTAAGTCAATATATTTAATGTAGTCTGTAATGCTTTCTTGTGTTCCTCTGGCAATTACGGTTGCGCCTTTTAACCACCCATTACTTCAGCCTATAAGGTGGATCTTGTCTTTGTGTAAAATGCGGTAAATGATATGTCTGTTTTATGCATTTCTACTTCATACATTACACGGCAGTAATTTGAATACATTACATCCCTCAGGTAGAAGTTCATGAGTTGAGAGGAAAGATGATCACTACAATATCCCTCTTCTATAAGTGTCGGTCGTTGTTAGGTATGGTAATTTTCACAAAAGACTGTTTTGAAGAACCACAATACAGCTACTTAGTAAACATTTGAGACGACTTGTGACCATAGCTCTAGAACCACATCCACTCCCGCGTCCCCGTAGAACCACATGTATTAATACTCTCTCCTCCCCCCTTCGCGTATTGTTTTTTGTGGCGGAAATGATCGCTCGCACCTAGTTCGCAACTTATCGCACCGTAGCAATTAATTATTGCCCCTTTTCGTTATAACTCTATCCAATTTTTTGCGGAAAAAACTATAGTTCTCCCCTCTCTCTTAGGAATGCCTATTATTATTTTTAGATAGCTCTCGGCGTGTAAGAATATTATTTATAATAATATAATTTAAACATTTTTATTTTATTTCTTATTAAAAAACAGTGATACTTACATTTCTGAATTCAGAAAAAAATTCTCTATCTTGTAGAGGGAAAAGCGTGTCATTTATTTTGAAATGTATTTTTAAGTAACTGCAGTAAATAATAAAAACAATTTTGTATAATTTCGTTTTTTCAGGATATCTCCGAAAGTCGTCGGAATTTTTTCAGTTTCAAAACGGAATTTTGTGAAGCATCAAAATACGCAACTTTGCCAAATTTAAACTACCTACCTACCTACAGTTTCCGAGATCCTCATGGTTGCCCTTAAATTTGAATCAGCCTGTATAGTTTTAGGATTGGTAGTAAAAAGGATACTACACAATGAAAATTTAGAAATCGCCATTTTAGTGATAATCCGCCATTGTGGGCGTCCATAACGTGTGGGAAGTAATTAAGAGAGGATCAGTCCAATTTCAAAATATGAATTAAGCTCTGAGCATCGCAGCTACCAGCAGGGAGCTTAGTGTTCGGAGTTAATAATTTGCCGTCGGGTTGTCAATGATAACCGAGTGTTAGTGCCCGGCGAAGAAAATTATTTGGGAAGATTTTTTCTCGGGTTTTAACTAGAAAAGTGATTACTTAAACCGGGAATAACGAAACGACGTGTTTTCGGAAATTGCGGGAAACATTTTCATTAGAAATGAAATAAAGAGAAACCTACGCGAAGTTTCCACGCAATTTTAAAAATTACAAAGAGAATTTAGCATATCGACATTTTAACGCCGGAAAGGAAATTAAAAACACGTGTAGTTACAAAATTCACAAATAAAGACTATTATTGTTTGAGCGAGAAAGAATACTTCAGAAATTCAATGCTTCAGAGTCCTTTCTTCGCTTAAAACATTTTTTCGCATTCGTCGTGTTTTGTTTTAAATTACGAAGTGAATCTCAATACCTACTTTGCAACTGACTTGGTAAATTTGGTCATAACATTTATAAAAATACTGTGAATTGAAAATATGTATATCTCCTGTTACATACCTATTATAAATTCAATGAATTTACAAAAAAACTGTCGCGTACTCCGTTACGAGACTGAAATTTGCGTGCGGGAAGGTAACCAGTATACGATAGCCAGTACGCACCAGTACCTCGCTACTCTGTGGTACCGTTTGAGTTCTATCTTAAAATGACAAAAAAATTAAGAATACCGATTTTATGTACTGGCTGGCGGTACTTGGAAGCGATCCAGTACACAAGATATCGATAACCAGCACATTATTATACAACAGTACTATTTAGTACCTCTTGGGTACTTAATATATACTCAATCACTTTTTTGGTACCTTTAAGGATTACCTTGCACTGGCTACTATCCAAATCCAACCTGCCGACCAGCGTAGCTTAGATGAGTGTACGTTAGTAGCTCTAACTTTCGTTATAAGGGTCCTGGGTTCGAATCCCAGTTAAGGCCTGGTTGTTTGTGATTGTATAGTGGGTGAGTGAGAAGAGTAGCTAATTAGCTAACACTCCGCCCACTATAAAAAAGACAATTAAAAAATCCCGCTAGCTAGTACACGAGAAATTGATAACCAGGATATCAACAAACAGCAGTACCTACCATTTAGTACTGCTTAAGGACTGATTAAATGTACATTCAGTTTTCTGATACCATTAGGATTATCTAGTATTGCGGCTACCTTCCAAATCTCGCTAGGCATTACAGGGGATATTGATGTACGGCGCATAAATGAGCACTAGTACGATTTCGTGGGTAGTAAATATAAATCCCCAATCAATTCAGTGGTACCTTTAAGGATTACATTGTACTGGCTACCGTCCACATGCCGCTAACCGGTACACGGGAAATTGAGAAACAAGATATAAGCAAACAGCAGTACCATTTAGTACTGATTAAATGTGCGTTCAGTTTTCTGATACCTTTGGGATTACACTACTAATGTTGTACTCTTAGTACGATTTTGCACTTCCTAGGTAGTAAATGTTAATACAATTAGTTGTGTGATAACTGCGAAGATACATTAAACGAATATTCCACAGAAAACATCAGTGGAGGACTGACAAATTTGCCGCCCGTAGGCTATTCCATTATTCCCGCCCCTACTGACACTAAAATTGTAGATTATTTTTACAACCCACGAAATGTCAAAATACACGAGAAATAGTTTTTGGGTATCTTCTGAGCTGAAAAAGCTCAATCATATACTAATTATAAAATGGAGAAAAATTCTTACACCAAAATGAAATAGTTTACAGAAACTAACCAAATTTAAATTGTAATAAAAATAAAAGATCAGCAGGTTGGATGAAATTCAATGAGATTTATTTTTCTATTATGCGCGATTGATTTCGGCCTAACTGACCATCATCAGGCGTAGCGTCATATAATAAAATTGGGATGAGAAGAAACAACCGTTTTCATCAAAAGTAGAGAAACATTGAATTATAATGTATTATTTCATATTAATTCATTACACATTACACCTAATTTTAGTTAAATTCGATGGCTGAAGGGCTTACCATTACAAAACACAGAGTATAATTCCCTCGGGGAATGTAATTATGCATGATATTTAATCCCTTAACACATAATGTAGTGCTATTAGTATCCCAACATTTATCTGCTATAAACAGCACAAATAACATTAAATATAGTTAAACGAGTTTTCTAAATCAAACAAAAGGCCCTATATTTTTATACCAATGCGATTTTTAATTTTGTAATGCCTTTTATGGCCTGCTCCTAAGGTCATTTACACATGGAAAAATTGTATCTAATACCGTTTAGCAATCCGTTACATACATACTTCATACACAGTTTACATCGGCGCAAGTTAAGAAATTAAACTGAAGAAAGTGAAAGAAGCTTACAACGGGGCATGCAGAAAGATTCCAAGATTGAATTACACGGACGTGATGCGCTTACTTATGTATTATCTATACGCGCTTCACGTATTGATCATTGATTAACCTGCAGAACGCAGAACCTACCCCACCTTGTTGTTCCGTTAGAATACGCCAACTTTCTAATTTCTTTACATTGCTCGTTAATTATAAATTGTAATTGTTGTGTATTAAACGATTATATTGAGGCGTAAGAGAAACCGCGTGGACATAATTAAGTGATTAAAAACAAAACTTTCTTCAATGCAGCAATCGACAATTGGGACGCCGCCGCCGCCGCCGGTAGTTAAATAATCATTTGTCGATTTTGACATGTTATGTATTGAGCAATCAGAAAAGAAAAACCAATTAGCCGAGTTGTCTGCGGAACTTGAAAAGTTTCTTTTCACATGTAGTGTGGGAATCAATAATTATTGGCTTCAAAATTATTTGGTACTCATCAGTGCCATCGTAACCAAATCGTGCTGACATTACTACATGAACCAAATCTGGAAAAAGGGATGAATACATTTTTGACGTTTTTATCCTAACGACTACATGAAAATAATTGTGTTTGTTTTTTACAAACCACTGCGAGCCGATCTCGATCTTTGCTATAACGGAATGTTATAGGAGTGTCTGTTCTTTGTTTCGTTTGATTTCATTAGCATCATCTCGAGGGTCTAGTTCTTTTTTCGATCTTTGGCGAAGGTTGTAAAAGAGGATATTGGAATCCGCTACAATAATGAACACACCAGACTAAGATGTTTGGCGTTTATCTGGTTAATATACTTCCCTAGAATAAGTAACATTTATTAAAAGGTGAAGGGTATAACAATTCTACAAAAAAGAGGTAATAATTTTTCTTCTCGAATCGCAAGGTATGTAGCGGAACTAAAAAGACTGGCACAGAATTATGATCACTGAATTGATTATTATTTAGCCAGACAATAGTCATTTGTACAACTAGAGCAGAAAGTGGAGATTTTCAACTCGATTTCAAGCATAGCGAGTGTGTCAATTGAACGAGAGTTGAAAAATACTTTCTTCTTACTTAACACTTAATTTTTTTCTGAAATTACAATCAAAATTGAAAAATTATCGTATGCAATAATGAAGTTTGACACAGCAATCTAGATTCGGGTATGTTTCAAGTTTAAATGTCATTATTAAGATTAACGCACAGAATACGGCCTTCTCAGAATAGAAACAGCAATGTTACAAATTTGTATGCATAGATATATAAATACCTAGATACAGCCATCCTTAACAAACGTACCTCGGTTTTTAAAAAACATATCAAAGAAATTTGTACATCTCTCCATTACTTTCTAACCAAGAAGAAACATGTTCTATCTCTTTTTATTGCATTAACCACTATGTCGTACGCGAATCGGACGCTTAAAACAAACTTAGCGCGTCCCATAAGTCATGTGACAGTTGACACATTTCACGATCGCGCGAAATCAAATCTAACTAAAAATATTCGCCCTAAACATGATGGGCGGATTTTTCACTAAATTTTATGTAACTATTGCGTTTTCAATTGAATACGGATAACATTAGTGCTTGCCATAATGATAGACGCGTCCAGAATTGTTATTCCTGAAATAGTTTTATTACATAGAGCTACGCCATTCAAATTTGGGACTATGTTTACCTTGTTTGGCATGATGTGCTGCAGCGAATTCATTGCTGGCTTGCAGATTAACAATAAAACCGTAAGTAAGTAAAGTTTATGTTCAACATTTTAATTTTAATTGCATGGTTTTCGGCGTAATGGTAACGGAGATTAAGTTGCGACAGGAAGTGAATTCGTTTCCAATTATCATTTTGGCCTATATGATGTTGATGCAGTGCGTTTGTATCATGATCACAAAGAAGGATCCGTGCAATATTCTTAGGAAAACGAGATTTATAGACTGTGTGTGCGTGCAATATCCAATTTTGGTCGCTACGCGTCTTGCTTACCTTTCGGCATATGTCCAATCGGTGGGGTTTCTTTTTCAAATTATAGGGCTAATTGTAGTAAGTAAGCTACACGTGTACATTTATTTAAAATAAATACTATCTTAACAATGATATCCAATTGGTGATAATACTCATTTAGTGAACATTCATTACGTTTGTAAAAGTTCACAATCCGAATCATCGTCAGATGAAATTGACTAATCCGAATCATCACTGTCATTATTAACACTTATTATAAAGTTCAGAAACATCAAGCAATATAACTTCTCTTTTAAATTAATGACTTTCCACATGTTCACACACTTTCTTCCAGTTGTCAGCTGTAATTTTTTCAAATTCTTCATTGACCAGCTTTCCAAGTAACATCTTCCATTTTAAATGTAACATTTCTTGCTGCTATGCGATTTAAATAAATAAAAATGGGGTTTATTTATGTTGTAAAGTCTCAAGTCTGATAATTTTCTGTGTGATTTGTGCTAACAATTTGATTGACAGTTATAATAAATAATGGGAATCTTGTCTTCCATGCTCAGGGTACCTCTAGAAAGGATAGCGCTATACGTAATTAATGTGCCGAAAGTGATGGTAATAGATGGTACGTCCTTTTGAACTATGTTGGGGTATGGCTGTATCTATGTATTTATATATCTATGGTTTGTATGGTATTTTGGCGGACCCTGGTGGGTGTACTGTGAACTAAAGCATCAAAATCAGAGTAGCGCCATCTGGTGACCAGCTTCTAAATCCATGAAGTAATTTCCCCAATTCGATCTAAATCACAAATATAGATAAAGAATACACAGTTGTTAAATTGCAAGTATATTTAGATACAATCACATTACATTATTTAACACAGACATCTTAAATTACATGTTTACAAATTACATATAAAACTCAGAAGTAAGTGCAACTTACGCTTTGTAGAAGTTAACACTTTGCAAAAAGATCCTTACGTAACGAGTTGTCCTACGAAATATTTGGTTTTAATTGCTGTTTGGACTACATATTTTTGTTAAAAAATATCTTTAGAACTAAATTTTTTGTTCCAAGAGGTGATAAAACCGTTTCAGCAAATTGTCACACAAGTTTTTGACAACAAATGTTAACTTGATCCTGGTGCTTACTGGTTACTTGAGAAGCGAGAGTGGAAGTTGTTGAATTATCTAAAACGAATTACAATATAAGTATCTACATCTATATAAATATAAAACTCAAGTCTACACCCTTTTGCGCCTATAGGTACAGTTGGTAATAATTCTGCGTCAATTTGTACCTGTTACTTACCTTGCATAAATAGGAAAGAAATAACAGCACATTTCAACCCTCTTCGCGTTTCAAGCACAAAACAACCTGTTTCTAAATGTGGGAAACGATGCCTTTTTGATATTTTATTGTTACAATCCGATACACAACACTTTTTACGGTCACATAACTTGTTCATATTTTAAATCTTTCAAAAGTCAAAATTGACATGTGGAAAACCTGTGTACGTATAAAATCGACGGTAAAAATATTTCCTGTAACGAGATTTGAGTCTGAGATAAATAGTTCTCCGTACAACCACGGCAAACGCTGTAATCAGTGACAATTTAGCGCCATTTATGTTTCTGTTCTGTGAAGGTCTTATTCTGTGGATTAACGCAGCAATTGTTTTTTACTTTCCTCCGCTAGAGAGGAAAATAACATTTTCTTCGCCCTTTTTAGAGGCGAAAGTAGGTGTTTCGAATGTAGTTTCAGAAAAAGTAAATTGTAAAGAAATGCCGTCACAGTGAGCTTGTGTAATGAAATTTGAAAGAAAAATCGAGCAACTAAATGATATCAAAGTTAAAGGTTATATAAATAGACCCCTATTACACTTCAATGATGTAAATGGTTCTGAAAGGTAACAGTTGATCATTCGGGGTGTCTACAGTTTCTATTTGGTGTTTGAAGATAACAATTAATAACATAAATTACAACAAAAGGGAAAAGTAGTAAAAGTAAATCGGATAGGCGCCACTTAGTCTTTAATAAATTTCAAAGGAGAGGAGAGAATGCTTGACAAGCTAAAATACATGATAGGGCTAGAACATAAAAAATAATTGACGTCACAATGGAGGGTGATTTAATAAATGATCTCAAAAATATTACAAATAGAACACTGTGATATCTAGATCTCGACCTCGACTGGCGACTGTTCAAAGTCCCACACCATAGACACTTCTGGTTCAGGTTTTGGATTTGTTTATGTTATGAGTTTTCCTACGAAAATGTAACAGTAATACTTTACCTAGAAACTCAAGGTTCGTAAAAGTGGTTCAAAGTTTCGAGGATGATTTCCAAGACGGTTTATAAAAAGAATTCTATTTCTAAAAAAACTCTTAGGAATAGTTTAAAAACACTTCCTATAAAGAAAATCCTAAGAACATTTCAATGAGGTAAATTCATTTTTGAAGAAGAGTTCTAGGAGGACCCGAAAGTATATTTCTAATATTTGCATGAAAATGAGAGGGTTTTTAAAGGTTATAACTTACGTTGGACGATTTTGCTCCCCTTGATTTGGAAGGACCTTATATTTTTTCTTTCGTTTATACGTTTACGCGGACACCGTACCAATGAAACGTAAAGAAGATGGATGGCAAAATAACAAGCGTTTTACAGAGCTGTACCTCATCCAATGTGTCAAATGCCTTGCACTTTTATGTAATAATCTAATTTATTATGCAGTGGAGCAACTTATTTAGTAATGCCTTCATTTAAAAAAACTGGTCAGTATTTAGTTGCGGATGTGCCCTCTGATACATTACTTTGCATAAAAATGAGGTAAATATGTACGTCGGACTGGTCGAACTTCATTTAGACACATACAGGTAGTAGTATCGACCGAAGATTTAAGATTCATGAAATTCTAGCACTAGACTAGAATGTCAATATCACATAATATACATTTAATTAACTTTATGCAATTTATGTTATTAGTAATTACATTAATGCTATACGGGAAATATACCTAGACCATTTATATCCGACAACGATTGTAAATCGCATTCATATTTTAGTCCATAAAATAAATCCAGAGAGAATTGTAATAATTGCTTAATTAACTCCCGGCTTTACGTTCGTGCTTGAAGATAATTAATGACCAAATTACAAAAAAAAGAAAACACGCAAGGTGTTAAATGCTGTTTAGCTGTATAGGAAGTAAGATACTAATCTAAGCACCTTCGATTAGTAGGTTAAGCATAGAACCTCACGGTCGTCAACTCAAATTCTTCTCTGTTCCCTTTCGACACGCATTTAATATTCACAGTAATGTTTATGAAACAAAAAATTTAAGCAATAAATTACATGAAACAGTTAACGGTATGCATATTGTATAATTTTTTACCGGTTTGCAGGGTGTTGAATATGTATGAGGATAAATGGAGTCTGGATTAAAAGTAAAATGTCAATGACAATTATAGTTCATAAATTAATTCTTCTTTTGTAAGAGCAGAAGTATTTAGCGCCTCGGATAGCTGTTCCTTACGCTTACAAAATACTTGCATCGATTTATCAATCTTGTTTGGAAAAATACTATCACTTTAAATCGGTTTGTTAGATCATATCAGATCTAGAGATACGGAAACGCTACCATCCGAATAAAACAACCAAAATCAATCTTTAGAAACCATTAGATCCTCGTTCATAAAAATGAATTTGTCATCATTTCGGCTAGCGATTTATATTAAAATGAATGCTTTAGATCTCAACTCCCGACGTACATATCAAATAATAGACGCTATATATTAATGACTCCTAAATTACAGAATATTTCTCTCTATCTCTATCTGTCGATATTTTTTACTGAACTAAAATGTGGTTAGATCTCGACATGTCAATAAAGAAAACTGGGAAGAATTTTTATTGGCCTTTGAACAAACTAAGTTTGGTTAATTGATTTCTTATTCTGTTGCTGAGCCTTTATTTTTGTAAGAATAAATATATCCAAATATTTAAATTAATATAATAATAATCTATACTACAATCAGAAATCAGTTAATTAGTCAACACTATGACAAAAGTTCTTCGTATGTATCTTGTTATTAAAAACACGTCAATAATGCTCAAATTTATTGCAAATGTTGACGACATCCTTTCAGCAAATGATGCGAAACAAAACCTCCTATATACTCCACAATCTGCGAGGAGCAATCTGCAATGTAATTTCGTTATGTAGCTGTGTTGATTCCAAATTCCAAATATGTTTTCTGCTTCTAGGGCTTTTTCTTTATTGCCTGGCGTACTAAGATAGTCCTGTATACTTGAAGGCACAATAAGAATTGGGACTTGATGCAACGGAATGTACTCTACACCACCCTCTCCCAATTCTCCCTTTACCAGAAGTCTTTGTAAGCGCCCGTAAATTGTCGGGGAGGATTATTAAGCGGCATAGCAAAGCGATACAAGCTTTATAGGGAAGTCGATAGTGTTCGTTTGTCCGTCTGTCCGTGAACACGATAACTGCCAAACGCTTGGACGATTGAAACTTTTAATAGTGGGGGGTGTCAATTTTAAAACTGGTAGTCGGCCATATTTTCCAAACTAAAGAAGATATTGAAAATCGCGCAAAACCGTCTCGCGGGTATCTAGGAGGAACCAGAATGACGCATAGTAACAACCTCCTCTTAACCTTCCAGCCTCCCCTCCCCCCTCTCCAAAATCCTAAATGGCAACCCCATACTTGTGACACATCGTTGGAAAGCTACTGAAAAATGCTTTCCAGTGGTACCAACAAAGTCAATATTCATTAAGACAATTTAACAAAAAATTAATAATTCACAAAAAAAACTAAATGTTGACATTGAGGGATTTATGGCAAATTGGCCCTGATCTTCAACCCGAGCTGCTTCATTAAACAATCTTGGTTGTTTTCCTTTATTTATTGATAACAGATCCCGTTTCTTGGAATTGAGTGACCAAATCTTGAACATAGACATGGTTCTCCCAGGATGGCTCTCGTTCAACGTTCTAAAAGATGATCGATTTTCGGAGCCATAAATGAATATTATTTCCACACGACCAGCTGTACTGTAAGTCAATAAAAAAAGTACTTATAATTCTTAGAATTCTTGGAGGCATTTAAATTCTAGGATTCCTTAGGGTCTTTGGATTCATTAGAACGCTTGAAATTATTGCAAACGTTGCAATAAATAGAATTTTTGGAATCGTTAGAAATTTTGGAATCCCTAGAATCCTAGGGATCCTTGGAATCATTTGCATCCTTGAAATTCTTTGATACCTTGGAAACTTTCGGTTTATTGGAATCCTTGGAATCCTAGGTATCTTTGGAATCATTTTAATCATTGGAACTCTGAGTATCTTTAAAATCATTTGAATTTTTGAAATCCATAGAAACCTTGGAATGGTTGAAATCCGTGGAAGCTTTAGAATCTTTGGAACCCTTGGAATTTTGAGGACCCTTAGATTCCATGAATTCTTAAACTTTTTGAAACTCTTTAAAACCTCGGCTTCTTTGGAATCCATGGGATCTTTGGAGACCTTGGATTTCTTGGAACCGATGGAATCCTTATAATCCTTGGAAACCTTGGAATCTTTGAAATCCTTCGAACTCTTGCATTCCAATGCATCCTTGGAAACCTTGGAATCCCATGGATCCTTAGAATCCTTGGAGTCATTTGAATCCTTGAAATTCTCGGTGCTTGGAACCCTGGGAATTATCTGATTCCTTGGAAATTTTGGACTCATTGGAATCATTGGAAATATTGGAATCCCTGGAATCCTTAGAACCCTAGGGACCCTTCGAATCCTGGTAACTCTGAGAATGCTTGGAATCCTTGCAATCATTCTCTAAAAACATAAATTTTTATTAAGGCACTTTTGAGTGGTTTTTTGACTATAAAAAATGTCATGACCACCGGAAAATGTAGTAAAACACCATTTCAGATGCAGAATTACAATATCTACATACTCCACTAGGTCTGATCTTGTTATACCTCAAAAAAAATTTTTGTCACATTTTTGGCCCGATTTCGCTTCACTATAACATCATTTAGTTACACCTACGAACGGGCACAAACATGATTGTGTTCAACTTTTCAAACTGATTATAAAACTAACTGTTTGACGTTGAGCGTTTCAAATCAATGGCATTTCAAATCCATGTTGATACCCAACAGCTACTTTTCAATAGAATGCGTCACTGTTTACTTAAAATCGTGTGTGGTGGCACTGTACAGAAAATAAAACCTCCGAAAAGCAAACATAAAGTATCGCCTGCTCCTCCCGTTAATAACATTCGAGAGCGATTTCCCCTTTTCATTTGTTAAACATAGGGATTACTTTTATGCTCGTTACGGATTCATTAATTCTAAGGCCTGGCATTTTATAATGGACATATAACGTTAAATCGAATAAAATGTGGTCTAAAAATTGGTCATAGTATTTTAGAACAGAACAGATGGGTTGCTTCATTCTGGTATATTCTACGAGATGAAAAATCTCTTGGGATCTACTCAATGTTGACAAAACAAGGAATCTAATTTGATGTGAAAGCTCTCTGATAATATGACACTGGATATGTGCTCAAGCTACTGCGAAATATTAGGAAGCTAAATCACATATTTTGGTCTATTCAACCTTAGCTTTAACGATCACAATTGCGGCAAAAGGTACTACACGTCACATTATAAATTACTGTGACACTATTTACGTTACTATACCGATATGAGGTAAGGTATATAATGTAATATCAAAAATACCTTGATGTGTCTCCAGTTTATCTTTACATTTTATTTACTCTAAGAAGCAATTTCAACTCGAATTGGCATATCAACCTAAAAGTATTAAAGTGCAACTTTCATGCCATCAAAATTACATTCACTCGAAAATTGTAAAAGTTAGCCACTTTGAACTTCTAATATTTCCTTTGGTAGTATCGTTTATTTCGTCAGTGCAGACTTGCTTAGTTCTTTCTTTCAGTAACAAGCATATTGGGATTTGCGAAGCCGGCGTAACACAACAGCTGCTGATTTCCTATTACGACATTGTTACCTACAGCTTTTTCTTAGTTTGAGTTAGAAGACGTTATATTTATCCTGCAGCGGATGAAACTATTTTAATAAAAATAACTTCATCTGCACCAATTTTCCATAACACAAACTAAGGATCGATTGTTGGTCTGTCCTTGTCCCTATACCAACGATGAAGAGATGAGTTGAAAGTTGCGGTTTTTATAATACGAAACTTAGCGTAAATTATAAAAGTTTAATTAAGATTTCGTTAACCACTTCCAAGAAAGGAATAAATTTGCTACCTTATTTAATGGAATTTGACATGTAACATGCGCAGAACCAACATTCTGAACTAAGGCAATGTACATCACTATGGTTACAAACTGATTAAGGGTCCTAATTAGAGAGGTACGAAAATAGTCAATACGTAAAACCATTGATTAAGTAATTATAGAAAGAAGTAACTCTTATAGATTTTTGCGTATTGCTGTAATTTTGGTTGCATACCGATACCGCTAATTTGTTTACAAAGTTCGCTTTTCGAGTATAGTGATCTTTCAATATTGGACTATTATCATTCTAACTAAGCTATCAATGATGCAGACACGTCAGCTCTGTTGCCAATTTGTCTGCCTGAACTTGTCTGGTTTAATTACTATTACGTATTTATGTTACGGGCTGCGAGTACTCATAATAGCCAGTGAATATCAATAACTGAGGGCACAGACATGCTGAGGGAAGGAAAAATGTTTGACCATAATATTTATATTCTGAAAAAGATCGTTTCAAAACTAAAGAACACTAACGTAGGTAACTATTTTGTAGCGAATGCGAATTTAAGAACGGTAATATTAATTGTTCTGACTGCGGATGTGGCACGTCCATAACTTAATATTGCTGCAGTTGATGGTTTCAGATGCGATTTATTTCACTTTTTCGTCCATTTCCAAAATATGTAGGTATACTCGATATATTTCAGGTTTTTGTTTTTTGGTTTTGAAATGAGCTTTAATTCTTTACTGGCCGAGATAAAATTTTCCAAATGGGTACGATCCCGATATTGGGCCTTCTCTACCCCATCCCCGAGCCACCCCATTTACTTTTAAAAGACCACAGTGCGAACAAAAAACTCACCGTACCAATGTGCGCGCGATAGGGCTCAGACCCTCGGAGTAACGCATTAAATATTGATTTAAAATTTTGAGTAATCACCAGTACCCACCCCAAAAAATAGATGAAACACACAATTACTTGATTACCCTGTGACTCGATGGTAATTATCCAAATAGGTTCGTTAATTGATTAAGTTGATCAAAAATTTACACTAGGTATAGTTACAAAAATTTCTAAACAATCAACCAAAAAGGTACATTAAAGTTCTCAAAAGCGTAATATTTAAGTACGAAATCATTTCAACTAATTATTAACAACGGGGTTAAGCCCCTAATTCGACATGAACTAAAATCCGCAATGTTAATAACAACTTTCCATTAATAACAATTTTAGGTGACGTTTCCAAATCTCGCCCAAAGGTTTTCGAGTCGTCACCGGCACGTTACAGGGACAGCAAATCTTTATTATTGTAACTAAGGAATTTGTTAAAAAAATATGGAGCACTTTTTTCATATTTATTGTGGCCAAATAAGAAGAGCAGTTGATTATTAGATGGACAAATATAATTTTAAATGAAAATTATGTGTTTAACAATTCTTTAACAACCCTCACTTAATTAATTATTGTGTTATATAAATAAGGAGGTTGACAGGCGCATTGATCATTGCGTAAGGTTAAACAGATGCTTGCATATTCGGAAACATGTACAATACATAGTGAAAGTTTTATACTATATGCTTGAGTAATTTCAAATTTCAAAGTTTGTTTGGTCATAGTTATAACATAATGATAATAATGGCAAGGAAATCTTCCTACACTGTTAAATGATCCCGAATGATCTTTTTTACATGCCGGTATGGTATAACAGTATACTAATTAAAACTAAAAACTATGATAAACTCGAAAATAGGCACAGTAGGTAACTACTGAATATGTAGTTCTGAACTACTATACTAATGGCAGACAACTAACTTCGCAACGGGCGATCAAAAAAGGATTGACATTAAGGCGCCTTTGGAAGTTGAAGTTAAATATGATTTCCCATGTAAACAAAAATTCCACAGGTGAGCCGACAACAACTCTTTTTTGTTCGCATAGTATACATAAAAGGAAATATCAATGTATTCCAATAACTTATTAACTTACGAAATTCGTTGGACACGATTGACTAATCTATCAAAATTTATAAAACAAACATTAATGACATAAAGACGCGTATGAAAAAAGTTTCGTTATCCAATCATTGGCCCGTATGAATAAAAGTAAGCAAATGCTTATACTAGCAAAATTCAAAGTAAATACTCGTATAAGTGCTCCTTCGCACTGGGCGACTTATTAGCGCTTATAAGCAGAAGGACATGTCGCAGTGCAGCGCTGCTAAACCATGCTAAACATACCAGTATGAAGGGGCAGTTACGAGTATTTACTTTGAATTTTGCAAGCATAAGCATCTGCTTACTTTTATTCATACGGGCCATAACATGTGATGTGAATTCATTCCTAAAGCATAATTGTTTGGGAAGTACGAAATTCTTCAAAAATTAAAAAAATGAAATATCCCAAAAATATTTATTGAAATATACATTTTGAATTGAATGAAATATATCATAACTTAAAATCTTCCACAAGGTAATGTGGTTTGTGACGAAAAATGAAGTTAACGAAGTCGTTTAAATGAACTAAGATGCGCTAATCGCAAGGACAATTGAGCATCGTGTTATTGAGATTTTCAAAGTAACATTTTTATATGGAACGTCCTCTACCTACATTTTTACACACTTAAAAAAAATTGTGGTTAAAAATCATTTTGGAACATAGTGTACGAGTATCTATAATGGTGACTCAATAACTTGTTGTAAATTTCAAAAAATCATCATTGCATTTCAAGTAAATTTGGGATCGATCCGATACAGTCAGAAGTCTACTCGTACTGAAATTATAATAAACCCCTAAAAAAGCGGCAGAGCACCTCGGTGTGACCTTACGGATTTGACCCATTTTCAATAGACTTGTTAGGTAAGTTGCAGTGCTTTTTTGTTATATTAATTTGAATTTGTTTATTCCTTTTTTGTGCGTTTTTGTATGCACGTACATGAACGCGTACAAAAACGTCCATCTGTAGCAGCCCCATACTTTTGAGTTTTATGAATCTTATTCTTCAATTGCGTAATGAAGCTGTCATGATGGAAATGGCAATCTTAACTGTGATAAATAAACTTGTTGCGTGATTAGCATTGGGAAGGTTTCGGTACTTTGTAATCATAAATTAGGCAGTATAAATTAGAAACTAATTCAGCAAAAATTACAATTGTGTTTCTTTTTCAAAGTTGCATCTCTTAAGTAAAGCACTATTTAGGTATGTATAAGGAATGTATGTTGATGGACATTAATATACCATTTTCTGAGTGCAAGCTTTTTTCTTTTTCGTATTACCGCTATCTCATACAAAAATTACTCCATCAAATGGTATCAAATATTAGAATTTTATTAACTGAATTTTCACAATTATTTATTTTGGAATTTTAATTTTTGTTGTCCCTAGAGCTGACTTTGTGGTACCCAATGGTAATCGTGAATTCTATCATTGCGACACAACGCAGCTACTAAGTCACGACTGAGTTCATTGGAATGTGAGTGTTTCCGTTACAGTTAAATGTGTGCTCACTAGAGTGTGAGTACTTAGCAGCAGCTCCAAATTCTTCGCGGGGTTTTCAGCGCAAACGTTGTGTAAGTGAAATGTTTGTGCGGCCTTTTATTTCAGATGTGTAACAAAATCGATTCTAACAGCAACGAAAAATAACATTCCGAATTAGTGTTTGAAAAGGTACCAGCTGACCAAGCTTGCAAAATCACGAGGATGGGCAGACAACCACGCGTTAGCTGTTTTTTTAAGAGACACAGCTATCAAAATCTAAAGATAAATCTTTATTTATCTTTTACACAGTTAATGTGTATTTATAGAAAATTAGTCAAATATTTTACTGGTTGAGTTATGATTTTAGTGACTTCCAACGCGTTACTTCCAAATTTGGGAGCTATAATGTCATCAGCCTGTATACGTAGGTTACAGCATGTGTAAAATTTATTTAAAATAATTTTTAATTTGTAAAAGAGTCTTTCGTTTTATTTTCTACAGACCTACCGTAGGTATGTAGATGTATAATTGTGTTGTTTGAATATAATGTTGTAACTAGTCTCCTATTAATTTACTATTCTAACATACACGGCCGTGCTGATTGTTGGTGTGAGGATGAAGTAAATTTTAAACAGAAATTTAATAAAAGTAAATTACATTGCAAGAATACATTTTGAAAATGGTAGTTCACCGAGTAATAATAGGCTGGAAAAAAGAAATGACAAAAAAAGGAAATTAATATTAATTTGTATGGCAGAATTAATTATTTGTAATAACATGAATGCATATTAAAATAAATGTTCAAAAACATTTCCACTGGAATTTCTTAGGAATTAATATTTAACACACACATAACATAAGAGAAAACATTGGAATATAATAATAATAATAATAATAATAATAATAATGGTTTTATTTAGTTAACCCGTCAACTAAAACAAAAAAACAAAAAATTAAAAAATTAACACAATAATAATGAATTCACATAGTTTCTTATAGTTAAAATAATCCCACACGGCACACAATGTTGTTATTTAGTTGCGCTCTGGATTCAATAAGCACATTAATTAATATGGCGTGACATGTCAACCTTGTATAAAAACCCGAGGGGTTAGTTTCTGTTAAGATCATTTCACAAAGAAGTACATAAAATAAAGGGTAAAACCAGAGTGCACCGTACGCCGTTAGCAGAAACCTTGGTAACCTATGTAAAAAGTCAAGTGACGCCAATGCACTTGTGTTCCAACCAAGGAGGGGTTCCACACGTTGATTCACTCATCCCTAGATCCAGCTCAACGCACTAGTAAGTACCCCAACTCGGGATTTTAACATTAACTTCTCGGTAAAACAAAGGCAACTTATACATATAGGGTGTTACATGACCGCATGTAAAAAAAATTGGGTGATAGAGGGGATCAAGACGTGCACTTTTTCCAAATAAACTGAGGGTCCAACTGTTTCGTTTGGGAGCCACCCCCAAAGAATTGGTGAACTTTGGAATTCTTTAATTTTTTTCTCAACAACCATAGCAGTTACAAAAAAAAGCACATCTGTGAATAGGTTTTCGGGTATGCCCTATCCGATTTTGAAAAAAATTATTCAAAAATCCTACCACGAAAAAAATTATAATTTCGACGAAATTTGGTATCTGGGGGTTTTTGAACATGAAAATGACGAATCTGGAATTAGTTATGGAAATTCAAAAAAAAAATTGTCTCTTGTTGTAGGACGTAGGTATTACAGGTAATGCCCAGGTAGGTACAACGTAAAAGGTAATTCAAAAGAAGGTAAAACCCTTAACAAACATGTCTTAAGAAAAATTTTGCGTAATAATGTATCATACCTCGTACTGTTTATATGCAAAGTAATGAGAGTGGACAGTCTCCTCCCCTCGCGGAAATTGAACCCTATTCTACATACCTCTGCTGCAGTTACAGCTCTTTCACTTATCTTCCTTCCTTTTCATTGTTCCGCTATGTTAGTACATTAATAATTTCATACCACATAAAAAATGTAATATAAACGAAAATAAAAATCGAAACAGAAAAACTCTCAACTTTTGTTTTTCTTTAATGTTGTACTAATGTTATTTAAAACTGCATTTAAAGCGTCGCAAAAAACTAATTTCCTCACATCACATACATTCAAATTAGAAATAACCTATTTTACTTTGTACGAATTAGTAGCAACTACATTGCATTTAATTTTGCGTTAATTACGTAAATATTATATATTTATTTATTATATTTAATTTATTTGGGAAATTATTTTACTGTTTCACTGGGTTACAAATAATTTCGGTTTGGTAAATTGAAAAACAGCTCCCATTGAATAGTAATAGATCAACAAATTTAAAACGGTTTTAATGAAACGTGCTCACTGAAATGAAACATTGACGTTATTGTTAGAGGTTGGCCAACTAAACATTTTGCCATTATTTACGTTATATATATATTTTCTTTTTATGTGTTTTATTACATAAAATCAATCGCGTCTGTCAAATTTCATCAGCTTCACTTTTTATTGGCATGTAGAGACATTTTTCTGTGTCTTCGCTCAAACAAAACAAAAGAATTGGGCTGCTTTGTAAAGAGTCGGTCCTATTTCAGTATATTCGATTGCGAATAAAATAAAAGGTGTAAAATGTAACCTTTTATAATCGTCGAAGTTATCCCGGAAGAAATAGGTACTGCTGCTAAATTCTAATACAATAACAAGCGTGTAAATAGGCAGCCAATTATCTTCCCTGATATAATAGTAGCTTCGAAATAATCGAAGTATTCTTTTAATTTAACCTATTTCGAGATTCTTGACTTACAACGTGATTAGCTGTTAATAGCCAAGGATACTATATAATATATATATAGTATCCTTGGTTAATAGCTATCTCTAGTTAACGTATATGTGATTCTCTTTTATGTCAATCAATTATACATTTACGTAAAAGATAATTGTAGACTACTATAGACTATACAACGGCATCAATTGTATAGTAATAAAAATGTTGACATACAAATTTTACAAAGAAATTAGTCCAGTAGCAGGGGATTTACACCTGAACGAGTTTTCACGTACAATTGCCTCCTAAACGGCAAGGGCTGGATTTCTATTTTTCGATTAGGGAGGTTGCATACTGCAAGAGAAGTGCTGGCATTACGCCGAAGACAATAATGTATATTAAACGCTTGTGCGATCATCAGTTTCGAAGAAAAACTACTGTTACGGCTCTAGCGTTTACAAAAATTAAATTTTGAAAGTAAAAATTTGTATGCATATTGAGAAAGATTCAATTTATGACATACTAAAATTTCAGGACATTTAAACTTGCAGTTTTTATTTGACTCTCAAGTTTACCGCAGCCGGCGCGGAAAACCGCAAAACGGCGTACTTTGTATGGTTCACGCGCTGTAATGATAATTAAAATTTACTCAAAAAAATGTTTATTTCAAAGGTCAAAGGAATGCAGAACGAAACAGGTTTTAATATACCGGATGTGACAATTAAGCAAACTTTACACCAAAAACGTGAACGATTTCAAACAAAAGATTAACGGTATCAAATACGTGATTCTACATTGAGGTTAAGTAAAGTCAATTTCAAACACAAAAATGGAAAATTATACAAAAATATTAAAATGTCCAATACAAAATACAAATAAATTATTAAGAAATGCAAAGATTACTATCTGCATTAAATAACACAAAATAACAACAAACATTTACGGAGCGATGCCTTCATGGCTGCCATTAAAAACAAGACGCCGATGGTAACCAACGTTGTTGCTCTCCAGATGGCGCAGACAGCTTTCTCCTCCTAAACATTGCGGGGTTACCAGCTCTCAAAAATTTGTGCATTATCGTAGGTTATATATGGTTATATGGCATATAGTTTACAAACGTGGTGATTTTTCAATTTTTTCTTATCTTCTACACTTTTTGTCCGATTGTTTTCAAATTGGTGTCGTCGGAAAGATCTTGTAAACGCGCACAACTCCTGCGTGACGGAATTTTGTTTTTCCTAGGGACGAAATTGACCACCTTTTGGCGCCCAACAGTTTCTTAAAGCTCTAATCTCTTTTTTTCGTGTCGCC
>NW_022170403.1:17224324-17385048 GCF_008802855.1 Photinus pyralis | reverse complement strand
GTTGTGTACATACTAAACGAGTTAAGGAACAAAACTGTCGAACAGTTTTTTAAAATAACTTTTCAAACAAAAGTTATACTCACTTGAATGTTGGTCCTTCGGGTCGCGAAGTGTCCCAAGCCTACTAGTAAGCCATAATTTCGCATGTGTTGGTTGACAATGTCGCAAAAACAAAAGATTAACGGTTTGAGTTGATATTTTGTTATTTGGAATTAATTCGGTCATTAAATGATTAAAAAATTCGATGTATCGATTAAAACACCTACCAAGGTATCTTAAAGCGCTGATCGATTATTTATTATCTAAATAAGGTAGGGGAAAAAGTCAAATCACTTTCCGTATGATACTTTTTCACTATGATCAAAAATTTTCATAATCTTAGGTTGAAAAATAACTTCCAAAAGAACACGCTCCTTTCACATGCGAAATTATGGCTTACTAGTAGGCTTGGGACACTTCGCGACCCGAAGGACCAACATTCAAATGAGTATAACTTTTGTTTGAAAAGTTATTTTAAAAAAACTGTTCGACAGTTTTGTTCCTTAACTCGTTTAGTATGTACACAACAAATTTCGTGGAATTATCTCTATTTTCGTTGTCCCGCCAAGAATTGCAGTGGAACTTTTTTTTTTGAATTTTCAAAAACTAATTTCAGATTCGTTATTTTCATGTTAAAAAACCCCCAGATACCAAATTTCGTCGAAATCAGAATTTTTTTTTGCACCCTAGTTTAGGGGTGCGCCCTTTAGGGGTAGGAATTAAAATTGCAAAATCGGAAAGAGCATACCCAAAAACCTATTCAAAGACATGTCACCCGACTTTGTAACTCTTATGGTTGCTGAGAAAAAAATTTAAGAAGAAATGCAGATTTCAACACTCTTTGGGGGGTGGCTCCCAAACGAAACACGTTGGACCCTCGGTTTATTTGGAAAAAGTGCTTGTTTTGATGCCCTCTACAACCCGATTTTTTTTTTTCGAACGGTCGTGTAACACCCTGTATAGGTCGTATCGACCTGATGGGACCTTTGCTATGCTATTATCTTTGTATACTCTAGATACCTATGTATCTACGAGTATTAAAAAATGATTTTGCGTCCGTCTCCGTCATTGTTCACGTCCAAAAAAATTGCGAGTTAAATTAGTAATAGAATTAGTTTTATAAAATATTACATTGTTCGCCTTGATTCCAATTTTATTAACAGAATTCTTCTATGTAGGACATATTTTGAATGATCTAATCTGTAATGATGGGGAATTCCTTAAAAGGTCAGTAATAATTGATAACACTATCCAATGATCATTTATAAATACCTAATACGTAGGTTTGTTGTTATAATCAATCTGTATAACCAGTAGTAAATATGAGATTGTTTTTAGTCTTTTTTGTCACTCTTCTTATAGAGGAAAAAGCAGCATTTAAAAACTGTAGCGACATTGATCGTGACAATGCCATTCCTGGTAAGCACATAATTATTATTAAAATAATGTGAATCAAGAATATTCCATTAGACTATTATTGGCGCGAGTACCTTGGTGTCATACCTTCTGATGCTATACCCGGAGGATTTGATAAAGCCAATCAACGTACATACATCGGACAAATGTATCACTCAAGATTTGGGCTGCTCCCATCAACAATATATAAAGGATCGAAGCACTTTTTGGCATCAGGTGGTGGCTCCTCATTTGTCACCGATACATTTGTGAAAGTAAAAAATTTAAGTATGAGATGCCTTTCTAATTGTTAAAATAAAAACTGTTTTAGGTTTTATGCAGCCCTCACCATAACAGATATAAATGGATTCCCACTGAAAACTCTAAAAGTCATCTATTAAGCGATTACCATTTAGTAATTGGAGGTAATGAAGCCGGGTATGTTTTAAATATTGGTAGAGTGAACCATGAATCGGAAATAATTCTGGGCAAGGTCTTCAATCATAACACTCCTCACCGAGGTCTGAGTATACCATACAAGTCTAAGGAAACTATATACCAAAGTTATGAGATTTTAATATATGACTACTGTGCTAATAGTACTGAGCGTGGACGAATCGACGTGAGGTTTCTTGAACCCAATGCTGTATAAAGCGAGGATGAAATTAAATTTCAACTATTTATGTTTCGTTTACGCAGTACGTAAAATACTCCTATATGAAAATAAAGAGAACATTTTCAATATTTCATCTATTTACCTTTTTTGTAGATCCCATAAATTCGCGACCAGCGATGATAATAAAGGTGGCGGTAACCTCCGATGCCCTCTCCCATGCACTGTCCTTGCCTGTTCTTTTTTAATCTCAGCTGCATCCATTATAATCTTGAGAAGAAGAGAAAGAAGTTAAAATGTAAGTTGTAAAAAATTGGGTAGTTTACTAAATTAGGGATTTTTGGAAATATACAGTGGCGATGTTTCCCGTGCCGGGAAAGGAGAGTAGTTTATCTGCAGAACTTTCCCTTCCTCTTCTCACACCGGATGGAAACGGTACAAGCCTGTGGAAGAATATTTCTGTTGTCTTGGCGGTCCTATTAGGGAATTATTTCGGACAGCAACTTTAGCGGTTAAAAAAATCTATCTACACCTGATCGACCGAGGCGATCGAAAGCGATTTTTTAACCGAAGCCATGGGAAAATACTTCCTATCTCTTTTAGCGCAGTAATTACGTTTTATTTGTTGAGAAGTGCGGTTAAGAAGAAATCGAAATGGGCTTGAGGGGAACACGGTAATAATTAGAGGAGAACTTTAGAAAAACTTAAAAATGATAAGAAGCCTTGACAAACTTGACAACACATTTCAGAACTTTGAGGTAGATTCTGGGAACAAGACTACATTATTGCCTATATGAGCTTTCTAAAAACTTTTAAACATAAATTTACAAAATACTAAAGTTAGATTTCCCTCATACACAGACGGAATCATCACCAATATGGAGTAACCGAAGTAAAACTAGGTAGGTATATTAATAAAATTAAACCCAACTCCCAATATGATTGTGGCTTGTGATTTTTCACCAACAGGCATCCTTTTTCACATTTAGATTTTGTGGAAAAGCCTGCATTCACATATGAACATAGTATTATTATATTATTGTATGATTGTAGACAATCGTGAATTAACTCACAATTTCAATGAAAATTCAAAACTTCCAGCTATGACTTCGTCCTAATTTTTTATATCAATCCATATTATTTAAGTAATTGACGAAAAAAAGTCCCTAGGAATCATTTCATCAATCGCACCATTTTCGATCTCTGACGCCTGGACTATAGACGAAGGTAAGAAAGATAGTAATTTGATGTTACTTATTCCATGCGAAATAGCAGGGGTATAACACGGCATTTAGAAAACACAAAGTGCCTTAATAGCATGTCTTAGCTTGTTTGGAACACGCACTTACATCGGTCCTTGTGGACCCAACATGCCGGACACTTTGGGGGTGTACAGAATTCCACTCTGCCACTCACACGCAATATTGGAGGGCCAGCCTGAGCTTGCTATTTTGAGATAGGGGGTGTATAAAATATTCGCAAATGGAACTGTTTCCCCATCTTTATGTAAAGAACATGAATCAACTAACAGTCAGAAAGCAAGATTTATGATGCCCGCGTGACATTTGCTTAATAAAGTATATCACAAAGACTTCCACAAAAAACATGGAGATGGAAAAAGTGAGATAAGATCCAATGTAGATACACCGACATGAAGTATTTAGTCTAGTAGAGTCTTCCAAAGCTGCACTATACCAAAGAGTATACAACGAAACTATACTAAGCATTCCATATTCAGATCAGCATTATAGCAATGAGGCTACTGCTGTTGTTAGTTACGTTACTGCAAGCAATACAAGTAAGTAATTATATCAATTATTCATAAATCTAAGTGATGCATGACGTAAAACTGATGATAACAGAGAGCGATCACATTATTTACATGACACAACACATGCGTGATAAGTTAATTTTAGACAGGATGCTTTTTTTGAATTAAATTGGAAGTAAAAGGTAGTCTTTAGATATCTACTTATTCGCTAAATTATAGTAGCAACCGTAGTTTACTGCGAATTGATCCAGACGGACCGGAATTGAGGTGGTTTTCTCAGATTGGCACAACTGTTCTGTACCTACTACTACTACGAAATAATTTCATGATAGGCCCAACATAGACAACGTCTGTCGGTGTACCTTCTCATGTGTGATTTAATGTTAAGTGTTTATTCCCATATCTACCTACAACACATCAAACATGTTAAAGCTTAGCAAAGCACTGGAAAGCTGTTGGAAAAGGATAGACGCTACAAGTAAAATGCCAATCAATAACAAAACCAAAACGTCTGAAATTGACCTTCCTCAACTGCAGTCCTCCGTGCTTATTTTTGCGCCCTAGTAGGTACCTATTTGTATTTCGTTCTTTGCTTTGTCTACAGCTTTGAATATACTGTGATTCGTTACCACAATTTTAATTCTAATCACTTTTGTCCTAAAAGTGGCCAATTTTACTTTGATTCGTGATTTAATTCTATATTTGGTACTTAAAATAAATCCAAAATTTGCAAAAGGAATTGTAATTCTGAATTGTAAACCACAAGAAAGGCTTAGTGTACATCTCACGACGGAATTTTGAAGGTTTATTAATTCCTTGCAGAGATGCTACAAGAGAAAACACTACCACTGCAAATTGCAGTCCATAATTAATTTTAGCACTTGCTGAATGCTATGATGGTTACTCTTTGCTATGAAGAAACAGTGGGTATATAAATTTGGATAGGATTCTAACTTTTCTGCTCCTATTAGGGATCTAACGTTCCATGTTTCTATTCTTAGTTTCCTTTTTGCACTTTTTGTAGGGTTCCTCAAATACTGTCTCCTCCGGAGATCCGAATGGGTTTTTACAACCCGTTGTTATGTAAGTACCTATATATTGTAACGGAAATGCTCCAGACATGACGTCGCCTTTGGCGCTCTGGAATTTTCTACGCGCGCGAATATTCGACAATGTACTGGACTTACATTGCTTGCGTGTATAAATGGTTGCGGACCGAACATCGCGGCAGTCTACTACCGAACGAGTACGTAAACATCGAGCGCGGAAATATAAATTGCGAAGTGTGAGTGATATAAATAATCGATATAAATTGTACGGATTTTATAGTGTTTTAGTTCTGTTTAATAAATATTGATATAAATCGAACCCGAATTTATAAATAACGTTACATTGGTGTCAGAAGTGGGATTAATTAAATTAATTAAAAGTAAGATTAAATTAAGTGCTTGTGCTTGTGTATGCCTGTAACAAGATCTGCTGCCGCTAAAATGGAAGAAACGATGCTCAATTTGCTCCAGCAAATCCAAAATGGCCAACAGGTGTTGCAACAAGAAATGAAAAGCAACCAAGAGAAGTTCGAGAAGATGGAAGAAAATTCTAGAAAGATTAATGAAGAAAATTCTAGAAATATTCAAGAGAAGTTCGAGAAGATTGAGGAAAATTCTAGAAAAATGGACGAGAAGTTCGAAAAGATGGAGGAAAATTCTAGAAAGATTATCGAAGAAGTCTCTAAATCAATTGAAGAAAAAGTTGAAGATAGAATTACGGAAGTTTCCAAAACATTTAAAGCAACATTCGTTGAGATTGAGCACAAGTATGAAGAGCTGCGCGAGCAATTCTTGCGACTGACTACGGAAGAGCGTACTAGTAGTGCCCCAGATGAAGTACTGATGGACCGTCTTCTTGAGGTGCCACAGTCTACTCATTACAAGAAGGTCGACCCAGAAACAAATACAAGAGTAGAAGGCGACGTTCAGCAAGCCCGAGTAAAGCCACCTACTTTTGATGGTAAGATTCCTTGGACCACGTACGTTCGACAGTTTGAGGCAGCGGCTGCGGCAAATAAATGGACTCTTCAAGACAAAACTACCGCCCTGATTCTTGCTCTGAGAGGAGATGCTCTGGATGTGTTGCGGACCATCCCCGAGGATCAACAGAACTTCCAACAAATAGTAGCGCGACTCGAAATGCTATATGGCGATAAACACCTTCAGCAAGTTTACTATGCCCAAGTCAAGAACCGAATGCAGAAACCTGGAGAAAGTTTGCAGGAACTTGAAGCGGACATCGCTAGACTGATTCGATTGGCATACCCTACGGCACCGGAGAGCTTTCTTGATCAACTGGCTGTACAAACATTTATCGATGCCGTTCGTGATGGAGATGCCCAGCAGGCTTTGAGACTGGCTAGGCACGACAAAATTGAGAAAGCTTTGGCCCATGCGTTAGAATTCGAAGCCGCCAAGAAAGCTAGTCATGGAAGTGCGCGAGTACGTATGGTGGAACCTCGCAGTGACAGCCGGGTAAGGACAATCGAAGAGGAAGGTGGCTCTGGAAGTTTTGAAGAAAAGGTCAGTAAAGTAGTGGAAGAAAAGATCAATAAAGCAATACAGTCACTGGCAAAGAAACGTGAACCACGGCGAGATTGGACACGTTCGCCGCAACTGCCAAAAACCATTGCAGCAGTCGGAAAACTAGGAAAGGTCGACAGGAAGGGGCTATCGTCGACCTGCAGAAACAAAGCCCCGATCTTCACTGAAAACATTTCGTCGTCTGGAAAAGTTCACAATAATGCAGACGCTTTGTCAAGAAGACCGTGCAAGGACAACTGCACACATTGTTCTAAAATAGAAGACAAGATTGGCCATCTGCGACGAACAACTGTAGAGAGTGAGGAGTGGAAGCCAAGCGAAATCAAAACGGCCCAAGAAAACGACACAAGTATAAAAACTGTTCTGAATTGGATGCGCCACGGACAAAGACCAGACTGGCAAGACATTAGTGCCACAAGTCCTGAAGTAAAGAGTTATTGGGCCAATGGAATAGCCTGACTCTGAAAGACAACCTGTTGTATAGGACCCTTGAAAGTGAAGATGGCACCGAATCGACGCTGCAATTAGTAGTACCTAGAAGCAAAGTGTCGGAAGTATTGCGAAAATTGCATGACGGCGCTTCCGGAGGACACTTTGGTATTACGAAAACGTTGCAAAGGGTACGTGAGCGATTCTATTGGGTCAACCGTAAAGAAGATGTCCGGCGATGGTGTCAAAAATGTGAGTTATGTGCTACTGGAAACGGACCAGTTTCCAAGAAGAAGGCACCCATGAGGCAGTATAACGTTGGTAGTCCGATGGAACGAGTTGCTATCGATATCGCAGGACCGTTTCCCGAGACAGATGGCGGAAATAAATATATCCTAGTCGCTATGGATTATTTCACAAAGTGGACTGAAGCTTACGCTATTCCAAACCAAGAGGCAGCAACAGTTGCAGAAGTGTTGGTAAAGGAGTTCTTTACACGTTTTGGTGTTCCTATAGAAATCCATTCAGACCAAGGAAGGAACTTTGAATCGGCTTTGTTCCAAGATGTTTGTCGATTGGTAGGAGCCAATAAAACAAGAACAACACCTTTGCATCCTCAGTCAGATGGAATGGTGGAGAGAATGAATCGAACGATGGGTAAATATCTTTCAAAAGTCGTGGCAGAACATCAGAAAAATTGGGACCAGTACCTCCACCTGTTCCTTATGGCATATCGATCAGCCGTCAACGAGACCACGGGTCAGACTCCTGCCTGCCTTATGTTGGGTCGTGAACTACGCCTTCCATGTGATCTCGAGTTTGGGCGTAAACCCCATGAAGAATATGTCGCAGGTGAAAATTATGTTGACCAACTAAAGGCGAAGATGAACGATATTCACGACTTGGCTAGAAGTCATATTCAGATTGTCAGCGATCGCATGAAAAATCAATACAACCTCCGCTCGGCCAATGAAACTTTTGAAGCTGGAGATCTGGTATGGCTGCACAATCCACAGAGACGAAGAGGTCTTTCTCCCAAGCTACAAAGACAATGGGAAGGTCCGTATGAGGTGATCAAGAAAATAAATGACGTGATATATCGTATCAGAATGAACCACCGGAAACCGAAAGTTGTCCACATTAATCGACTCGCACGATATGCCGGATCCAACAACAACGAAGAAGTTAGAGGTATTCGAGAAGAGGAACGCAGCTTTGGGATCGAGCCAAACTTTAACGATTTTATGTCAAATTACGCCCAGCGGAAGAAAGCTCGATTTGGCGTTACTCAGGAAATTTGTCAAAATATTTTTGAGCTTCCGGTTAACGTTTCCATCGCCCATTGTGTCGCCGAAGACCTTCGCATGGGTAGAGGTATAGCTTCCGTATTCCGGAAAAGATTTGGAAGAATGGACGAGTTGTTAAAGCAAAGACCACGAGTGGGTAAAGTACTGCGCTTGGAAGATAGTCAACGCTCTTTGTTCTACTTGGTTTCAAAGAAAACGTCAGAAGGCAAACCCACCTATGAAAACCTCTGGTCTGCTTTAAAAAGCTTAAAGAAACTCATGGCATACTATGACATAAATAGCTTGGCGATCCCGAAGATTGGATGTGGTTTAGATGGGTTGGACTGGAAAATAGTGCGAACCATGATCGAAGTGATTTTTAGAAACACTAGCGTTCGAATTACAGTATGCTGCTTCAACCCACAGGGGACGACCCTCCGCAAAACTGTGGACTGTTACTTTTTCAAGAAAGGTGTTTGTCGAGCAGGCTCTGACTGCAGATTCCGACACGAGGCATTAAAAAGTAATACTAACGCAGTTTCTGAACGAGACGTCCAGAATTAAGAAGGGGGCAGTGTAACGGAAATGCTCCAGACATGACGTCGCCTTTGGCGCTCTGGAATTTTCTACGCGCGCGATAGTAGGAATATTCGAGAATGTTCGGGACTTACATTGCTTGCGTGTATAAATGGTTGCGGACCGAACATCGCGGCAGTCTACTACCGAACGAGTACGTAAACATCGAGCGCGGAAATATAAATTGCGAAGTGTGAGTGATATAAATAATCGATATAAATTGTACGGATTTTATAGTGTTTTAGTTCTGTTTAATAAATATTGATATAAATCGAACCCGAATTTATAAATCACGTTACAATATTATATGTAGGTATGTAATACCTGTAAAATAAAAGTCGCATCAATCGGTAAAATTTGTCGCCTCCCCCCACCCCTTATCTACCTTTTTGTCACACCCTAACCATCTACCTGCTCTAAGACCCTCTGACCCTCTGTTGTTTAGTCCCCTTTTACGACACGCTGCAATGTCCCTGCTGTAGGGTTATGCTTTCCCGGCCCTTATCATTTTGACGCAACCAATTAAACTAAACGAATAAAGAGTACTTCAAAACAATCGAAATATACACAAATTCAAAACACTTCGAATTTGCAGCGCGCTTCCGTTGCGAAACGATTTTGAGTTTGTTTTTAGAATATTCAAGGCAGTCCGGAAATAGTTATTTACATAGTGTGTCAATCACTTTCTTCTCAAGTTTTACACATAATTTTTTCTGAAACTACAATCAAAATTAAAAAAATTATGGTATGGAATAATGTAGTTTGACACACAGCAATCTAGATACGCGCATGTTTCAATTTTAAATTCTTAAGATTAACACAGCAATTGTTTTTTACTTTCCTCACTAGAGAGGAAAATCACATTTTCCTCGCCGTTTTTAGAGACTAAAGTTGTTGTTTCTAAAGTAGGTACCTAGTTTCAGAAAAACAATATTTTCCAACCATTCAACCAGATTTATCTGATATTTTGTTATATTATTACCAATAGCTAAGTAGCTGTTCATCTGAGACATTGCAAAAGTAGGTGCAGGCCCGTAGCCAGAATGAAGTAGCAGGGATGGCCTGTATTTTTCTAGCGGGATTTAAGAAGATTTTGATATAAACTTCCCCTGTAATTTTTGTAAAGGAACCATCAACCATAATTTCCAGTGGGGGCAAGACCAGTTTCTATGGGAAACGGGCCTGAGTAGGTGAGCATAATTGGGATACTGCCGCCGAAGCCACGAACTACGAGTATATGGCACACAGTTTGACAAAACTTTTTTTACAATAATAGTATACATATATAGTAGGTAGATATATATAATAGTCCGGTCACACTTTAAAACCCAAAAATTGTTAATGTATTATACAGCTACTAAAGCTGATAAAGATATTTAGTTTTTTTGCATTCGGTAGTTAATAGCTTCAACCAAAAAAATCTTTACGATTAATGTGCGCATGCTCAGTCTGCTCGCAATGCCAACTTTCTATTTATGGAGATATTACTTTGAAATTTTACCCACAGATGGTTCTAGTAAAGGCAAGCATATTGCATATTCTAAAAATCAAATGTCCGCATACGCAAACTGCGCAATGTCAACTTTCTTATTTATTGAGACATTTTCTGGAAATTTTAACCAAAGATTCTTATAGTAAATTCAAACATATTCCATATTTTAAACATCAGGTGTGTACATGCGCGAACTTCGTTATTTTCTTATTTATAAGAATATTTACACCATATTTTGTAGACATAAATAATTCGTTAAATGACCTTTTGGGAAATACTACTGATCAATTCATGGATAATGCGCTAAAGTTACTAGGCGAAAACCTTTTTTTCATTTTTCATAATTTCGGCGTGAGTAAAACGCCTTCTCTAAATTGTGTCACCAGCTCTCGGACTGTTATATCAATAGTCAGTATCAATTCATGGAAACAATTGCTTAATTTTCAACTACGAGATGCAAATTCGACTTTGTCTCGCCAGCTCTGTCAGATGAGTATGAGTTAGGTAGTTCATATGAATTAAATATTCCATCTCAATTCATTTTTCGCCAAAGGGTGTCAAATTATAAATTCTTTATAGGTAGTGGTACCTCGTTATGCAATTGTATAATTAAATTAGCTTATTCATATTCAAATTAAATTAAATTAAATCCCTTTGAATTGAGATTCTGGCTCAAAGATAAAGGGAAAATTACCAATTCTCCATTGTATTTGAAAACAGAACAACGTGATTATATTGTATTTTGGGTGCATCTCCATAAAAACAATTTATTAGTACCTACCTATATAACCTCGTGAGAATTCGTACCTACTACTGGCAAAACAGAACTTTTAGCAGCATATCTACATAGTAAGTTATAAACAAAATAAAATGTAATTAATTTAATTATTCAACCTTGAGTGTAATTACAAAAATACATATAGAGATGGAGATGATGAATAGATAAGTTGAAACTTTATAATACGAGACGAAAAAAAATTAATTTATTGTAACAAAAGTTTTAACCGGAACACTATCCACTCACTTACGGTCATGAGACTAGTGTTATTAACGTCAATTACTGTGTTGCAAACAATACAAGTATGTACATATGTGTATTTTGTACTATATTTATATCATTGGGGTGTGACTATGAATGAAACATGCAAATCGCACAGTCATACAATTGCAATTACTGTTTAATTTACTTCAAATGTTTAAAATTGTTAATGATTATTGCAGAATAGATTACGAAATTTCATCGGCTGCTTACTGTTCTCCTATAATCAATACTGAAGTAGATATGACAGCAAAATCCAAACCGCAAATCAGAACAAAATAACATGTATATTTGTTTAGTACACGCATAATAATTATGGATATCCAGGCAGATGAAGCAAAAAATGTCTATTGCTTTTAACATATTAGAATGGCAGAGCGTCCATATTACTCGATGTCCGAAATTTGATAATAAACTAGTTATTCTTGACCTAGGTAAAAATTAACTAAAACAAAAGGTAAGTATTGCTATAGTGCTGGAAAATTAATGGCCACAGTGGCGCAATTTAAAAATTGGTTTTCTAACAATGCGCACATTGTTTAATGTAATTTTATATACGCATGAGAGCATAGGTAAAATGATTTTGCTTTTTTGTTAGTAAATAGCAAACGGTATAAGCAACTTATTTAAAAGAGTTGGAAAGTTCCTACTTACCTATATAACAACTATACCTACCTACCTTTCATTTTAGGTTTACTCAGAAGTGGTGAAAGTTTCAATTTACTATGAGGCCCTTTGTCCAGACAGCGTCAACTTTATAAATAATCAATTTTATCCAGCCTACCAAAAAATTAACTCGTTACTAACAGTGGATTTTGTACCTTATGGGCGTGCATCGGTAAGTTAATATTAATCGCCACTTGATATAGGTAGGTACCTACTTACTTAATCGTGAATTTACAGCACACTTGGAAAAATGGAGATTGGCAGTTTGAGTGCCAACATGGACCGGAGGAATGTCTCGGAAACAAACTTCATGCTTGCGGTATACATGAAAGTCAGGAACAAGCAAAAACCGTGGACTATGTGAATTGCCTGATGATGGCTTATCGTTCATCAGCAACTCACGCATTGGATATGGTTAGTTTATTAATTACCCTGCATTGAACTAAGCTCAACTTAATTGTTTTCAGTGTGTTACTTATCTAAATCTGACCAGTAAACAAATTCTCGATTGCGTTGAGAGTTCCAAAGGGTCAAACCTGTTGGCAAAGTATGGAAATGAAACCCGAGCGCTATATCCCCTAGACTTTATCCCTACAATTATTTTTGACGGCAAGTTTGACACGTTTGTTCAGAGTTCATCTTTGCATAATTTCCATGATGCGGTAATACAATATTTGTCGCATAGGAAATCGACAGATCAAGGTAGTACTGCTAATAGACAAAGTTCATATTTGCTAAGCTGTGTCATTTTCACGATGGCATTATGTCTTTACTTCTAAATTGAAATGTACATACATATGTGTAAGAACAAAACCGCTTTACTTTATTATAATAATTCTTGAGTAATAGAAATAAAATGGAAAACCATATAGAAGCGTGCATATTGTGAATAGGGGTTCTACTGGGCCTGTTTTTAATCGCCATAGCAGGTTTTCCAGTAGGTAGGTATAATAAGGCAATCGCCAACCCTCATTCAATACAAAGGTCGGTTTTCCTACCAGATCACCATAATTAAAAAAAGCTACTGAGATGCGGGATGCAATCTATTCTGTAGGTATCGTATTATTGATTTTAGGTACAAACTCTAAATCTTCGCCATCGCCAATGTTCTAATTCAATGGAATTGCTTTACTACAATCAACCTCGTATATCGGTCGATGCTTGTTAGTAAATATCAATTATTATATCTGATGGTGGACGTGGAAGTGGTCCCACTAAATCTAAGTGAATATTTCGAAAACTGATCATAGGTTTTGGAATATCAAACCTTTGAATGTTTCTATTAATTTATAATTGTGTCTGTTAATTTTACATTTTTCGTTTTAGATAATATTCTTGGTCCAGGTAATCTCTGACACCTTTCAGTTTGCTTGGCTATACCAAAGAATACTTAATAATTACTCTTTGGCTATAGGTACATATTTCACTGTTACCAGTTGGGTAGTTGCCCGAATCTTAGGATGGCAAATACACTGTAACTTTTTAAACATTTCTGGACTATCAGTTCAGCGGATTTTTGTGTGGAAGATCAACATTCTATTAGCCAAACCAGTAGGTACCCAGTTTCCCACTTACGTCCTGTGCACCCGCAATTCGCGTTTGATGTTTTAACTCCAGATCAATAAAATCATGTATGGGGCTACTACATTTCCTTTGTCGGTATATACCCCCTTCTGACCCATTTTGTGCATTTCGCTAAAACTCTCCACAAGATAGTAAGTAGGTATTCAATTTTTTCAGCACTTCTCATGGCTGGAGCTTCTATTGGCGACATGAAAAAGAAAGGCCGCGATTCGAATTTTATGAAACCTTAAACCGCGTGCCAAAATACGCAGCAGAAAGTATCTTTTGGGCACCCTAAGTTGACTATCTCTCGAAGACGCGCGACTTATAAAAAGTGGTTAATTTCGCCCCTAGGACAAAAAACAAAATTTTTTTGAGGCCCGAAAAAAAAAAATTGTCTCAGATCGATCCGGGAAAAAAATTTTCTTATAGATAATGTGGCCTGTAGAATTCATAATTTCAAACAGTTCCAAGATTGGGCTACTAGTTCAAAAGTTACAGCCCTTTGAATTTTCTTTCGAAATTGGTTTCTAGTCCTTAACTTTTGATTGAGCAGTCTGATCGAAAAAGTACGAATTGTTTTGGATTCTACGCACCAAAATTAAGAAGAAAAAGTGTTTTCCCGAGAAATTTTGGTGTAGTCGATTTTTGGTAAAAAAGGAAAGGTTATACACTGCCTTTTTTTGAGCCCCGAAAAAAAAATTGTCTCAGATCGACCCGGGAAAAAAATTTTCTTATAGAATGTGGCCTGTAGAATCCATAATTTCAAACAGTTCCAAGATTGGGCTACTAGTTCAAAAGTTACAGCCCTTTGAATTTTCTTTCGAAATTGGTTTCTAGTCTATAACTTTTGATTGAGAAGTCTGATCGAAAAAGTACGAATTGTTTTGGATTCTACGCACCAAAATTAATAAGAAAAAGTGTTTTCCCGAGAAATTTTGGTGTAGTCGATTTTTGGTAAAAAAGGAAGGTTATACACTGCCTTTTTTTGAGACCCGAAAAAAAAATTGTCTCAGATCGACCCGGAAAAAAATTTTCTTATAGAATGTGGCCTGTAGAATCCATAATTTCAAACAGTTCCAAGATTGGGCTACTAGTTCAAAAGTTACAGCCCTTTCAATTTTCTTTCGAAATTGACTTTTGATTGAGAAGTTTAATCGAAAAAGTACGAATTGTTTTGGATTCTACGCACCAAAATTAATAAGAAAAAGTGTTTTCCCGAGAAATTTTGGTGTAGTCGATTTTTGGTAAAAAAGGAAGGTTATACACTGCCTTTTTTTTGGCCCGAAAAAAAAATTGTCTCAGATCGACCCGGAAAAAAAATTTTCTTATAGAATGTGGCCTGTAGAATCCATAATTTTAAACAGTTCCAAGATTGGGCTACTAGTTCAAAAGTTACAGCCCTTTCAATTTTCTTTCGAAATTGATTTCTAGTAGGTACTTAACTTTTGATTGAGAAGTCTGATCGAAAAAGTACGAATTGTTTTGGATTCTACGCACCAAAATTAATAAGGAAAAGTGTTTTCCCGAGAAATTTTGGTGTAGTCGATTTTTGGTAAAAAAGGAAGGTTATACACTGCCTTTTTTTGAGTCTCGAAAAATATTCTCTCAGATCGACCCGGGAAAAAATTTCCTAATAGAATGTGGCCTGTAGAATCTATAATTTCAAACAGTTCCAAGATTGGGCTACTAGTTCAAAAGTTACAGCCCTTTGAATTTTCTTTCGAAATTGGTTTCTAGTCCATAACTTTTTATTGAGAAGTCTGATCGAAAAAGTACGAATTGTTTTGGATTCTACGCACCAAAATTAATAAGAAAAAGTGTTTTCCCGAGAAATTTTGGTGCAGTCGATTTTTGGTAAAAAAGGAAGGTTATACACTGCCTTTTTTTGAGACCCGAAAAAAAAATTGTCTCAGATGGACCCGGGAAAAAAATTTCCTAATAGAATGTGGCCTGTAGAATCCATAATTTCAAACAGTTCCAAGATTGGGCTACTAGTTCAAAAGTTACAGCTCTTTGAATTTTCTTTCGAAATTGGTTTCTAGTCCATAACTTTTGATTGAGAAGTCTGATCGAAAAAGTACGAATTGTTTTGGATTCAACGCACCAAAATTAATAAGAAAAAGATAGATTTTTTATAGAATGTGGCCTGTAGAATCTATAATTTCAAACAGTTTGAAGATCGGGCTACTAGATCAAAAGTTAAAGCCCTTTGAATTTTTTTTCGAAATTTGTTTTTTGTCAATAACTTTTTATTGAGAAGTCTAATCGAAAAAGTACGAATCGTTTTGGATTCTACGCACCAAAATTAATAAGAAAAAGTGTTTTGCCGAAAAATTTTGGAGTAGTCGATTTTTGGTAAAAAAGGAAGGTTAAGTACTATGCGAAGTATTCGAATACTTTACGAAGTATCCAAATACTTTGCGAAGTATTCGAATACTAAATATATCTGAAAGTATTTGAGTTACAAATACAAATACTGCTTCCATAAAAGTATTTAATTATAAAGTATTTGAATACTTTAAAGGAATTGAATACTAAAAAGTATTTACAAAATCGAATACTGCCCAGCTCTGTAAGAGAATGTTTCGTTCTGCCAAACTTATTACAAAAATACCACCCCTTTTATCCATACCAAACGCTTCTGGTGAATCCACGACAAATGAACGCATAGGTACATTAATTTGGACGCTGCGACAATCGGACATTTTAGAATTTTGTTTAATATTATTAATAGTTTTCGTATAGCAAAATTTAGCCAATAATCCAAGTGCATTCCACATTAATTAGCTATATGAACTGATGAATTGAAATGTGACATCCTGTAATTTGACGGTCATTAAATCTAACGTACCTACTTAGGTAGTTAAAGAGAAACTTACCTATCTATATGGACATAATTAATTAAAAACAATGAGATAAGATAAGCAGTATAAGAGAAAAAGCGGTGAAAAGGGTAAGCTTGTTCATTATGGCGGAATCCTTTTGGCTAGAGGACTCTACTCTAACCATGATCCCAAAAATTAGTGCGTGATGGGTTGTAGAATATGACAAAGTGGAGATGAAACTTTATGATTCACCTGCGCGATAAACTTAGGTATGGGGTTCGCGCACCAATGAAAATTAATGTGAAAGTAGCTGTTAGTAGTCGGCGGCGACCTGGATGTGATATCGACGGAACGGACGGACTCGAGCGTCACCAGAAGAAAAAAACCCTGTTCCTGACCAAAGTCGGTGGTTTCGGAACGATCACGAAGGTTTGTCACAATCGGTAACCACAGGCAGTCGGTTGAAGAAATAACGAGTTAATCCAGAATTTGGCGAGTGGTTAGGTCCAGGGAAGCAACTAAAACAGAATTACGACACACGGACGCGATTATCCTAACGGGAACGCAAGCAACAGAGCATGAATTAATTAGCGGTAGTTATAAGAAATCAATCGCAAGAAATGTAAAACAATACCCCCCTTATGATTAGCGGAAGTGGCAAAATGTAGGGAAAATTGTTAAAATGTGATCTTACTATACGCAGTTAAACACCGAAAGGCTAAAAGATTCCCTCTAAACAGCGGTCTTACCTTTATAAAATTCGGTCATTTCATGAAGGGATCGACGGTTTCCCAGCCGATACAGCGATTGTTTACATCCAAAAATTAAAATTTCCTTAATTATGTGACCTGCGATAAACATAAAATCTGTAATTGGACTTCAAATTTAGGGCTGTCGGATGCTACAAAAATAATTTAGATATCTCCACGCACTTGGGTATTTTATCTGTGCTCCACGGGAACAATTACAAGATTGTTCAATTATACAACGTAACAGGTTTCCTTACCAGCTGCTAAGACGACACTAGAAGTTAAAGCAGGTAGCAGGCACTTCTATCTTCTGGATCAAACTCCTAAAAGAAATAAAGTTCCGGAACGCCACTTCTTGTAACAAAGCGCCTATAAAATGTCATTATACCAACGAGATAACTTTGATAATTTCACGTGTGGTATTTCAGCGACAATTNATTTGGCACATTTCAACCAGTGAAATGTCTCGATTTCAAATTGCTGCGCCAATGGGAACGAATTATAGTGATAATTGCACGTGTGGTATTTCAGCGATAATTTCACGTGTGGTATTTCAGCGACAATTCAACTCATGTATAAAAAATCGCATAAGCCGCAGTGAAATTGTCACTTTGACAGCGGCAAAAGTTACCTGCAACTTTTCCAGCGACAAATGCACTAGTGGTTTTTTCACTTATTCATTTTCGAACCAATTATCGCATTATCCTTTCCCATATGACTAGTTTGACGTCTGTCAATAATTGATTAATATGGTGAATTTCTTGTTCGTTAAATTGTCCTGCCGAATTACACTCGAGGTTTGTATTTAAACCGAGTAAATTTGGGTTGTTGCAATTCAAATCTGTTTCCTTTTAGCAATTGAACTCGAAAAACTGTCAACCTAAAAATGCTCCACCTGCGGTGTCGCATTTTTATTAGTTGACAGTTTTTCTCGTCTAATTGCTAGGCAACAGATTTTCATTACCTAAACAACCCAAATTTACTCGGTAAAATACAAACCTCTTGTGCAATTATAAGTGATAATTTCACGTGTGGTATTTCAGCGACAATTCAATGCGATTATTCAATGACATTTGTCAAACTTCCACCAGTGAAATGACGCGAAATTTTGTCGTATTAACCGGAACATTCTTCTTAGTTTGTTAATCAATTTCGACAACCGCCTTATCACCACATCTTTTAATTTAATCACTCATAACGAATTAGCTTGGAGCACAAAAGTTCGAATAGAATCAATAGCAAAATGAAAAGCAACTTCCATAATTTATTTTGACGTTTATTGTTGTCATGGAAATACATTCGCGTGGGTAATTATGCTTAATTTTTCTTTTGATTCGTTGAATAGTCCTCCATAATACCATTCGTAGTCGCAGTATTTGTAGATTATTTTTGAGCTGCTGCTCCACTCATGCTAGTTACGCTTTTTAATACCACGAGCGCGCGTAACTAGCATTCGTGACAGCACCTCAAAAATATTCGACAATACTTCCGACTACTTATGGTATTATATATGAAAATTTCTATCAGATAACGCTAAACTTACTGCACCATGGCTGGTTCGTATTTGCAGCAATCGTTACGTTTCTTTCTTAATTCTGAAGTTGTTGTACATATTAGGGGATTAATTATTGCTCCTGTTGTATTTCAAATAACCCTAATAATGTACAGGAGAGCAGGATATTGCATTTAAATTCCTATGTTCCTACTTACCGTGCATCACCCAGTACCTAGGTGAAGTAATTGGAAACATAAATAAAAGAACAGTTAATATTGTAAAATGTATTTATACATCAACTATTACTTACTACTTTTACTGTTGTATCGAAAAAACAATAACAATAACATTCAATCGGGAATCAACATAGTATCAACAAATGCACTGAACGAGTGCAATGATCAGGGAATAATTTTATAAATGTGTGTAGGAAAAGCTTACAAAAATATGATTTAACTGAAAAAGACACTATAAAAATAACAGCAATACTCTACCATAACAATTATTTTTACTTAAGCCTTTATTGACAACATGAGTATTACTAGTACTACTATTATTAGGTAGATATAATTTAAAAAATATTGAGTACAGGTGAACTGTATTAAAGAAATTCTAAATGGCCAATATTGTGCAGTTTGTCATTATTCAATAGTGATAATTTGGTCCGTTAAAGTTAAAGGGTCATAACTGGATATTTTACTACAGGGATTTGTCCGTTTCGCTTTTTCTTAACAGTTTTTTTAATACCCTGTTCACATTCCAGATATTAGCTTAATCGTTTTGTGCGTAAATATACAAAGTGTAGAAATATACATAATAAAATAATAATTAACTATATAGTTCGGATCAGTCGAAATTTGACTTTCAATGAGAAAATGTAGGAAGAGTTAGGCCGTCTATGCCTCGTAATACTTAGATTAAGTGTTATGCACAGCACATTTGGCAGTAGCCTATTATCACGAGCAAGTCAATATCTACATACATTTTTATTGCGGTATTAAAAAATTAACTAAATACTTATTGGTTGACTACTGTAACAATATGTCATCGGATATTTTACACTTTTGGCACATAATATCACTAACAACCGTGCGCTCAACTTCAGGTAAGTAACTGACGTATTGTTACAGTAAAGTTGTTTTATCTCAGGAAACATCACGATGTTGATGTCTTGTTTTTCGATTGACACCAAATGTAAACCATGTACCTACTTTACGACCGAGTGAATTCGAGTTTTGAGAGTTCAGTTGTAGGGACGATCCCATGTAGGATGAATCTAGCTTGTAACTTTTATTTCCTGAAATGAATTCAAATATGGACAGGATTAGATCTGAAAGATAGGTAGGTAACTCAGGAGCAAAAGAATTTTGTGGATTGATAATGATTGAAATACTTCAATTAAATGCATGTTTAACGATAGCTATAAATTAATCAGCGTAAATATTCAGGCTTTTTATAAGTTTATTAATTATATGATTTATTAAATCGTGAAAAATGATTTTCCTAAGAAAAACTATAAGACTCCACTAGCGGAATTGTAATACACCATGAACTGGATTGACTTTGTGCGTGTCCTCAAGACAGGGAGTATTACGCCAACAGTTACTTGATATCTGATGGTTTGTGATCCTTGTACAAATCTCAGCAAACCACATAGGTATTATCCATTTCAACGAAATTAAAATCGATTTTCCATGGTGCAAATTAAACCTTCTTGTGGTTTGGTCCAAAAAATGCCAATGTCCATATGCTCAAAACTTCACAAACGGTTTCAGGATTTAAATGTCTCTCAAATAATAATTAAAAACCAGAGCAATTTCAAAGGCCTACGCGAGTTTGTACTATAGAGTTAATGTAGGAATCTGACATCCATCAGAGGGTGTGATACTTTAGTAACAGTAATTGAAACAGTGGTTCACAATTTTCAAATAAGGAAGATTGTGGATAACAACAATTGACGATACCTACCTCTTGGTTTGCGCGGAGGTCTCCTTTGCGATCGAGCCGCAATTCGTGCTAACTGTTTGGCAGCAGGTGGGAAGTCTAACCGATCAGATTTATCTTGAGCAACTAGTCGACGTTCATCAGAAAATGCTTGAAGCCAAGTTTGTTTCTCGAGCGATGACCGAAGACAAAACAAAATCCATTTGTCTCTTACACAGCTGTAAACCCTCAACGCATGTCTTACACTCACACCCGTTTGAACATCTATAAAATGAAGTTTTTACTTGTTATTTAGAACAAACGGTATACCTTTTCCATCTGAAACATCAATGACTTCACTTGTGTTCATGTCTATCCGTCCTTTGTATACATAAGTATTTCTTTTTAAAATGTCCTACAATAAAAATTTGCCATTTAATAATTAACGTGATGGACCAACAGAAAGTAGGTACCTTTTTACAATAAATAAGTTGATGATCAAACAGAAACAAAGTAATATTACTTGTCCACATTCCACTAGTAATTCTAACAGCTTCTCCTTGATGAATCAACTGAGAACTAAATTCAATCAAGTCTTCTCCCTAAAGAATAGCATTTTAAAAAGAATTTCACAACATAAAGAACTGTCCCTTACTTCCCACCCTTCGACCCTTTGCTGCCAAGCCGCCAACTTTTCTAAACTCTCCATTCTCCTTTTCCGTTCATTAATTAATACTGCAACACCTCTCATTGCCTTTAGAGCTTCCTTAATATTGTGATAGTCTGGATGATCAGCCTTAGTATACTTCAGCAATTCGGCTAATTGTAAAGGGTACTTGCAAATCCTCTGCACTGGGGTTAATAAGTAACCATCTAGGGGAATTTCAATGAGACCCCTCATCAATCTACAGGCTTCGAAAAACTTGCAATAATTATTAAATTGATACAATTCCTGCAATAAAGCTGTGGCTACTGGATGACTGTTGCAATAATCTGAGTACATCTCAAAACCTCCCTTACGTTTAATGAAACAGTTCCCGACGCAACTTTTGTAAGGTGCGTCCCAGTCTATACACGATTCTAAGTCTTTTAAAAATGCAGATTGAAATTCTAATATGTCCTCTAAATTGATAAATATAATGTCTATTTGCTCCGCGGTAAACATGTCCTTTCTCTTACGACATTCAGATATGTAACCCTCCGCAATGTCTTGGAGTACTTTAACAAATTCGCGTTCGGTGTGCACTAACTCACGCACTACACTAGTTCTAACTTGGTCGTTAGATAACAATGATATACTAGTCCTTCTACGTAATTGAGTAGGCATTGATTGTCCCGAAGCCATCGCAGCTAAACAGTCTTCTACAGTATCCTCTTGACTCACACGTAAACGTACAAAAGCCGCTGGAAACCAACCCTCCTTGCCCCCGGACGAACCCCACCACCAATCCCTATTAACAGTCTCTAACACTTCGATCACATCTCCAGCTCTGAATGCCAACTCTTCTGCCTCAATCGCAACATGATCAAACACCGCTTCAGCTAAGATAATCACGTCTTCGTCCATAGCCAATTCTAACGACTTTTTTCGTTCGGTCAATGAAGCAATTGAGGATTCAGAATCGGACATCATTTCATCTTCTGACGTTCCGATTCGTCCGTCGTGCTCATCTTCGCTTAAGATGTTGGCTCCACCCAGCCTTAAACCTAGCAATACACAAAAATAGTAAGTGCGATGTGGGTACGTGGAGTGGTTAGTATTAGAGTTGAAGACTAGTACATCACAACTGGGAAATAAAAGAATGAGTTACTAGGGATTACCTATTGCTCATTGAGTTTCAGAAAAAATACTACGATGGGGTGGAAACGAATGCCTTAATTAACATAAGACTTACCTGCTGTTTTTGTACGCATCAATGGCGACAATTTGTCTATATCCACAGGTTGACTAAGAGATCTTCTAAGTTGCCCACGACGTTGAGTTGCACGTAACTGAACGCCGCCCGGAGCATCAGGGGGTTTTTTCCGAGGACTCATTCTGTGAGGTCGCCCCTGTAAGGGTGCGGGAGAAGACATCATACGGCGATAAGAAGAACGCGAATCCCACTGAAATAACCGTTGTCCACCCAAGTCCGAATGCGTTCTTCTGATGTAGTGATGCCGGTGCGCTCGATTTTGTAATTCAGCCTGTAAACAAATACAAAAATAAATAAAAATGTCAAGGGTTAATAATACTTTCGTAGTTCCCTTACATGCGTCGTCCGCCTACCTACGATTTTCATTACTTTCAGCGCCGGCGTTCCGTGTCAGCGTCAATAAATAGTATATTAAGTATTAAGGTCAGTAGGTGTAGGTACTTTACTGGTTGAGGATAATAATTGCAAACCGAGAGCGCAGCTCGAGGTTTGCAATATTATCCGAAATCGGTTAAGCACCTACTGACCGTGGTGCTTACGCTATTTTTTGCACGATCAATTTATAATTGATATAAACTAAATTCGAATGTATCAATGTGGTAGCATCACAATGGGTTCAGTAATTTTTTGTGGGTTGCTACAGTTACGTTTCTGTTTTTGAAAACAAAACAACACGTGCGCGAAACGTGGTTTGGTTGAGACTAAGTGAACATACCTAAATGATTCAGAAGATTTCGAAATAGAAGATGCATGGAGTATTGGCTGCGCATCGATCATTCCCGAAAAATTTAAAAGTAGTTATGAAGCCGCATATGATTCTTTCCTTAAATGGTGTGAAAGTAAATGTCAAACTGACATAAGTGAAAAAATTGTGTTAGCATATTTTGTTCAACGTAGTGAAGGATTGAAATGGCTTATGGTGTGATTATTCCATGTTGAAAATATGATTTTTCTAAGAAGGTGTGTTGATATTTCTAAATACAGTACGCTGATAGCATTTTTGAAAAGAAAGAACGTTGGGTATCAGCCAAAAAAATCTAGCGTTTTTTCTAAAGCAGATTTCCATAAATTTCTTACGGAAGCACCCGATGACACGTACTTGGTGAGTCATTAACTAACAAGATTGAAACCGCTCAGAAGATTTTATGTGGAACTCCAGGGAACCCTTCATCATCTTCGTTGCCATCAACAGAACCTGCTATTTCATACCGTACTAATTCAAATCCTCTATCGACTGCTGAGTGTGAAGAATCTGTAAACACAGTGTTTTCCAATTGCCTGTCTAATTCCCGAACTAATTTTTGTAACTTGCAAATTGTACATTTAACTTCCACATTAATAAACAATAATTTGATTTTTGACACATATCCTACTTGTCGCATGTTACTGTAACTGTCACTTGGTTGCTAAGCACGTTGCTATGATACACTTACCGCCCTAGGTTGGTAAGTGCACCTTACCGCCTTGAAAATGAATTAGTAAGTAGCCGACTATAACCGATCGTGCAAAAATGATTCATACTCCTAGCAACAATGATTGTCTTTACACGCTAGATATATACGCAGGTAAGAACATACAAACAACGGAATGGATTATTTTGGCAAAAAAATAATTAGTTCCGTATAAGTAAACAATCCTATCACGAAAATAATACCAAAACAGAACGAATGTGCGCAACAGATCCGTCAATTTTGTTTTGTTCAATTCAATAAGTTTAGGTACCAAATAAGATTTATATATGACTTGTCCCGCTAATTACCACTGTATTTTAATTTACCTTTCAATATTAAACACACGCAATTATGTAATTTACCATTTCAGTTCAACTAGCAAGACTATAATACATTCCCTTAATGCATATTGTAGCAATTAATTGCTTTGCAATTATTTGAAATAGTTCGAGTAGAAATTATATTAATTTTCTCGAAAGGGTTAATATTCAATTATGTGTCTATTACATATTAATTAATTCTGGAGCACTGTGAAAGATTTCAAAAAATTCCAATTAACATAAGCTGTGTATTATAATGCACCCAAAGATGATTTAATCTGATTCTACCTAAAGTATAGTGTATATTCCCTCAAAAAATTATCCTCATAAATTTTTTATTGCTTAAAATTGATGGTTTTTTGGGTTGTTTCTAAAGCCAATGTTAATTTTGATTACTTCTACCGAAACTGAAAAATCGCGTATTGGCATACCATAGCAATTCGCAAACAATATCCTTCAATATTAAGGAATCTGAAATCATCATGGACAAAAAGATTTTGATAACGAAAGGGGCCAAGAGAAATCGCTGTTTTCAAGTTTCTAGGTTTTCCGCTAGAGGGCGTATGGTTAAGAAGGATCTCGCAAAATAAAACGCGGGATTGTTGGCGAGTCTCACAAAGTTCTAAGTAAGATAAACTTATACACCTGGAATAAGCGTACGTATAGAAAAAATTAAATTAACGTGTACGAACTCTTATGAGAATTGTCTTTATGTTTATGGTGATGTATCAGAATGTGATCAGATACGATAGGACGGGTGCTCTTTTCTGTAGGTACATGATACGACTGATACGAGGGCTTTCAAGCTTAGATCTGAACGGAACATTCCAAGTTGAGCTACACTGTTAGCGAAATAAATGTTTTAATCACCTCATATTTACAAAAATGACATCACAAATAGTAATCGATCCATTCGTTTACGAGATATCGTGCTAACGGACGCACAAACGGACAGACAGACGGACATGCACCGCAAAATAATAATAATAAAATAATTTGATTAATTTACATTTGGTAATGTCTCTAATAAAGTGAATGTGATGCTCAGAATTCAGAAAATTTTCAACTTAGTAGAAGGGGAATGCTAAGGAAAAGAGATAAAAATTGGATGGTTTTTTGGAATGGACTTTATAATGTACACCGGGCTGTAGCCTGTAGCCCCCCAAAAGTTGAAGTCTAGTTGCGCCTATGAGTGCAGCTGTGCAGCCAAACAAAACGAGAGCAATTTGTGTGCAATTTTGCACTAATTTTAATCTAGTATTCATTATTAGAGTTTGTTATTTTGAATACAAATAGAAATGTCACAACGTACCATTAAAAATTTCAATACAGTTCATTTAATTCAACAAATTTGATATTATTCTCCTTAATTGGAGTGGTCCTTCGAGACACAACAAACAATACATAATTTTGGCCATATTCGAGCCGGATATAGTGCGACACCAGCAAGATCATCAATCAGTACCTATCATCATTCGCAAGTGGATACAGTTTGGAATTCGTAAGAAATATTGCAGCAGTAACGCATGGAAAATCAATTTGCATGCCGTGGATAGAAGGTGACATTAACAATCTAAGAATCGACAGTGAGTTTCCAGTTGTGATCTGCTTCAATTGGATTCCGGTAAACGAGACATATCTCGATTTATTGTATGTTTATGTTCTCATATTATCATATTCTTTTTGCACATTTTAATTCATTCCAAATACGTAACATTTGATTTTTTTTAGATAGATTTATTATTTACGCAGAACAATTTCATTTGAATATATTCATGATGGAGCCAGGAAAAGAAATAACATCATTACGACATTCACGGGCTATTATAAAGGCATCATTAACACGATTTGTTACCTTTCTCAATAAACCAGAGAACAGGAAAGATATCACGCAGTTACAGTTACGATTGAATAAAATTCAATCCGATTTTCAGGAATATAATATCATTCAAAATCAGTTAGAATTGCTTGATCAAAACGAATCAGCTGATCGCGATCAGATTGAAAATTCGTTTTTCGAAAACATGTCGCTTGCGAAACGATTTAATAAGTAATGTTAAAATAGGCACGACTTCCTCACCAGAGGGTAGTAATCAATTTCTTCAAACAGGTGTACACGAAAACTGTCAAGTGGATTCAGTCACAAATCTCAAATTGCCTCGCTTGAGTTTGCCAGAATTCCATGGTTCGTATGATACATTTGTAAACTTTGAAAACACATTTTCATCATTGATTCACGAAAACAAAAATTTAAATAAAATACAGAAAATGTTCTATTTAAAAAGTTGTTTAAAGGGTGATGCACATCGTCTAGTACAATCATTAGAAATTACTTCAGATAACTATGACGTAGCTTGGGATATGCTCAAGAAACGATACGAAAACAAACGTGTTATTGTCAACAGTCACATAAAATCATTATTCGAATTGCCCACAGTCACAAAGGATTCTTATATTTTATTACGCAAGTTACTAGACAGTGTTTTCCAACACATGAGCTCATTAGAAAAACTAAATGTTAACACGAAGGAATGGGATCAATTAATCATTTATTTTATTTCAACCAAAATCGATCAAGCAATGAAGAAAGAATGGGAAAATTCGTTACCAACAAATTCTCTTCCCACATTGCAGGAATTCATAGAATTTTTAACAAAAAGATGTTTTACCCTCGAAACTTTGTATAATCATTCACAAACAAATATTCACAACACAAAATCAATCCCAAACAAACAATTACCCCAATTTTCAAAGCCTTTTAAGGATAGGGAACATTCATTTGCTATAACGAATACCATTTTATGCCCATATTGCAAAAATAATCATTATATTTACAATTGTTATGCATTTCTAAATTTGCCCACAGAGGAAAAATTCTCACAGATCAGAAAAATGAAATTATGTAGCAATTGCCTACGCTCAGGACATCTCAAAAACTCTTGTCACTCTAGTAAATGTAGAAAATGCAACAAATCTCACAATACGTTATTACATGATGACAATTTTAATGCCCATAAGTTCAACACATCTCACAATGCTCGCAACGATACAGCTGCAAACATCCATCAAGCACAATCATCAGTTATGCAGGTTATAAATAGTGAAACATCACAGCAACAACCAAGCGAATCACAAAATATTACTCGTACATATCATTCATTTACAGGCATTTGCCAAACCGAAGTTTTACTATCAACAGCAGAAGTCTTCATAGACGACCGTTTTGGACGGTCACACAAATGTCGCGCTTTATTAGACTCTGGAAGTCAAAGTCATTTAATCACGCAAAAACTATGCAATAAATTGCAATTAAATCTCGAAGAATTCAGTTTACATCTCAAAGGTATTAATCAAGCATCTACTAATATTACGCAAAAAGCAACCACAAATATCAAATCAAAATTTTATTCATTTCAAGCTAGAGTATCATTTTTAGTCGTACCAAACATAACTAAAAACTTGCCTCTAGTAAGTTTTGATTCTAGAAATGTTGTACTTCCACGCAATCTGAATTTAGCAGATCCAGAATTTAACATCTCCAAAAGTGTAGATATTTTATTAGGTGCTAATTTGTTCTATGATTTATTATGTCACGATCAAATAAAGTTAGGTAAGGATAAACCTACATTGCAAAAGACACAACTCGGGTGGATTTTGTCAGGGACGGTTAATCTCAACCACGCGATAGTACGTAGATCAATTTGTAATCTTAACACAGAAATTTCAAACGAAACACTTAATAAAAATTTGTTAAAGTTTTGGGAAGTGGAGGAATTGCCACAAAAACAAATACTAACATCAGAAGCGCAGTATTGTGAAACATATTTTAAAGAAACGACAACACGTAATGCAGAAGGTAGATTTATTGTAAGATTGCCATTTTCAGATAAGATAGATGAACTTGGTAATTCAATGTCAATAGCCTTAAAACGATTTCACGCAACCGAATCGCGATTAGAAAGGAATAAAAATCTCAAAAATGAGTACCACAAATTTATGCTGGAATATGAACAATTAGGTCATATGTCTCCTAACACAAATAACTCAAAAAGTATCGAAGAAATATCGCATTTTTTACCGCATCATGCAGTAATAAAAGAATCCAGTACTACGACTAAATGTAGGGTAGTATTTGATGCTTCAGTAAAAACTAGCAATAATATTTCACTCAACGACCGGTTGCTCATGGGACCGATCAGTCCGATTTATTCCATATTATCATTAGGTTAAGACTCAGAAAAATTGTGTTAAACGCCGATTGTAAAATGATGTTTAGGCAGATTTTAGTGCATCCACATGATCGAAAGTATCAGCAAATTTTATGGCGATATGAACGACAACAGCCTATCATGACATACACTCTTAACACATTAACTTTCGGAACAAAATGTGCGCCATACCTTAGTACACGTTGTTTACTGCAATTGGCAATTGATAATGAAGAAAGTTATCCAAAAACAGCTCAAATAATTAAAAATTCATTTTACATTGACGATTTGTTAGTTAGTGTAGATACCATCGAAGAAGCTTTGCAATTATATAAAGAGCTTACAGTCATTTTTAGTACTGCAGGTTTTCAATTAAGGAAATGGTCATCAAATATAATCAACGCATTCTTTATGATATTTTAGGAAATGGAAATAATGATGAAAAATTGGTTCAATTTTGCGAAGGCAAGGAGTTAAAAACCTTGGGTGTGGTCTGGAATTCGATTTCAGATACACTGCATTATTCGGTAAACATAAAATCTATTCCTACACTAATTAACAAACGACACGTACTTTCAATAATTAGTCAAATATTTGATCCGATGGGACTTATTGTTCCAGCCATTATAAAACAAAAAATATTAATACAAACATTATGGACATTAAAACTCGGTTGGGATGAACCATTGCCAGAAGAACTACGTTTTTCTTGGATCACATTTGTAGAACAACTAAAATCATTACACGATATAAAAATACGCAGACATGTAGTATGTGAAGAGGCAACACGCGTTGAAATTCACGGTTTTAGCGATGCTTCTGAAAAGGCATACGGTGCGTGCTTGTATTTAGTATCAATAGACAAATACGGTAATTATTACTCACATCTTTTATGTGCTAAATCCAGGGTTGCACCTATAAAAAAAGTTACATTACCAAGACTAGAATTATTAGCTGCAGTTTTATTAGCAAAACTTGCAAATAATGTAATCTCATCTCTGGGAATTAAAATTTCAAAAATAGTTTATTATTGCGATTCAACCATAGTACTCTCATGGATAAAAATAGATCCTAGCCAACTTAAACCATTTGTTAGTAGCACACAGGGTAATAAAAATTAACGAATTAACAGATAAGGATAATTGGAGACATGTAAAATCGGAGCATAACTCGGCCGATATTATTTCACGTGGTATCAATCCAGCACAACTCTCACAGTTGGAGATTTGGTGGCAGGGACCTTCTTTTATATTCAGCGGGGAATCTGAATCAGATATTTTTATTGAACAACCTATCTCATCATTACCAGACATCAAACTAACTCTATTAAATGTTCGGGATGATCAATTTAATCTCTTTACTAGATATTCAAAGTTAAGTAAATTGCAACGGGTAGTAGCATATTGCTTCAAATTCAAAAACATTACTTTGGGAAAAAACAAGACATTGACAAATACTTTATCAGTTTCAGAACTCGAAATATCACTTACAGCTTTAATTAAGATTGCTCAACACGAACAGTTTTCACAGGAAATCAGACTTCTCCAGAAATCACAGCCATTAAATAATAATAGTAAATTAATTTCTTTACATCCATTTTTAGATGAACATGGTGTTATTAGAGTAGGAGGGAGATTGACAAATTCTCTACTGAACTACGAAAACCAGTTTCCCATAATTTTATGCGGTAAACATAATTTTACAAAACTCATCATTAAACACGAACATCTGAAACATTTACATGCTGGGACACAAAATTTATTATCAATAATTCGTTTAAAATATTGGCCCATTCATGGAAAAAATGCAGTGAAGGGTGTAATCAGGTCCTGCGTACGATGTTTCAGGGCAAATCCAAAACCCACAAGTTTTCTAATGGGGAATTTACCAACTGCTAGAGTAATACCCAGTAGAACATTTTCCAAGTGTGGCATAGATTATGCCGGACCAATTTTTGTGAAAGATGGAATTTTACGCAAATTCAAATTGGTAAAAACATACATATGTATTTTTGTATGTTTCGCAACTCGCGCAGTTCATATTGAACTAGTAAACGATCTTTCCACTGATAGTTTTATAAATGCACTAAAGCGTTTTATATCGCGGAGAGGCAAGCCAAGTGATGTGTTCTCGGACAATGGATCCAATTTTGTAGGTGCTCATAATCATTTTCGTGAACTCTACGAATCAACTCAAAATTCGGATCATAATGAGAAGGTTTCAATTTTTTTATCACACGAAAAAATTACTTGGCATTTTATTCCTCCTAGATCGCCTCATATGGGAGGTCTATGGGAGTCTGCAGTTCGTTTGACTAAATTTCATTTAGTTCGAATATTAGGAAATGCAAATGTAACGTATGAGGAGATGATAACAGTTTTAACACAAATCGAGGCATGTCTTAATTCACGTCCATTGACTCCTCTTTCCGATGACCCTGACGATTATTTACCACTCACACCGGCTCACTTCATAATCGGTGAAACATTAGCTGCGATTTCACAAGCAGATCTTAAAGAAATCAAGATTACACGATTGTCACGATACCAACGGTTACAGCAGCTATTCCAGCATTATTGGAGTAGATGGTCGCATGAATATTTGACACAAAAGCAACAACGACGTAAATGGAAACACGACCAGCAGAGTCCAATTAAAATAGGAGCTCTCGTTATTCTAATGGAAGAAAATACTTCACCACTTCGATGGCCAATGGCACGTATAGTACAGCTTCATCCAGGAGCAGATAAGGTGGTGCGGGTAGTATCGGTAAAGGTACCAAGTGGCAGTGTATTCAAACGTACGTTAGCGAAAATTTGTGTGTTACCAGTAGAAGATACTTAACAACTTATTGTTTTTATAAAGCTTCCATTGGAAGAATTTGTATTACTTACCATAACATATTGTTTTTATATTGCTTTGAAAGCAGATCTTTCAAGGGGTTCGGCGTATGTGCAATTTTGCACTAATTTTAATCTAGTATTCATTATTAGAGTTTGTTATTTTAAATACAAATAGAAATGTCACAACGTACCATTAAAAATTTCAATACAGTTCATTTAATTCAACAAATTTGATATTATTCTCCTTAATTGGAGTGGTCCTTCGAGACACAACAAACAATACAATTTGGTTAATACAATCAAGAAATGCGGTCTATGTATTTCAGGATATTATGCCCTGTAGGTAGGGTTGCCATCTCAAAACTCTGCCAACTAGGACAGGAAGCGTGAAAATCCCGGATTTAGGTATCATAAACCCGGACATATCAACTGAATTTGATACAAAATATTGTCTAAAGAAATTGTCTTTGAAATTGTACTTTATTAAGGAGCTCCTAGCGAGTTTATAATTTTGCGGTGTCTGTCCGTCTGTCCGTCCGTTAGCACCATAACTCATAAAGGAATGGACCGATTACGATTAAATTTTGCAGGTGGATTCTTTATCAAATTTGTAGATCAGAGTTCGTGAATTGGCAATGTAGACCAAAAAATAAAGTAGGCCCTTTTGACATCTTCGTTAGTTATGAACCGAATTGCTTGAAATTCAATATGCGCATAGCATTAGCAATATAAAACACAATTCCAAAAGTTGTGCCTAATCGATCAGTATTCACAGTGCCCTTTGCGTATCTCGACCATTTACAGACCGAATTGCAACCTTTCTTATTTATGGAAGCAATTAAATGAAATTTCATACATATACACTTTAAATAAGAGCAAAACTGGCATCTGGTTTAAAATTTGGTATTGCACATGCTATAGCCACACCCAGGAGCTCGTTTGCTATATTTGTTTAATTTATTTTTATCACTGACTATACTGTATTCATTTTAAGAAGGTAGCGGTAAAAAACATAGAGAAGATTTGACCTTCAGTGTGATTGGTTAAAACACAAGTCAGTATTACGCTGAAACATAAAACGAGTGGCGAATTTTGCAAGCTGGTAGTTTCTGTTGGCATCTAAACTATTGAAGTGTCATTAACTGTTAATGTCAAAGATTGATTTCTGTTTGCAGTGCAAGATATTTCTACTTTACAATAATTTGGTGCCGTTTTATATTTTTCCTGTGTGTGCTTATCTTCAAACCCAGCGCCATCTACTACCTTCTTATAATGAATGAAGTATAGACTGTTTCAATATTCAATAAATTCCTTTTTTAGGCTATCATCACAAAAATGTTGATTTTGTGGTCGCTTTTGCGGCCATAAAGTTTCACTTTATTGTACGCTTCTGTCAAACTTTATTTTATTGTACACATCTGTCAAACTATACTTATTTGAAACTGATGTGTGAGAACCAGTAATCTGTTTGATAGAAAGCGTCTATCTGGTCTGTCCTCATCAAGGATTGGGTCCATCCACGTGCGTTTTTTTCACTTTCAGACTTGTAGGAATGTTTCACACTATTTTGCGTAATCACAATGTTCACATTTAAAATTATAGTTTGACGTTTCAATCTTTGCTACTTGCAGAGACCTTTTTGAAGTGTAGAACCAAAACATGAGGAAGATGTTATTGCTTACATTATTATACGAAGAATCACCAGCAATTAACCGAGAACACAAGTAGCTACCTATACCTACCATCAAAGTAGGTAATCAGGTTTCTAATAATTGTACCACGATACACTTACAACGGTATGCTCTTGCGCATCTAGCGTGACGTCACGTGCGAACAAAACCACAGAATATAGAGCAAAATTACGATGCTTAGATCGACAAATCACAAGGTTAGTTGACAAATCATACTGATTTGTGTAGAGATCCTCGCGTAAGTTATTTCTGGGATTTCGTGATCGTGTGAAATAAACTCTAACCAAAATTGATCCTAAACATGAAATGCGGCTGTTTCAGTAAAAATTATATAATTAATGCGTTATCAAAAGATCTAATCTCTCCTCCGTGTCCCTTTTATTTTGATTTTCATTATTACGCCGTAGTTTTAAAGTAGGTAAAGCATCAGGTTTCAAACATCCGCTGTTTTTAAAAGTAGGTCTAAGAAGTCGTTCCCTTAGCGGTGCTTCAAAACGGCTGGCTTCAAAATGTTCATAACAAATACAGGATATAGGATTAAACAGCAATGGAAAGACTTAAACACACCACTTAATAATATAATGTAACACCATTTTTCAAGGTAATTTTGTCCTTACGACGACTTGCAACAATCCATTTTAGAGAAAAGTCTTCAATTTTCGGAAATCGAAAGTACCTATTTTATTTCCACACACAACCTGGCATTTTGGAATTTTCACTAATGATTACTTAGCTATCAACAAATTAATGCTTAGCTATCAACAAATTAACGCTATAAAACTCGTAAATACAACTGAAAAGGTGCAAACTGTCACGCGCGACATCTGTACTGGATTTTTCCGTGCGTAAACATTTGAATTTTGGCGCCACACGTTCGCAGGTGACGTAATGCGCAGTAGAAAACGCGTTTGAGAAAAATAATGAGCATACCGTGTGTAAGTGTATCGTGTATTGTACGTTAACTATAAGGTCTTGGAAGCCACAGTTACGAAGGACCTATTGCATTTGACATTATTAAAATCTTGTGCAACCGAAGAAGTTGCGATTGTACTTTTACTCTCAAACGCCTGCTTTTATATCATATATGACTTAGGGTCGCAAGCGCAACGCTTGCAGCTTCCAAAATTTCATTTGGGGTATCTGAACTGTCGCTATCACCCATTTTGATACGCACAAAACACACGCAAAGATGCTAATTATAATTTATTACATATGACAGGAAATGCTTTGTTTTTAATTGTCTAAGATAACTATGATTTTCAGAAAAAATATGTTTATGAGCAAATTTTTGAATTCTTTTTTTATGATCGCCTAAAAAATGTTGTGTGCACCTTGGCCAAAAGTGGTTTGTTAGGCCTCATCTGAATTGCGGCCTCGGCTACCGCCTCGGCCACAAACAGCAGCTTCGGCCAAAAAAGATCACTTTTACGGCCTTGGTACACAAATAACTATTTTTGGTCCTCTGTTATGCCACTAGTGAAAATATTCTTTCAACGTTGGCATTATAAGCAGGAATGAAAAAAAATCACTAGGCAATTTTCAATAACTCCAAGTATAAATGAGGATTCGCTGTTTTAAAATATTGTAACCAAAGCTGACTGGCGCTTAAAAGTTTATCTTGTTGCCTTAAATTTTGACAGAAACTAGATGTTTCAGTAGCCTAAAACCCGGACTACCAATGAAACCCGGCCCGGACGCTCCCCGGGCGCCCCCTAAACTAGGACAAATCGGGGGAAACCCGGACGGATGGCAACCCTACCTGTAGGTATACTTATATAGATTAGTTTAATGTTAAACGTAACAAATAACTATACGCAAAGCAGTAAATCGCCGTAGTATGTAAATTTTTAGTAGGTAGGTAGGAGATTTCGCAAAAAAGGGCGTATGAAACCAGATGTGAGAAGCGTTGTGATGTGAGTGAATTTCATAATATTTATTGATAAAGCGTTAACTTGTCATAGCCCTAGTGTGGTTACGAAACATAAAAAGATTCGAAAAAAAATGTTAAAATCCGAAGCGGTGACTTTATTCCAGAAAGTCAAAAAACAAACAAAACCTTTACAACTTGACGAAAGATTATGGTCCATTGCCTACTGAAATAACAAACCCCGAAAACAACGACATGGATCCAGAGATATATATATATATCAATCCCAAAAAGCCTTATTCGTTCAAAAACAAAAGACAAATGCGGAAATAAGCGATATGGAATTCCGTAGTCGTGAGAAAAGTTCCAATATTGTGTGGAAACAAGAAAGATCAATAAGATTGACAACCTCAAACTTTGGAAAAATAGGTATGTAAAATGCGCTCTACTACATCATGTGTGATGTGTTACTGTGTTAGTAGTGTAAAAATGATACTATACTGCTTATAGACCGGGAGATGATGACACTTTTTGTGGTGTGATTTGCTACAAGTATGGCGACCATTCAAAGGTTTAATTAAGTACTCCTTGAAACGAAAATGGTGCTAACTCTCTGGGAGTGGGGCCGTTATTGCGTGACGATTGTTTAAACATGTAGGAAAATTGAATGATTTTGAACAATTTGCTACACAAAATTCTTTGGATTTTCTGGTAGTCGGTGACAAAACAAATGACGGAAACGAAATGCCATACTTTTCCGGTGGGCCTTATAGCCCGCCATACTCATTTGAAAGTGTCGATTGTTTGTATTTTTTTTTGGTGATTTGCTACAAGCTCATTTTTTTATGAGCATCAAGTCCTCAATCAGTCATTCACGAAAATCAACCTGCCATACCGCAGCGACGGGCCCGCATAGCCGCCATACCGGCACAAAGATGTCATTTTTGTTAATAATTTTGGGCGATACAATAACATTGAAATAACAAAACTATGTATAGTTTCTGAAAACTTAAAAAAATAGTAATCTTGGACAGGTTCGTAGCATAGGTACTCTAGTATACAATAGATGTAAGTAATGGTGGGTTTATACAATCATTATCATTAGTCGACAATAATTAGATCATTCAGAAATAGCCAATAGATGCCAGGGACGGACCTAGACAAAAAAATCGGGGGGGCAGACATGACATTTTGCCAACTCAACTGTAAAAATTTCCAACTCAAACGGGTAGTATCTATTAAGTATTAAGTGGTATTTCCAAGTCTAATAAATCATGTAGAAAATGTAAGATATCAGTATACGGTCTCTAATACTAATTAAAAGCATTACCAAAATACCAACCTTGTGTAGAAGAAGAAGGAAGTGACTTTCCTATTAAAGAGTCCTTTTTTATAGATTTTGCCGAAATTTCTTATTCCTTCAATAGTCGACTTATCACATTTACGATTTACCTACTTTCGCGGAATTCGCCAACTGGTAATGAAAATTACCAACTCTTGTCAAAATTACCAACTAGTTAAGTATTGGAGGGGCAGCCTGCCCCCCCTTGCCCCCCCCATAGGTCCGTCGCTGATAGATACAAGGGTATGGTTCCGTTGGTTAGCAACATACAATAAACCTTTGTTTCTATTGCCTATTTCTTAATGATCTGATGATAGTCAAGCAATGCTAATGATTGTATAAACCCAAGATTACCTTGGTCGATTCGGAATTTAACGTTACGAAATTATCGTTCTTCTAGAAAGTATAGATTCGCAGCTAAAAAAAACCCTTGGCAAAGAAAGAAACCTAGAGTTTTCTGTACAGATTCACGGGAAATGCAAATTTCCAATGCACCTGTGTAAAGCGTAGGTATATACAAATTATAACCATTGAAAGGTACAGTGATCGTCAACATGGAAATGCACATGCACACTCTATTAATGCTTATTATTTATAAACCAACATCTCAACACTCCACTCGTGAACGTGTTGTAAAGTCGTTAAGCCGCTTGTGAGCCAGAGGCAGAGTGCACTTTCAAATTTGTTTTTTGTCCCTTATGGACATTAATTCATGCCTTAACGGGAATACAAACATGAAATAATTTCTGATCGAATGACACCAATACCAAGTGTGTAAGTGCTGTAGTTCCGGAGCCGTTGTGACACAGACAGACAGACAGACAGGCATCAATAGCACAATTTTTTTATTTTTTTAAAGTGAAAGTGCAAAAATGTTGACCAATAAATGTCCAAATAAAATAATAAAATTCAAACCTCCCTCGTTTGTTCAACATGGCGATAACGTCCTATACGACACTTATATGAATATGGGTATGATAGACACTCTAAGAACATTTTTAATAAAATACGTCAGACAGATAGGACTAGGGGGTGTGTTGGTGTCGCATTGTTCTATGGTTCCAACGTATACCTTCACTTATTTGGACACCTATTCAGAAGGAATGCGTTTTACGAGTGTTAATTTCAATAAGAATCGATACATTTTGAGATGCATTTGTACACTATATACATGCATAGTGTTATTATATTCTAAACAAAAACTCTATGATAAATTTATTATGATACATGTTACAGTTGGACTGTTGAGGAAGTGAAATCATAAAATACATATTCGAAGACAACATGTGAAAATGTTTACAATAATTTCCACACTTACCTGGCTTGTAAACTAAATATGTTAGACACATATTGTGTTGTAAGGATTCCGCATTAGTGCAGATGTCTATGTAGCACTTTAAAGTGGAATATGCATAAAAAATACTGATCTTTCTGTTTCAAAATTGCACTGATATACACAGAAATCCGAAACATAAGGCAATAACCCAATGTAAGATAAACTCCTTATAACTGTAACTAAGTGTTCCTTAGGAAGATGTTTCCGTTCTTACTAATCTTGCGCCTTTCCGATTTTCCCAAAGATTGTTTATTTCCCCTCAACTCGATTTACCGGCCAACTAATCTACCAAATCACGATGGACCTCTCTCACAAACTTCCCTTCCTTTTACGAATCTTTTTTGTTTGCTCCTTATACGCTAAGTTTCCAAATTACGAAAGTGCTCTGTTCTCTTACGAAAAAACTTTACTAATTAATTTTTGTAACACTTCGGTCCCTATACATATAGGTAGGTGGTACAAAAACATTGCTTGTTTTCTTTACTTTCTTTTACGACTTCGGTACCGGTTTTCTATATTTTTAGATTACAATTTTAGTACGTCGTTAAAGGCTTAATTAGGTTAACTTTTTTTCGTGTATGTAGGAAAATATGTAGTTGAAGTTTTATAATTCTTGTTTCCAGTAATTAACAGAATATCTATAGCCTCCATTACAATATAACGAGATTTTAATTAGGTTCTTTTGTTTTATGTTAACACATTTTGCGAATGTAATCAACCCAGTCTTATGTTACAAATGAATTAATTATATTATTATTAATGAATTAAATTACTGCAACTTATATAGCAGTATAATCGTTTTCGTGTATCATCTCAAATGGTGGTAATCGGGCATCTCTATACACCGTATTTTGATACTTAGAAACTGCATAAAACCTGTCACCGTGGTTCTACCAACAAAAAAAATCAGTTTTCGTTTGTCACACAGGGGCTTTTTTACAGAGTAATCAGCACTCTCCCGAAGTTGCTTCAAACTAGCCACCACATAGTTACAACTTTCGCGTAAAGACTCCTCAATCAATGTTTTTTACAGGATAAATGAGAGGCAGAAAGATCATACCTTTGATAGAAACCAGCAAGAAATTTTGAAAAAATGTTGAAGCAACAGAGGATTCTTACAAAAATGAAGTCCGCAATTGATTACTTACGTTTACCTATACGCCCGAGAGCTTAAATTCGATTTACACAAAGACCAGCTACCTTTCTTCTAAATGGTCAAGTAGCTTAGTTCATTTTTTCCACAATAATGAGCAACTGTGAACGATGAAGTGAACAATGTCTCCAACAAAAATTTGCAATTTTTAATTCTTCCACTCTTCAAAAACTGTTTGGTTGTTGTTTATGGAGGTCTAAAACTGCCATTAAATTTGCAAAGGCGATAGGTAAATAATTGTAGTGTATTGTAGCATGAAGCCTTCATTGGCTGTTTTGTAAATAACCACACTGAACTATCAACTATCATACAAAATCGGTAAAGGCGGACAATAACGTGAAACTGTTAGTAATGCAGATTGTTATTAACCGGTTTTTGACAGACAACAAAACTGTTTGATAGTGATGAGATGATATAAATATTGTGCAGTCATTGAAACAGGTGTATTCATAACAAAGAAGAAGAATTATACTTACCACTAACTAGCGCCATAATGAAGTGGGCGCAAACTGTCCAGTAAAGTGAGGGGACATTTTCTCTAGCATCAACATTTTGTTCTTTAAGATGATATTCGGACGTTTTGTGCGCTACAAGCCTAGTGCTACATTCCACCAATGATTCCTATATTCACGATAGAAGCTAAAATTGTTAAATCGTGAAAATAAAAGATGCCAGACCTGTCGCAAATGTGTTTGCTAGATACGAAGGATTTTAGTAAGTATCAATAAAATAACGTCAAAAAGTGTGACATCTGTCCGTCCAGACGTTCGTACGATAACTCAAAAAAACTTTAAAACTTCGCCTCTCTCTATGACCCATAACAAAAAAGTGCGTTGACAGATTTAAAAATTATCAAAGTCGTGGGATATGGAAGAGACTTCAACGCATTTTTTTTGTGGCATCAGTATTTTATTAGACAGTTTTGACTTCACCATAAGATCTTGTCGGAGGCTACCACATTCCCTTTGTCGGTACCCACTTCCGACGCTCTGTTCGCTCATAAATGGCGTTTGAAGTTTTGACCCCACCATCAGTCAGATCTTGTCCGGATTAACCACATTCCCTTTTGCCGGTAGTCGATATCCACTCCTACAGTCATATAGATGGGCCATTTCGGTGGGTTTCGCTAAGGACCCTCCAAAAATAGTACTCAATTTTTGGGTCACTTCTCACGTCGCCAGTTGTTAATTACAGGGCCCAGTAGGTACACGTACACTCCTCGCCTTTCTACATGCGATCTTTTACGGGTCTTCTTTTGCTTTAAATGTATTGCTATGTAAACAATGTCAATATTAGACGTTGATGTATGGTCCAGACAATTTTCTTTTCTAAATTATCTAATTATGCTGTTGGATTCTTTACGTGCAACAAAACGATTATTGCATTTCTAGTTGTATCCAAGCGGTTTGTTATCAATTTTGATTTGTTAAATCATTTTTCTACAATCGATATCCAAAGTAGGCATTTGCGCTCGTATTTGACAACGCAAACGTCATCTTTTTCGAGGAATGTCACTTTGTCGCTTATAAGCGACAAAATAGAAAAAACGCTCGCTCTCCCAATTATTAACTATAAATCAAATATGCATTGCTCAGAGTATCCAATGACAACGAGTAAATGACATCTTTCATTTGGGCATAAGATTAAAATGATGTGAGTGAAAAATTTAAATTTGTGGAAATATGTGAACTGATCGATTGTAGAAAAAATCTTGTGTGTAATTCGAGCGCAAATTGATTGTCGATTTCAAGAGATTGCCGCGCTCCTTCGTCGCGCGTCAACTGTCTCTTTCAATCGACAATATATCATTTTGCGCTCTTAATACACAAATAGCTATTAAGTGTCATTCAGTTTGAATTAATGGGCATTTTTATTACTTTTGTTAAAAGGTTGATGTAATTTATTAGCGATAATGATGCGTTTTAATATGCATAGCTGCGTGTTTTTCCTAGCAAAATTTTACTCGAGATAAAAGAATTTCTCGGAAAATTCCGTGTAAAAATTTGAAACGTGACGCTAAGGAGGGGCAAGGAACGTAGGCGGGATTGGCTGTTGTTGTTCCTACGTGTCCGTTAATTGGATGAAGATTTTAGAATTTTGGAATTGGGAGAGGAAACGTAAATAATGAAGTTGATGTTAGAAGGGGGCCTTTTGTCAATTTCGAGGCCGGGGTGCTGTTCGTTGAAAGCTTAGAAGACGCGGGTGTTGCATTAAGTGTCGTGTTGTTCGTCCAGCAAAGTTCTTAACGCTTTAGTCAGGACATCAGCCGAGTTGGAGTGAAAGTTTTGAGAAGACGTGAAATTTTAGTGAAGGAGTTTCATTGAAGGTATTCGTCGATTGTTTCGCCATGGTTTCATCGGTCATGTGTTGGCTAGACAGTCCAATAAAATGCAGAAAAATTACGTTTCTTGATTCTCGAAGAGGAGATAAGTATAAAGACAAGAAAGTATAGTGCACCAAGATTGTGAGTGCGTTAGTTCTCTGACCGGATTTTTGGGATTCAGAAAACGGTTATGCGGGGTGTGTAAAACGAACTTTGTTATAGTCCACTTTGTTTGCTAGAATTTTTGTGGTTAATTTGCTTTGTGTTTTTAGAATAAATGTTGTCTGCGTTAATTCATGTAAATCGTGTGCGTATTCGAACCATTTAGCGATCCAGATTTATGTCTCATGCTTAATTATGATTAATTTTGTTGATCCTTGCCCAAGGTTTATTTCAGGTGTCTTCAAAATTTGTTTAAGTAATCCTTTTGGAATTTAAGGAATTTGATCGTGACCATTATTTGCCATAGAATTTAGAATTTGAAGTCGAAATTAAAATTTTTCATCACGCCGGGATTCGGGTGTGTCCTGGGAACATTTTAATAAGAGAGGACATCAACTAACTAGCACAATACACGTTGATGTTTTTGGAAAAAATATGACGTTCCTAGAATCTTGAAATTCGCTACCCGATTTTATTGTTACACAATTTAAAATGGATAAAATGGATTTTCTTTTGCTTTTGTTTTCTTTGTTAACTTAGTTCGTGTATTTGTGTGGGCTGTACCAGGGTTTTTGTCCCGAAAAAGGTTTCTCTGTGCGCTTTATATGTTCTCATCTTTTCTTACGCCCAAAATTATTAGTTTTTGTTCAATTTCCTTTCCCATTTGTGTATAAAAAGAACCGCCAGTTTTAACACAGACTGTTATTCAGATTCGAAAGTGTCGCGGAACGTCCATTGTTATGACATGAAAGTAACCACGGTGGCTCTACTCGTGAATATGTGGTAAATTAAGATTGCAGTCGCTTCTCAACTTTTGCTGCTAAGCACTGCAGGCATGGTATTATTATGAAAAACCTCGTGAAAAACCATTAAAATGATTTTTTTATTTTTTCCTTTACGTCCAAATAATAAAGTCCACCTTGTTAATAAAAGATCGCGACTAAGATGGCCTGTTACAAATAACTCCGGAAACATTTGTTTAGTAATTGATCAATGGAAGTCGTTGATATATTGGGTATCTTATCCACAATGCATTACTGTCTGTATGGCCGCCTATATACATATTCTCTTCCATTGATTGCATGATGCTATGTAAACATACTTGACATCATCATACACCGATGACGTGCGCGCAAACTTAGGAACATCCTACTTAACAGCACTAATTGTGTTTCTTTAACGGATTTTTATCAAAATAAGAAATATCATGACATATGTCCCACAAATTCTTTTTCATTAATCTGTAACGAAGCACCCGGAATATCTGCATTTAGTTTGCCGTTTACAAAGACCACCCTGTATAGTAACGATTGGTTTGGGCTTCGTTACGCAAGGAGACCGCGTAATTTTTGTAACCACCGAAGGATGTTGTCCTGGCGAAGATGAGGGACAATTAATATTATTTGGTTTCAGCGCCGTTAATTATTTATAAGATGTTTTAGATTCCCATAATAAGTAAAATCATTGTAAAATCAAGGATAGAACGAGTTCAAATCGAGTTGTTTACAAGTTTTGCAGTCCCATCCGTATGCCTGCATGTTGCGATAAGAATGTTAAAACGATAGCGCCGTTTGAGAAGAAAAGTCCAAAGGAGCTAGTTGCAGGTTGGATTGATAAGTATTTAGGTTTGATTACGCTTAATTAGGTAAGCGCTGTTAATTAATGCCATGTTAATGGGCAGTAGTAAACCCTGTCAAAAACCGTCGAGAGAGGTGTCCACAGAGGCGCTGTGATTTTTCTATTTGTTTGCAAGTTGTCCCAGATTTTTAAGATAACCACAGGAGCCACAATTAATTAAAAACCGAATTATTTTCTACACCGCTCGGTACGAGCACCACCCGGCTTTGGAAATTCCCTGTTCCACTTCTACCAAAATGGGTTTCCTTTAAAAGGAAAAGGCTCAATTTGGGAGGGATCTTTTCTGCTTCATACTTTCGAGTTGTAAGTACGCCTTTTGATTTTTCTAATTTGCGAAACCGTATCATACCGAATCCACCGAAACCCTTTTGTTTTACCCTTTTCCCTTTTTAGCGACCGTAAGTCAATCCGTTGTCCTTTCCGTTTAACTACCGTTTTGAGTTTCCCTTTTTTTTCACAACCGTAACCTTTTGCCACCGTTCCGCTAAACTTCATTATATTCTGTTCTTGCTTTTCCGCTTTTCTTTCTCCCATAGACACCGCTAAGTGATTTGTGCTTTATTGCTTTATTCCCTTTAGGAAATTTACCGTCAGGGCCGTTGGCCATATTTTGTTTTAGATAAGCCGGAAGTGACCGCCGCCATTTTGTGGTGAACTCTTACCGATCCCTGGTAGATTCCGTTCTCCACTAGAGGATACCCGGAGGCTTTCCAACCCGTCCGACAAGACCGCCCCTTTCCCAAGACTTAGGGGTGCAGTTTAAGTCTTGGTGGCGCCCGAGTGACCGACCGACCGTCTACGGTGTGAAAAATTGAATTGTACAATTATATTATTGTTCGACAATTAAAGGAACTTGAATTAATTGTACTTTCATCATTTAAGCTACCGTTCGTGCACGAGCTAAGGGGGAAGTTCGTCGCAAATCGATATAGAATTGTTCAAAATAATTGTAGAGTAAACAAAATCGACGATTCATACCTATATTGTCGTACAATATACCCACGCCCGACTATAAATGGAAGGTGTGGAATTCTGTACTCAATTAGTTATCATTAAAAGGAAAAGTTCTTCCAATTTATTCAAAGTTATAATAAAACAATAAATTGGAAACTTGAACTCGATTTTCAATCAACATGAGCCTACACTACACTTTATCAATTGAAACTATTCAACCTTAAAATCCGAAATAGATATAATACCAATCTTACAGCAAATAATTGGCCTAAGACTACTGTTATTTTAGGACGAAAGGTTGCCTTTACATTATAGATCTACGTGCAATTTTCTGGTAGGTAGCCGATCGGTCCCTCCCCATGTGTAAATATCACGATAATTTTCTGAGCGTGATTACAAATGATTTCTCTCTACCTTACAGTAGGATTGTTTATTCATTGCAAACAAGGGCAAGGTGTGTTTTGCTTCGGACATTATTATAATCTATAACTCAATTTACACACTCTGAAATAGTAAATGAATCGTTAAACTATGGGATGCATCACAAATAAAACACCTGCAGAATTCGCTTCAGAAAAGAATAGTTTGTTTTGTTATAATAAAAATGATTAATCCAACTTCTAAAAGGCGTGGTAGAAAATTCGAAAGCTAAATAATGTTCAGTAAAGTGAACGTTATAAAAATAAAATACATGCTTTTCTGGTGATTTTGATTTATTCCAAACACGTACGTTACACGGTTCATGTTCATTCGGTATAATTATACATTTCTGAGGTATTTCGCGATATATTTTAAAGTTTAAGATGGCCACAAAGAATGAAGAACGAGTAAAACAGAAATAGAACAATTTATGTAGTCGTCGTGCTCGTGGTGATAAAAGAAAACAAAACGGAAAACTGTAGCTATAAATGGACCATTAAGAGGACGATATTTGCTAATACTTTCAATAAAGGCCTGCGCGGACTAATAAAATTTTATTGAACCATTAGGCATACATGAATTTTATTGGATTGTTTGATCATTATAGCACGGTCTCGGGATTTAGGTGTGTAGCGATAACAAATGTCACCATTTAATTAAATGCAACGTTATTAACGGACAAAAAACGTTTGAAGGGTAGGTACCTACTAAATAAGTCCCATCCCGATGGCGTAGTTTGAATAACCATTAAACCGAAGGTGGACAAAGGTAAACTAGTACTTAAATAAAATAATAAAATGTCCAATTTCTTAAATATAGGAATAGCGTGGTAAAGATTAGACATCAATGGTAAAAAAGTTATACATTGAATAAAAGTTTCTGACATAATTATATTGTGAGATAACATTATTTAGGATTAGCAGGGCAAGCACTGGCATAAGTTTGAGTAAAGAAGGTATGCACTAGATACATATAAATAAAATTAAAATTGTGAGTTATTGATATTGATGATCTTTTTTGGAACTTCACTCTCTCAATCATCTCAATGACATTATAAGTCCGCCACTAGAGACATATCGAAATATTCCTTAGACTAAACCGCTTGAATAGTTACAGGTAATTAGAGCACTGATAAAATGATGAACCAACGGAAAGTGTCTAGGTAAATACTGTAAATAACAAGTACTTTCTAAGGAGTAAGGAGTTTTATTATTTGCCCTGGAATAGAGTGACAGTCCCAGGAGCCCAACCGGATAAAGGAACAATCACAAATTAAATCAAATACCAATACATTTCAATTTTAGCAAATCCCTATGACGCTGTTCCCATTCGATTATAATTTATGTTCTGTTATCTGCGGTGCCGTTTCCGCGATGTTAAATATTAACTTAACGAATGCGTTTTTCTAACTTACGTACCTACCCCGATCAATGTCAATAATCACACCATAATTATCCGATCCATTTTTGTGCAAAATCCTAGTCCAATTTAAGCCATTCCAATTGCACTATTATTATACAAATAAACGTCTCAGTAGTAACAAAACACACTAACACACTATTTAGTGAATGACGAAACGATGAAACATGTCAGTAATCCCCACCTTAACAATTTTAATTAACACACAAGCGTGAAATAATAGCTAGGTACGTATACAGTGGAGAACAATCCGTTATTACTATTGCACACCCACAGACAACGAACCTGCACGCATAATTAACGAAGACGACCTCTTTGGTTACTGCACATTTTTGCAGGTGAGGAGCGTAACGACGACCGCCGACGTTCGTCAATATCCTTTTTATCGCAATGAACGTTTATAACAAAAGAGCGAAGCCATTCACTCGATGTTTAATTTAGTTAACTTCCTGACAAACTTCCCGTTTTGGTAAGCGAATATGAAACTGAGGATGTTTTATCGGCTTTCAGTAGGAGCTGGTAGATAATTTTGTTTGAGCAAACAAACTCTTCCAATTTGACTATAAATAAAAACGTTTCTAATCTAAGATAGGCGATAACTAGTTAAGTATCTACGCAAGGTAAACGAGCAACCGAAAAAAGGTTACCTAATAATAGCAACATTTTACATTATGCAATAAACCACATTTACATATCTCCGCTGTCAAGGGTATAATTCCTAGCTCCAAGCCATAGCGCACGAAGAAGACTACATGAACGTACACTTGTATACAATTCAGTTTTTTTGTAACCTTCAGGCAGTGGAATGTGCATTGTAGTTTCTTTTATAAAAAATTAGTAATGTAACTTTAGTAGTTTGTTAACAGCAACAGAGAATATACAAAAGACCGTATTAAATACACCATTTTACCCCCAAAGCGCTTAGAATTTTCGTCTCATAGCGACAGCAGCGAAAAGTATAAGTCTCAAGGTGTTAATCAAGATACCAAAGATTTGATTTTTCATCGTTTGGAGCGAAAGTATTAATTTATGGCCCTAAAGCAATGTTAGGAACCAAGGACTCGCGGACTATGGGGAGATATTGATATGCAGTTGGATACTTCTGTAAACAAAATTTTATTTGGGGTTGCTATGGTAACTATAATGCTTTATAAATATACGCGGTTAAAGTTTTTGTGACTATTCACGAAAACAATGATTCAAGATTTGATTTTCCAAGATCGACGAATTGGATTAGGTTTAGCCAAACACATTGTTCACAACGATTTGGGATTTCGGCCAGATGGATTGAAGTAACCGGTAAATTTGTGTTCATTTTTATGATCTTTTTCTAGCGATGTTTGTTATTATTATTATTCACTTGTTTAAATTTCATCCCAGCTCGCGCTATTGCGATCACCCTTTTTTTGGACAGGTTATAATTTGATCAAAAGTCGACGTTTTAGATCATTTTAAGCTGTCGGTTAGTCTGTATGTATATGGCAATTTTCCGAAGTATCGACTCGACGGATTTTGCTCAAATTTGGGATATGTATATTAGGCATACGGAAACGAAAACTAACAGACCGCAATGGCAATTAACTTTTTTTTTCAAATAGCAACTTAACATTTTTATTTAGCTATTCGAAATAGCTTATTTCTCTGTGTACAACCTACAAAAATTGTGTTAAGTTTTATTACAAACAAACGGAGAAAGAAAATGTTTGAGTTGTTAACACCGTGACGTCATACAACTTTTTTTTCAAATTCTATCCCATATTTTTTAATAGATTATTTTAAAGCGATTATTTTTCGTTCTTTAACCTACAAAAATTAGGATAGGTATTATTATAAAAAACTTGGGAAAAAATATTGAGGTCAACCCTGTTTCATGTCGGACGCAAAGGTGCTGGACGAGGGACTGTGTTTGAATCGCCTCACGCTCGACGGAATTCTGGGAGTGAGGTGAAGCAATGAAATTCAGCTACATTTATATCAAACGGTTATGGAAAATTTCACGAAAAGAGTTCATGTGTGCCAGCAGAACCGTGGAGGTCACTTACACGATATTCTATTTCATAAATAATAGTGTATAATTTATGAATCAATTAAAAAATCGCCATTACCTGTGTTTTCTACTAAAATTACCTCTTGTGTGCATGTTACGACACCCTTTATATTAAAATTCCAAAACTCTTCAGTATTAAAACTGTGTTATTTCATATTATTTCTTTATAGTCGATCCGGCTATTTCGTATACCGCCTATTAGTCTGTTGTGTAGCTATTTTTTCTCGTTCCCGTGGTAATTTCGTGCTTTCAGAGAACATTTTTACGCGTTTCAAGAAACCTACGTTCTAAATGTGCAGCCTCTATCTTCGGCAGTGTCGACTGTAAAAAGTAAAATCCTGTTTTTTTTCCGTTCCCGCTTCCGTGGAAATTTCGTGAAGAGTTTTACTAAATTAGAAACCTTCGCGAGCATACGTACAACCATTCCCCAAAGTTTAATTGCAATCGGATGAATGGTTCAGGAAGGAATAGGAGACATACAGACAGATATTCATTTTCATTGTTGTAGAGAACAAACTATACCTATGCAAATAACAGAAATGCTAAATAATATATAAAATTTAAACTCTAGGTTCATATCCAGACGACGACAGCGTGTTTTTCATGAAATTGGTAAATCAAATTTTTCCCAAATTTGGGCATCATTCTAAAGTGATTTGAAAAAAAAGCGTCTCTTTTTGCACTAATGGGGGACGTATATCTACCAAAGGATACATAAAAAGGCGTCTACTTCAAGTGTCGAGATCTCGTCCCTCAAACGGACGGTCAACGCCCGTAATAGCGCATTCTAAAAAATGCGTTAACAATCCAGCACTAAAGAACTTTTTCTTGTCATTTGTCAATTATTAAGGTTACTCAGATCCTTTATAGTTTTGTATTGTGGTCTGTCGGTCCGTCCGTGTGCGCTCTAACGCTTTTTAAAAGTGGCCCATTGTGTTGAAATTTAAATTTCAATATAACTCTTCTCTGTGGTATAGGTCGAAAGTTTTAGAGCAAAATGTACTCAAAATTATTCTTTACACATGAATTTAGAGTTTTAAAAGCTTTCAAACGCATTATCTTGATGCTGAAATAGTACCTACAACACGTGCACATTTGATAATCGCATGTGTGTGATTCAAAGATGTTAATTTATTTTTCTGAGGTAACATGGATTTTGATCAAAACATGTCAAAATCGTTATTTATGCACCAAGAATATTTATGCCAAGAATTTGATGCATTTTTGGCGACTACGTGGATTTTGATCAAACATGTCAAAATCGTTATTTATTAACACAGCGAATAAACGCAAGTGAGTGTATTTTTTGGTGTTCGAATATTTCTTGCATAAACGTGAATTCGAACTTATCAAAATGAAAAACCTAAGTTATCCAGGTCTGAAAAAGAATTAACAAGTACCTAGAGACTTGGGGAAAATTAGTTATAGGTACTCCGTCCAGGACTTCGTCATTCTTGATTTATAAAGAACCCACGTAACGATTGGACACATCGAGGTATTGCGTATGCGGACAGCCGGACCAATAGGACGAAATTATATTTTAGAGGATTATTAGGGTCTTCCGACGTAGCAAACCGTATCATAAGTCAGCAGTGGACTAGATGTGACACATTTAATGCGATTCGTCGAGGTCTTTTTATGAAATGGCCCCAATATTCGGACATTTGCGTTCGTTTTGACCCAACTGACGAACACTTCTGGGTCATACCCTTTACCTTACGTTGGACTTTGACTACCCTCTTTCGACGACATTCCTTTCTCGAGATGTATGACGAATGATTGCCGATATCGTTCACCTAGGGTCAACGTATGATACACAATTCCATTCGTCGACACGATTAGCCTAAGCTCTAAGTACCTATGTTATTCCACTAGTCCATGACTTTGTGAGACATGCACGGGATAGGCTACAGTAGGCAAATGAATGAAAACTGTTCCTCGGCAAACCAAAATCCGATCCCACCATTCACTCACTATTCTGGAAAGTTTATCGTTAAAAACTTCCTCTCAAAAAGAAGTAAAATCAATGTTTGCTATTGCTCTTCCCAGATTGATTAACGATTTTTGACCTGTTACGAGTGTTCAACGAATTCTGGTTGTACTTAAAACCTGGTAAAAAAATCCATTGACTGGAAAGGGAAGAAACACAACACGTCCAATTGCGATTGTGGTTTGAAATATTTTGTCCTCTACTTTTCACGAATTCCACCAATGACAGAGAATAATATAATCTACCCTTATGATTGCCATGACGATAAGATAAGATCAAAGAAAAGTTAATAGATGCAATCCATTACACGCAACTACATACATCCGTTATGTTTTAACATGCACTCAATTATACAAAATCCTACTTTTATAATATTTCCAAATACGACTTAATTACCGCAATATTAAACCGAGATTACCTTGTGTTTTGTACATGCTTACGGTAATAAATAATTAAATGCAGTATAACATTAAAATTAATACCTGTAATGTATGTCCACGTACGAAGAAAATGGTAAGGAAGTAGAACTTTCTCTTGTCGTACGCCTATAATTTTCAAGTATAATAAAACTATTGATTGCCCTTTTGTCCCGCAGCATAATACATCCACTTAGATTTTGAAAGGTGGGCAGTAATGTTCTATAAGAAAGTTGCCTTTAGCAAAATTCCAGATTCGCGTGTTTACGATTTTCATACTTCGGTGTCGCATTTTTATTAGTTGACACTTTTTCTCGTCTAATTGCTAGGCAACAGATTTTCATTACCTTAACAACCTAAATTTATTTACTGGGTAAAATACAAACCTCTTGTGCAATAAGTGAAAAATGGACGCTATAAACGTTGTGGGATGTTCCACCGATACAATCCTGTCGAAATCTCATGAAGCAACCGAAAAGTTGGTTCCTAAGAAGTCGGCCGCAAGGTATGAAAAAGAGTACTAAGTGTTTTGCCAATGGAGGAAGGAACATGGGGCGAAACAAGTAGAGGAAAAAGTCATGTTGGCATACTTTTTGGATGCGGTAAGTTTTTGAATTGAGATTTTTCTGCCTGGGTTTCGGTGTTAAAGCGTCATGGGGCATGGAAAGCTCATCGACGGTAAAAAAATACATCGAAGACTCGGGCAGAAAGAAAAGTTAAGATTTCCCGTAAGACGCAAGGCGGCGAAAATTTCATTGAAGTTCTACAGTAGAAGGAAACAAACAGTACTAACTCGACATCCAGTAATAACCCAGACGTTAGTGGTGAGGGCAATACAAATTGTTTCATTATAAATGTTAATGTTTGAAATAAATAATTAACAGCCAAATTTATCTTGGGGTTATTAGATGTCAAATTTGATGGTTACAAATAACAGTCCGGTAAGTGTTGCTTAGCAAGACTTATCGGCTCTGATGCTGTAATAACTCGCCTACCGGACTCAAATTGATAGTCTAATGTGTAATCGAACATCTACTGGACAGTATGAAATAAAATTTCATTTAAATATTTTAACAAATAGAAAAATCAAAATGCGCATGCTAGAAACAAATTTTTTGACTAAGCATTACTTTTACTTTTACTCGAGGTGCCTACATACAAAATTTCATTTGAATAGGCATCTTAACAAATAAAAAAAATACAAAAGTTGAAATGCGCATCTGCATATGGTTGCTTGAGGTTTAAAGAATATTTACCGACAAAGAAAATCGGACATTTATTTGTTCTTTGTAACAAGAACTATAAATTATAACAGTTACCCTTTTTGGAAGATTCGGGTAGTTTTTAGGCTGTAACTGCAATGAAAAACAATAGCGACCTTTCTTATATCCTTAAGAACATGTGTACGAATTTTAAAAGCGATCGGACATTTCTAAACGAAGTTATCGTGCACACGGACAGACGGACGGACAGACAACAGTACAAAATTATAAACGATCCCAAGAATCGTTAATAAAACTATATTTTTAAGAAGAATGCAATAGAAATTGGGGATTATGTCTTATAAACCTTTATGCTTGGTTGCTATACTATCATTTTCGAAAGTATTTTCTAGTCACAATCGTTTAATTATAAGCGAGATTATAAGTGAAGGAACGTTTTATAAAATTATATTAATATCAAAGTCAAGTTTATATTGCTTTTTCCCACAAAGTAATAAACCAAAGGTAAACAAATAAAACGAACAAAGCAAATAATAATTAAGAGAACGACTTGAAACATGAATGAATTTGCACGTGAAAATTTATCAGTAGGCGAGTCAGTAGGTATAATAGTGAGTAGCGATCATAATAGGTACCCGTAATTCATACTACAATTCATACAACTTACTGAAAAATATTTAAGATAAACTTACCTTAAATTTATCGATAAGTATTTTATTAAGTAGATCAGAATGCGGCCTAGTCTTATTAGACGAAAGTGGTCTTCGGCGTACTGCTTGAGGACTATCCAAGTCGTCGCCTGGTGGATCGGTGTCGTGGGATTCCGAGCTGTCACCACCTGCACCCCCGGAACCAGACACAATCTGTAAGGGTGCATTGAAATTAAAACTCTATTATTCACCATTCAGTGGTAGGGGCAAATTGTACTGATTTGAGACTGGTTCAACGAACGACTGTCAATCATATGCTGGGGTAACAAAGAACCAGTAGAAACACTAGAAACCTCTTTATTTTTTAAGATGTTACAGTAGAAGTTGTATAAAATGGATTTAGTGTTATAAACCAGTCGTCTTGTTGCCGTTTTAAGTGTACGCCACTGAAGTAAATGATAATAACAAAAATGAGAGAATTAAACCGTAAAACTTTGGCGTTCAGTCAGTGCCACTAACATTTTATTATGGATTTGTAGAACTCCATTTTTGTTGTCATGGGTGTCAAGAAATGAATGAATCCAGTTATTCAGTCAAAAGTGTGCTTGAAATTGCGCTATAATTTGTAATAATAACTATTATGTATTGTCCTGTAATTGGAAGGTCTGTTCTGTTGGGCAATAAATCTCTATTATTATTATTATAACAGAAAGAAAGTTGTGAAATATGAAGTTATCAAAACTGTCGAGAAGGAGAGAAGGGAAGATGGGCAGGTTGATAATAAGGTGCTATTATTTTTACTATATTATAACACACTGGCAATACTGAGAGTTCAGGTCACACTGTACACAGTTAGTACTGTAAAAGAAAGTGGTATCTAACTGGGATTTTTAAGTTTAAGTTGGTGTTCCTTCCAATGTGCCAGTACAACTATTTCTACTGATGTATTGCCAATGGATTGTATAAAGTACATCTAAAACCTTTACATAATAATTAGTTTCTAAAACAATTCTATATTCGACAAGTTTAGTGCAATCTTTCGGCTTTATCTCTGGAGAGGGAAGCGTGAATCTTTGCGGTATAGATGATCTACAATCAACGTATATCAAGCTTAATTTGAGTAAAAAATTTCCAAATAAACAAATAAATTTTTGCCATCAACTAGTTGATGTTGCAAATATGTTAATTACTCGTTGATCATCAGCATCACTGTTACATCTATGTACCGTATCCCTAAGATCATAAACGTACAGTTATATATCGTGCTCTAAATGCTATACGTTATTGGTTATTCAACAAATGAAATTATACTAGTAGGATGTTTATTTCCTGGATACGTCACCGTATCCCTTCAATGTTGATATCAAAGTGACGTGTTAATAAATTCATCACATTAATTAAAGATAATAATAACCTACAAATCGTTTTAGAATCTGCAAACACCACAACACTAGTGGTTATTGCCGCCAATTTCTGTCGACCACGATCTCTCATAGTTGGAGGTAATAGCACAGTATTTCAAAATTTTTCAGTTACACTGTCTATAAATTTTACTTAAACGTTGATGTAAGGAAACTAACAATGAATTCTTCTACAACGTCGCATTAACTATTGGTTATATATCGAGCGCCACTCTCTTCAGCTACGGGAAAAAGTAACAGACACATAAATAATGACAGAATTTGCTCGAAACAGAAACTAATAAAGGTAAGATTACGTACGATCGAGTAAGAAAATAGAAACACCACAACCTACAAAAATCAACGTTAAAAAAAGAAAGGGAACACAAAATTAAAAAGCTACATAAACTAAACATAAAAATGTGTGTTCCAAAAATGTATGGAAAGTAGGAGTAATGAAAATGTATGTGTAACTTGAAATAGGTATGTTATATAATAAAACTCTTACCAAGCTATTCTAGCAGCAGCCTAGTAAAAATTTGACAAACATTAGTGTTAGCCATGTAAAAAAGTTTAATTGTGTACCTACTTATCAAAGTAATAAAACTATAAACAAATTAGGTGTGTCGTAAATGTTTACATACCTCAATCTGAATTCCGCTATCGCCGCTATTGCATTTTGTACTCCTCGCTGCTTTATTTGTTTTTTTCCTCTCTTTACTAGAGCGCCAAATTAAGGGACCAAACCTTTAAATTATAGTAATAACGTTAAGCATCTCATAAAATTGAACAATGGTAAAGATATACACGTAATATACATCTAATAACGCATGCATCTACCTTAGATGCCTGCCGATATGCACAAAAGAATTAAAAAAAATATTAGCACTCTATACGAAAAGCGGCATAAAATATGCATTAGGTTTAAAAAGATGATATACAAGGGTAGTTCTTGTGTCGAGCTTTAAAAATGATGAGAGAGGATTTGAAATTACTTTCAGTAAAAGATGATGCTTGTAAATGTGTACGTTTGGGAAAGTACTGACAAGAATTTGTAGCCTAAACAGGTAGCTTAACGCTTCATTCCGATTAACGAGCGTGTCAAGTATTATTAAAGAAAATGAAATTGAATAAATCCTACAGTTATTATACAATGTTTTCATACGATGTCGTTTTAAAAGCCTGGAAGCCGACCTCTCTGATTACATGCCTCTTTTATTGAAGACATCCTCAAAACCGAACGTCATATTACTCATATTCGGTTCAGTGGATGCCTCTCGCGGCATCTTGGTTAGCGTCGAGTTTTCTAGTCGAGGTCCCCCGCGCACTGGCCGGGCTTGTTCTTGGGTTGTTAGGGAGCGAACTCATAATTCGACACGCCAAGATTAACGAGCGGCAGTTTCCGCCCATTTTGGGAAAAGGACTCCCTAACCACCTTACGTTATAACTTATATTCATATGTTTTCTAGGCTTAAGTTTAGTTCAGTAAGCGTGGTTGGTAAATACAGTCCACTTAGTGTAAGAATTAGTGTAAAGTGCTACAATAAAGGAAACCGTGAAAGCACTTGTTCTTATTTCAAATCAACATCTACCACAACTGGGCTTGCTGGATTCACATGGGTAAAGACATCATTTGAATATGCGAACACTACAATTACTTTTATTCAAAGTGTCTCCATACAAAATTTCATTTAAATATCTTAACAAATTAAAAAATCACAAAAATAAATTTTTTGAATCGGCATTAGTTTTACTTTTATTCGATGTGAGTGTAGTACTTTGTCTGACGCTGTCAATAGCAACGAGGATGTATACAAAATTTCATTTAAATAACTTAACAAATAAAAAAGTTGAGTGCGAATGCGCAAAACAAATTTTTTGATTCGGTATTAGTTTTACTTTTATCCAGGCTTTTATCCGAGGTGCTTATACATACAAAATTTCATGCAATTCCGTTCATAACTAACGGAGATGTCAAAACCGTCTTCTTAATTTTTTGGCCTACATTGACAATTCACGAACTCGATCCACAAAATGCTCTATAAATAATTATTTTGTTTGTTTTTTTGCAACTTTTTACATTAAGTGACTGGGGATCGCGAGATGAAAGTAGTTAGATGAACTTAATATCATTAAAAACAAGATATTTATTTTTTTTTTTGAATATAAATTTTATTTAAACAAATGAAAAATTAAAAATTTCTAAAGATCAAACATTCATAATAAATAATAAATTTCTTCCATGGGGATCGCAGTTGTAAGCGTCCCCATTACACTTATATTATATTATTATATTATATTATATTATATTATATTATATTATATTATATTATACTATATTATATTATATTATATTATATTATTATATTTATTCATCCGTCGTGGCATAATTGCGATTTTTTGCAGTTAATTTCGAGAGCCGTTATGTTCATTTTAGGTCCATTTACGCGCAACAAAACCTAGTTAATAAACCGATACAATGAAATATCGAAGGATCCTCAGTATTACAATAACTTTTTTAACTCGTTTTTTAACGACCATTTATTTTAATCTTCCAAAATACATTTTATATACAAAAATGCATCAAATTCATGTCTTGCGCATTGCGATAATGCTCTTAATTTTGTTCCCAATGATCTTGGTGCGCATGAATAATGATTTTGACCTGTTTTGATCAACATCCGGGTGGTCGTCAAAAATGCATCAAATTTATGTCTTCGGCATTGAGATAATGCTCTTAGTTCTTTCCTAGGATCTTGGTGCCTGAATAACGATTTTGATACTGTTGTGATATTTTGTCTGGCAGGACGAAATTTTGGGATTCTTAACTAGAATGGACAAGGACGGTTTCAATGTAATTAATTTTCATAATTTAAATTTTTGTTTTGTATCGTTCGTTAAGTACTTCAACAGAAATTATTGTTACGAAAAAGAGGTCAAGGTTTTGCAGTGTTTACATTTTAATCTCATTTTTGATTTATTTAACGTAGATTTCTGAGAATTTTATATCGCTTTTATTCTGTTATCATTGTAAACGCTTAATTTAATTGACAGGTGGATGTTATTTATCGCCTTTTCTTTGTATTTAAAAGACAGAAAATTCTATTTTTCCTAGTATTTTAATTTTGTGTTATCTCTTAATGTCGGTTAAAAATTGATTATAAAAATAATTTCTACCTCTAGTTTAACTTACGTTAGTGGGAAAATTTTCTGTTGTCAACTGCTTATCATTGGCTATTATAATTTGTAATTTTGGAAGAAGGGTTTCCATCTTAAATAGAACGGACTGAGAAGAGGAAAGGCTTTTTGCCAGAGTCAACGCAGAACTACGTTTCTTTGTTTTGAAATCAGCGTCTTGAGAGTTTGAAAGCAGATCCACATTTACATGAAGTTTGAGGTTGTGTTTTGGAGTTTTGAAGTTTTTAATCGTCAGTTTGTTGCCAGTCAGGGCAGTTTTTGAGTTGAGTGAAGATTGTTTATTTCGCTTCGGCGAGTTACCGCAGTAGTTTGGATTGTGTAGAGGCCAGTCAGTTTTGGAAGTTGGTGGAGTTTCCGTTTTACGGAGTGGAAAACCGACTTGCGGCAGGTTTGTGTGGCGTCAGTTTTGGAAGTTTGGACCTTCAGTAAAGTGGGTCAATAAGGTGTGGTCGGCGCCGACTTGAGTGTTTTTTTTTGTGTAATTTTGAATTTTGTTGTTTTTTTTTGTGTACCGTATTTAGGATTAGCAGCTTTGGACATGTACCGAATGTAAGTAAGATTAAGTTTTAATTTTAGTTTTTTTCTTTGTAATAATTGTTTGTTTTTCTTGTTGTTTTTTTTTATTTGTGTAACCATTAAAACTGAAATTTGTAATTCTCACATTAATTTCTGTGTTTGTCTTTCGAACGATTTCATTTCCTTTCATTTACTCTTTTCTTTGGATACTTGCCCAAGGTCCATTTTATTTAATCAAAATTCTTAAGATCGATTTGGAATTTAACGAGGAATTTAAGGTATTTGGTCTAACCCACTATCTGGTAGAAGTTAATAATTTAACTTAGAAAAAAGTCGAATTCCTCCTCTGTGCTGGGGAGAAGTTTTGTTCCGAGGAAGATAAAGGTTTGAGCTAGCTAGGTTTGTTTAGGTGTTTTGTGTACGGTCTTTTTGTCCTACGGAACGATGCACACAGCAGTTTTATTTCTGTGCGTAATCACGATCTCGAGGATTAGTTTCAACAATTTTTAGCCGGTTTTTTGTGGGTTCGCGATTCATACGACACTTTCTTCCACCAAATTTTACATTCATCACAAAGATAACGTTACCGGGTGGTGCAGAAGGTCAAGTGCACCATCGAAACGATCCGTTTCCATATTTCTAAAGCAAGCGATAAGATCAATTTGTTACCAGAAAAGAATGTTACCCACGTAAAGAACTGTAAGTTATTTAACAAAATCTCATTTGTATAAAGTAGTGGTCGGTTTTTTCTAGAATTTGCACAAGCAATTTTGTTGGAAGTTATTTTAATATTTAATATTTTATGAACCACGCCACTAAGTCCAATAACTTGACAAGAAAAGTGAATTTTGATCGCTTTTGTTTTAATGAATATATTCGATCAAGGGGTATAAATACATTCTTATTACTGAGCCACTATAAAATAAGGGTATATTTTCCTACAAACATGTCATGTACTTTACGTTGTAAAGATATCCCTCATTGCTGGCACATTTCGGCAATCTTTCAGACGAGTAAAATTAAATTTAGTTTAGCATCAATAGGTACTCTCATTAATTGTTTTTGATTTAAACAAGCCCGAACAAGAACATAATTGTATATCTATTTCACTTTTCAAGACATCTTTAAGAGTGTTATAAATGGTGTGGGCTTACCTTTGTTTCTGTTCGGCATTTTCCTCTTTAACGTCTATCGAATCAGTAGCGATTAAAGACGGAACACGTTGTGGAGAATCTTCCTCCGAAGGCTCGCCCAAAATTTCTGGATACGGTTCGACCAAATCGATGCTGCCATCCTTGCTACACTTCTTTTGAAAACGTAACGAGAACGTCTTTTTAAACTTCTGCAAGACGCTCTCAGCCGTGCCGCCCCCTGCAAGAGAAAAACGAGGAAATCATTAATTACTCAAGGAAATGCGACGAAAACTTTCGGTTTCAGCACATGAACGACCGACGCTGCGCTTGTAAAGCTACTTTCAAAATTAAGTTTATTTATAACCGGCGTGGCTTTCAGTTAAATTGCGCATTTTGGTTTGAATTTACATTGAATAATAAATAAAACATGAGTTTGTTGGTGACGATATTATACGTTAATGCTTTCGTCTTCGTATCCAGCACATTGCACTGAGTTTTTGCGGCACGTCTGCTGCGCCAAGATTTGCTAAGGGTTGGGGTTAATTATCACATCATTTAAATGAAATATAAGTTTAATTTCCCTAGCGTTTCCTTTTATAGGATAATTTCGCAAACTAAACACCTAAAATCAAATCAGACTCAAAGATTTCTATACTATAATATAAGCCGTGAGGAAATGAGGCAAAGTATTATGCACGAGGCATGTATGGATTAGCTTATCCACCGTGGCTTATACACTCAACCCTTATGCGGTTAACACCCCAACTCCTTTACATTTCTGGAAATCGTATACTATGAGTGCAGTTGAAGTATTCACAAACAAAGGACAGATTACATCAATGTATGCAAATATAATGCAAAGCGTATATATCCTACATTTACATCAGGACCAATGCACTATGGAACTGACTCCCGGGAAACCGTATGAAACCGTTGCATACTTCCCTTTGAAGTTTTATATATGTATTTATTCATGAAATATCAGAAACTAAAAACGTCGCGTTGCGTTTACCCCCGTCAGATGAAACAGTACAGGGGGTACATTTGCCAACAAAACATGTAAAACAATCGCTGTACCTTCCTACCGTAAATTTTGGGGTTGTAATTTTGTCGTAGAAATTTCCGTTTCGGTTGTGAAAGGACATCTTGCTGTTTGCTATCGCAAAAGAATCTCGCGTTAGCTTTTCATGATGATTTTGTCGGCCCGTCCGTCCGATTGTCTATTTGTTCCTAATCTAACTATAGAACTAAAAGAGACAGCAACGTCGAACCTTTGGCCAATCGATTTCTACGAGTTAAAGGATCAATGCCAATCAATATGAGCCGGATTAAAGGTCGTGTTTCCGAATTTACATTGACTCAGTTTCATAACCATACATTATTGCACTTGATTAGTCACACTAAACTACTGATTTTTGCATTAAGAATTAACGGACTGTGTAACATCGTAAGTGTGTGAAATTCATAAAACACCGTTTTAGTAAGGAGTTTTTATTTTTGCCTGTGTGTTCTCTGATTATTGCATGGTGAACTCAAAATCAACAAGTAGACAGTCGGCTGTAGTTTTGATGGCGTTGTTATATGGGCTCCATTTGGATTCCTATATAATTCGTTCCAGGACAAAGACAAAGACGTTATTGACATCTTTTCTATTTTTCCACCCAATTTACAGATTTTAAGTCATTTAATGTTTACATTTCCTTCAAATATTCAACGATCTTGTGTTTGGTTGCCTTCAATATTATTTAGTTTAAATAAATATATCTCCTTTTGGGGTTTAGATGGAAGAGCAGGAGGGAGGTAATGCACCTTTCAACTGAATCTCGCCCCAGTTTTATGTAATCCATTATATTGTTTATTTCTTTGTAATTAAAGGCATTTATTATTATTATTATTATGGTCGGTGTTTCTTGTGAGAACTCAGGTCTAGCCTGGTTAACTAATCGCACGGATTAAAATCAAGTAACGATTAGTGTCTGTGTCTGTGTCTGGTGGTTATGTAGGGTCCTTAAAAAAAAAAAAAATCACACGTACATTGGACATCTAGGGATAGTATGTAATTCGTACTTACCAACATACCTATTGATGGGCACAATAGCCAACGCTATCAGGAAAGAGGAAAACAAAACAAAACAAAAATCATTATAATAATTCCTGTAATTTTATTAAATGGAGTTTATTGTGTAAGTGTTTTTATTATTATTATTATTATTATTATCGGTGTTTCTTGTGAGAACTCAGGTCTAGCCTGGTTAACTAATCGCACGGATAAAAATCAAGTAACGATTAGTGTCTGTGTCTGTGTCTGGTGAAGTTATGTAGGGTCCTTTAAAAAAAAAAAAAAAAAAAAAAAAAAAAAAAAAAAAAAAATCAAGTACATTGACATCTAGGGATAATGTAATTCGTACTTACCAACATACCTATTGATGGGCACAATAGCCAACGCTATCAGGAAAGAGGAAAACAAAACAAAAAAAAAATCATTATAATAATTCCTGTAATTTTATTAAATGGAGTTCATTGTGTAAGTGTTTCTTTGGCTTTGCTTATTATTATTAATTATTATTATTATTATTATTACTGGTTCATATGGAACTGTTTACATGTAAAGACTTTTTCATTAGCCCGACACTGCGTTGCCGAAAAAGTACTTCACTGCGAAAGAAAAGTGCCCAACGCCTGCGAAGTGTATTTGACATAAATCTGATGGCAGACTATCTCGAATACAGTACCGCCGCGCCGTGTAAAAGCGGTCTTATTTCCAGATTTCGAAAAAGTCTCAATTGCAGAAATGCAAAATATCTCATTCTTACTTCTAGTTCAAAATCGTTCAATGTAAAATCCTTACGGTCCCTAGAAACGCACAAACGAACACTATAGGTACATCCTCTCACTTGTATTACAACAATCACATCAGGCACTCTAGGAAAAGTGGATTTATTTATCATTATTTACTTTATAAACTGGCTTTTTTTTGTAAACCTCCCCGGGATCTGTATCAACATCCTCACAATACAATTGTCACGATAACATGTAAAGGAATAGAATTGAACCATCGATATGGGGATGATCCTGCTAACCACAATACGGTTTGGGTAAATATAATATTTATTAAGGTCATTTTGAATTAGAAATTAGGTCACCAGCGTCAACGCTCGAATATGGTAATTTAGTATAGAAACTACACTACCCTCCGGGGTTTACGGCATTGTCCTAATGGTTCATTAATTATACTGAAATATATGAATTGAGAAGCGCATGTAATGTCAAAATTCTAGGTGACGATACACTTGTTGTTCATCATGTGAATGAGCCGTTTACCTACACAAAATTGTGTTACGAGATAGACGTTGGTTTCAGTATGTGTGCTGCGTTTTGAACGTACACAATTTATGAACTGATAACAGGTCTCCATTGTTTGCATTACAATGGGCGTGGAAATGTAATCGCATTTCAAACTTGGTCGATTTCATCCCCTATCACTCCTTTTTAACTAATAAAATGAACAGGAGAGGAATTTGCAAGGTTTATAAATTGAGAAGTGGTAGGCACTTACCGGGTAAACTACGTTGAGAAACGAGATCTTTGGTCCCAACCTGACGTTGTCGAGCGTCACCCTTGCTGGACCATTTTCTGAAACCGTAATAAATTATTAAACGCCGCTTAAATCCGTTTCCGTGATAACATTAGTAAATTGAATTTCATATTTGATTAATTGAATTTCAAAATCCATCAATTAGTTCCAAACTACCTATAGCGTTAATGGACCTCGGTGTTCGACAACGATGAAATGATTTGTTCATTTTTCCATGCCTAATTATCGATCTGGACCTTATTGAAATTTAAAATGTATTTGAACGATCATCGCGGCTGTAGTATTTACTCGATTAGTAAAATAGTTCATTCTTTCAAAATTAGCGCAATATTTAAACTAATCTATTTCTTTTTCTATTGTGCTTGAATACCATGATCAGTGGACATTCAATAATTTTTCGCTGTTTACTCATTGTAATTCTTATCACTACTCGCGCCCCCTATAGTATTGTGGGGGGGGGGGGACAATTTTCAAATTTTCCCACTACCATTATGAATTTTAAATGAGCCGCATCAAAACATTACAAACTTTCGATCGCAAATGGCATGCACCAATGACACTCAAAATCTGTATATTTGGTACTTATTTTATTGAATTTTATCTCTGAACTAAATTACCAAAGGACGATTTAAGTCCTAGAATCGGTACGTACCTACATTTCTTAAATCTACGACGGAGTCATTATGACATATTTAGCATGGCCCGATTGGATAATAGCATTACTAGTGTTGTAAGTTCGATATGACGCGTTTCATGATGATATTCATATAAACCATTACCTAAATTTGCCACCAAAATCATTTCTGTCATTTGCTATTTCAGTTGTGTAAATTCCCTACAATAAATTAATGATGTTTAAAAGGATGCATAGGGAAATTCTTATGCATTCTCAAAAAAATATCCCTGTATGTATTCTTAGCCATTTCCATTTTTTGTTGAATACGTTTTAACATGGATGGCGGGCGTTTCCGAGCAAGCCACCTGGTTAACCCATTGTTATTTACTAAGATATATTTTACAGTTGTGAAATGTGAGCTAGTGGACATACTATAAAATGGATTTTCGCATGTCCAGAACAAACTTTCTTATTATATGGAACGATTTTTATAAAATTTTGATATCATGTCCTTCTGAAAAGCAATTACACACATTATCGAAAATCAAATACGACTTATGAAGCAGACGAACTTGTCGCTAGGACCAGGCATCAAATGTCTCGGGAGCGGAATGCCGGAAGTAGAGAAAGTGGTACATCTTGTTGAGATGCATACAATAGTACCACATTCGGCCTGTCGAATCACTAGTAACGGAATTATGGAATTTAGTTTATTTCATTTGAATTTGTGTCTTAGTGTTGATTTTCCATTATAGAATTATTGTTTGCGACAAGAACTTTCAATATCGGGCAAAAGTTAATTAATTTCAACGAAAATGCACATCTGGCGCAAATAAGATAACGCACGCACGTTCCGAATAATTGCGCGTCTCGTCAGAAGAAAAGAAAAGGGGACTTCACGCGCGTTGTTGACATCTGATTTAATTGTAATTGGTACATTAGTTGTAAATACCGGTTGTTTTGATAAATTAATGTTGGCGACAACAAAAAAGCTTGCTGGTTCGCGACGGTTGGAAAAGTGTGAACGTCTCTTTACACTATTTTTATTCGGGTAGTGCCTCCTATTTGATTAAGTGAAGACGTGGTTTGGTGTAATTATAAAATCTGTAGAGAAGAAAGTTAACTGAAGTTGTTTAAAAGTTGCAAAAAGCTTAAAGCGTGTTGTCGGCTTTACAGAAAAAAAGGTAGTCAAGTTGAATAATCGTATTCAATGTGTCAGTGTGTTTGTCACTAAGTTTGTGTGTTAAAGAAAAGTGAAGTTCTGAAGTTGTCAGCGTTTGTGTTAAGTGCACCTGTTTATCGCAAACCTGTTTACGACCGGATTATTTGGATTATTTAAAAAAAACTGTAAGCAATTTGAAGATTTCTTATTTTCACCATCGACCGCTTGCGTGCGGGGTAATAATTTAAAACAGGCTGTGTGTCGTTTCTTTCTTCCAGGAATTTTGTTTTAATTTCCTTTTTATGTGTGTCGGAATAAATTTTTGTCATTATCAATCAATTAATTGTGTGTTTATTCGAATCCGAGTCTTTATGTCAGATTTTTCTCTTCGTATCCAAGATTTATTTCAGGTGCTGATAAAAATTCTTAATAAATTATTTGGAATTTTGAAAGTTGATCGAGGTCACTGAGTCTCCCAATTTATTAATTTGTTAATATTAGGACCTTGCTTTATAGCAGATGCCTGATTGATCTGTATGAGCATAAATAATTTATTTTTTCGTGTAAAAGTTTGACATATTGTGTTATGTTGACATAGCTCTAGATAGCGTCAAAATTTTAAAACCTGGTACCACTCCCAAGTAGTGTGGAGAAACTTTTCCTACCTCTTCTGACCTAGTACCACTAAAATATTGTTGAATTAATTTTCTGCGTATTAATAATTTTTTTCTAGAGATATAATGTATAATGTTATCTCAACCAGCGAGCTAGACCGTTAAAAATTTTAAGTCATTTCATTCGCGGTAAAGGAGGGGTAACAAATCCCTACTTCATTTCAAATTTTAACATTTTAGAGGAAACAAGTGACACTCAAAGGCATTGGCTAATTTAACAATTTAGTGTTAGTGCCATTTTTAATGAACATAATATAAAGTTATATTGTTTAATGTAAGTTTTGCCAACCTTACCTTTTATTAATCGTATATTATATTATACTTTGATACTTGACAATAAATTATTGAGTGTATTTTTAGGAAATTTTTGCAAATTTATTTGCAAAGGTAGTTTTTGACCTCACTTTGATCGGCCGGCCGGAGCGCCCGTAGAAGCACAAAGATGAGGAGTGTACGTGTACGCACCGGGCCGTGTAATTAACAACTTTAGGGACGGGGTTACATTATGTGGGGTTCGCGACATCTGGGTGCCATCCCCAAGCGTAGTTTACCAACGTGGCGATTTTTCAGTTTTTTTCCTATCTTCTACTTCTGCGTAATTTTTTTCCCTAGGGGCGAAATTAACCATCTTTTGCAAGGCGCGTATCTTCGAGGGGTAGGCGACTTTGGGCGCCCAAAAGTTACCTTCCGCTGCGAATTTTGTCACGCGGTTTAAAGTTTCTTAAGGCTCTTTCTTTCCCGTGTCGTTAATAGAGCTATGAGAACTGCCCCAAAAATTGAGTACTATTTTGTGGAGGGTTTTAGCAAAATCCACCAAAATGGCGCATCGATATCGACAAAGGAAATGTGGTAACCCCGGACAAGATCTGATGGTGGAGTCAAAACTTCAATAAAATAGAATGGCAATAAATATTAAATACTGCCACAACCTAAGTAGGTGCAGGTACCTCGTCTTCATCAGACGACGACATTTTAACAAGTGATCCTTTAATTTTTATTACTGTGGTATGCGAGATATCACAAAGTGTACTCCCTGTTGCTTATTGCCTATTGCTAGTTGCTCATTGATAATTGCTCCGGTGTCCGAGCGTATTAAAGGGTATGAATAAAACTGTAAATAAATGCTTTTGCTTAGAAGTATGAAGCAAATGCTCATGAAGATATAAAAAGTTAGCCATTTGCTTTCAATTGCGTATTTACTTGTCGAAAAGTGATGTTGCTATTTAGTAGCATCAGAGCTGTCACTATTAGAGGTTCTTCACGTTTTTAATGCATTTTCCAAAAGGGAAATGGACGTTTTTATCCGCACTTTGTTCGTCTGTATCACTAGTAGTCTCTCAGTTTAAGCTTATTCGTTGTGGTTTCTTTTCTTTCTTATACTGTGTAGCACAGCCCGAGACCAGAACGGTAAAAGATTGTTTGGATTATTCACTTCTTCCCCAAGTTATTACTGGTTCTGTGCCGGGAACGAGCGCCTTCGTCGGTCGCAAGTGACCACGTTTTAAATTTGTTACACTGTTGTTTGGTTGAAAGTAAAAGGCTGAAATGATAAATCTCCGAAATGTAAAGTACTTAATACAAGAAACAGAGTACACCATCAACGAGTGATTTTAAAAATTTGGTCCAGTTTGAAGACGAATATTTGGCAAATCCAGGGTTTCAAAGCGGAATTGGTAAAGAGCTATATTGCAGTCCATTGTTTCTCGCACCGCAAAAAAAAAATTCTACAGACTAATCGTTGGATTCAGTTTCCTAAAAGTCACCATGCCATAATGGAAGCTAAAGAGCTGTGGGTAAGTCAGTTTAGATTTCCAACTGCTATTGGAGCACTGGACTATTCATATGTGAAATCAGAGAAACTTAAATTACACGGGGACGAATACGAAAATCGCAAAGGAGAACTAACTTTGAATGTACAAGCTACGTGCAATGGAAAATACATATTCACCAGCGTGGATGGGGGCTGGAAAAATGCCGACGTGAGAGAAGTAAAGCGATGCACAGCGAACGCCGTTCTCATTCCTGATCAGAGATATGGAATTGAACTTTGGCTTATGACTCTTCGAGAACCTGTCGACACAAACGTAAAGTATCCTTACAATAAACTGTTGTCAAAGAAAAGGGTAATAATCGAGCAGTGTTTTTGACAACTGAAACGGCGCTTTCCTAAATTGAAAAATGGTTGTGGCGTGAAATTGGCTCATGTCACAGATATAATTGTAGCTTGTATTTTTTGACATCGGTCTTTTTGAAACGCGTCTTCATGTTATTGGTTTTCTTCATTAGTTGTCCCCTAAGACTTCCATATCATTTTAATATTTTTGTAACCCACCTTGTTTCTTTTTTTTACATGCTGGCGTTTGCGACTTACTAAGGCCATTGAATAAACTTAATTTTTTATTCAATGCTAAGGACACTAGATATTTACTGACTGGACTTGCTATAAATTCCATTACCTGAACCTTACTATCACTTGCACATGCAACATTACCTTCGCGGATGACGACATTTTGAACACTGAATAACGGTATGTGCACAACAGGTCACTGGTAAACTACAGGTATAAAGATAAACACACAAAATTTTGTTATTCTTCAGCGTGAAATATGATCACTTGAGCAGTACCTCCAACTCCCAATATTTTAATCAATATCATAAGGTAATCATTATTTAGAATGAATGAAGTAATTACTTTTACTCCTACCTTTTGATATAATCAAGCAAATGGTTATATCAAAAGGTAGGAGTAAAAGCAATTGCTTATGTGATGGTTTTGTCCGTCTGTTCCGCCTAACTCGAGAACAAAAGGAGATAGCGCTGTCAAACCTTCGCCAATCGATTTCTACGAGTTCGCTATTGAATATGAGCCGGATTAAAAGTCTGGTTTCCGAATGCGAGCTGATTGGCAAACAATTTCCCTATTGAAAGTCGTATGCGATTCGTCGTATCTTGTTCTTCTTCCTTATGCTTATAATAAGCATTTACTTTATTTTTATTCGTATGGGCCAAGGGCTTTTTTGCAAAATCTATAATGGCGCTAGCTGAACTCAAAATGGCGCTAGCTATAGAGATTCTAGCGCAATCTTGCTTTTCCGGAAATTTAAAATTGTGATAAGTTAACGTTCATCGGCACTGGCTTTTCGCCTATAAGTGGAAATAATGCGAGTCATCCTGTATTTTTACTCACGCTATTTACTATACGAGTATATGATACATGCACTTTTGTAAACAACAATGCAATTAATAAAAAATTATAGGAAAGCACAAACATTTATCCTAAGTAGGTCTAGACGATGCGGAACGCTGAAATCTACAGGTGCAGGCAACTTTTCATATCGTATGCCATACGTATGTCCGTCCACTTATTTCATATGGATAAATCGTGAACGAAGAAGAATTTTCATAACAAGTGAGGTTAATATTATTCTGCGCACACCAAAACTCAATTTACATAAATTAAGTATCATTCTTAAACTCACCTTTTTCCAATTTCGCGAGAATCTACAAGTTGTGGCGTTGATGTGGCTTTTGTTCTTCTTTCGACACTTTCCACCGGGGATCGACGACGATTAGCTTCATGAGATGGCTGAAATCACAATAAACACAAATTTCAATACGTTTAATTACGGATAATAAACATTCAGTCTTGAGCATTACGCAATGCATAGATAGTACGAGTAAGCTCTAATAAAAGTAAATTAAAGTTCCATGCAATGTCTCTAAATAGCCAATTCGTTGCGAGATGAAATTGCTCTTTTGTATAAAAATCGTAACTGCGCTATTTCTTTTATTTTCTCAGATGTTCCAATTACGAAGTGCAGTTTTATGTCGACGTAAATAGTAGCGTAGTTTAATAAAACTAGGAATCTTTAATCTAACAAAGTTTAAAGTACAAAAATCCGATTTGATGGTGGAAGGATTGCTGAAAGGATTGTTTCCAACTAAAGTTACCACTCCATAAAATATACGGACCAACGCGCGAATTTCATTTATATTTTAGTAGGATGAATTGGAAAACAGAATTAGGTAGTCGAACTTTCTTATGGTGACACGCATAGTAGTGGAAATGTGGAAATACACAGTGTGAAATAGTTTTATAAACGCGACCAGAATGATAAGACCATAATGATGTTTTTGTTCAAATAACGAGCCTTTGTGTGCCAAACACAACATTATTCATAAAGGTTAAGTAATAGCATAGAGTAAAAAATATGTTTTTGTTAGCCAATTCAAAGTACTACAAGTGTTTGATCGGAATACCTGCAAGATTTTCATTAACTATACACCCTAAATTCATAATTTTGATAAGGGCGGAAAACATGCAAAAATATGTTGATTTCGTACCACTCCTGCACGTCCCACTTAACAATTATAATATTTGTGTTCCCCACAGACCGGCACTGTTGAGTGATTCTTTCTAGGATTCTTCACTAATAATTTTAAGGGCCAAAAAATTCTCTTTGCAAGACTGTCCAGAAAATGAAATTTGCATGGTCCAAGAATTGTTTAAAAATTTACTTCATTGCGTGTACAAAATTGCCTAACCAATAGTACATCAGTCTATGTTGAAATTTTGTTACTGTCTTATTTGTGAAGATCTCTTCGGATCTTTCAGTTTTTCGGACGTATGGGATTAATTAGATTCTTCAAACTATTCTCCAGTTTTCAGTTTCTTCAAGATTCTTAAAATTCCGGTTTTTCCAGATTGTTCGGATTCTTCAGACTCTTAAGATTCTTTAGTTTCTGTAGATGCATTGAACCCTTCAAATGCATTGTATTAATCAGGTTACCTGCATTCTCCAGGTTCTTTCGATTTCTGGTATACTTTCGGTATTGTTAGCATATTCAAATTCCCTCTGTCATTAAGATTCTTAAAAATATATTTCGATCCATTGGATGCTTGATATTCTTCAGGTTTAGATCCGTTATTCATTTTTCCGTTTCTTCAAGTTCTTTAGTTCCATCAGCTTTTATGATTCTCCAGAAACTTATGATTTATAAAATTTTTCAGATGCTGATGTTTGGAGATCCTTCGAATCTCAAGGTTCTTTTTTGCAGAAATCGATTTCAAGGCATCCTAAAAAATTACTTCATAGGCTTGGTATCAGATGAAGGCGTGTCTAATCCTGCGTTGTTTAGGTGAAACAAATGTATTCCACGGTTCTTTGAAATATTAAAAGGAACCACAAATGTTTATTGTTTCTATAAAGCAATCGATTTCGGGTTAACCACCCATCATCAGGCTATGCTGAAAAATATCACATGAATTTGAAGTTGAACACAGGATTAAAATTATTACCGTCATTTGATATATATAAAATGCAGCGACATTGAGTTGAATAAAATTGGATAAAAAGTATTAATAAAATTACATTAATGAAGACAGTAGGTACATCGGGAACATCTTGACTAGGGGTACATCTTATTTGGATGCAATTATAAAATTTAGTTCTTAAGAGCACAGTCATGTTGAAATTTGGTTATTACTTATGACGGTGTTTAAGTACTAATTTCTGAGCCCGTATACGTTATGCAGTGCGTTAAAGATAGCAAACGCAATCAGTAAGAAGCGAACACTAGTAGACCTGCCGACTCACTTTCAGATTTTGTTCATCTAGGCCTAAGATATCAATTGCGAAAAACGATATAGCAAACCTGTTTCCTCTATTGACTTTTCGTATTAGCAATCTTGGATGGACTGACAGACCGAACGTGGCATTTCATTAGAAGCTTTTCAAAGTAAAAACTTTCTTTTATAAAAATTAAATTACCTGATTAAAGCGCTTTACAGTCACATTGGGACTGACTGTAACAAATTACACCAGACAAGAAATTGCGTGATACTCATACACGATTTTTTCTAAACAAACATTCGGTCCAAAATGGTTCCAAAAAACCAAAAATTTGAATGTAAGCTTTAATTTTTTCTCGGCAACCAGACGATATAACGACTTTTATCTATATTTTTTGGTATGGATTTGTAATATTTCCAAAATATCTGCTCCAAGTTGGCGCATCGTTAAAGGCGGGAGAATTATTTGAGCGTAACAGTTTTGGTAGGCATCCTGTATATTGGTTATCGTCTTGAGAATATATTCGCATTAAACAAAGACAATAACACATTAGTGTTACCTCCGATTCCTTTCTGGGCTAATAAAAATCTTCAGCAGGTTATTAACAGCACAGAAGAAAAAAGTATAATTGAATTAAAAAAAAACTTGCTCCTTACACTTTACAGGATGAAGTTTCCACTTTGATCTAGTACAGAAATCAATTTAAAAATAACTAGATTACACTATTGGAGAACTGACATGTTCACAGCCTGATCATGTAACAAATTGGCAGTGTCTCAAACGTCTCCACTAATAAACGCAAATTGAATTTGCAGCCACAAAAAATCACTCGTCATCATTTCATGTTCCATTTCGTATAGCGGTTGGATAAGTATTGAGGTTTTAGAATTTGTATCGTCTTATATCAATTACACGAAACGTGCCGTTTCCATGTTATCCGACAGATCTTGTAAATTGTTTTGTCGTTTTCTACCGCTAAAATGTAGGGAGCTTGAGCCGTCTTCTCTGAAAATTAACTTCGCATTAGTGTGAACGAATGGAATAGCACACAAACCCTCATTGTTTCGATACAATACGTTAATTTGCATCTTTTAGTGGGCAATAAGGTAATTGATCGGATCAGATCAGGTACCGTCAATATATAGTTATTTATTATACAAGGGAAAAAGCATTAGATTTTAGCTGGAGAGCTAACATCTAACACTTTTCTCGTATAAGTATAATACCACAGGTGATAATACACTATTTTTTTTCTGTGACGGGGAAAACGATATATTGAAATCGTATCGATTTATAGAAATTTGACGTTTTAAACTGCAGATAAGCTGTTGTACTTCTCGCGGCAATATACGAACTGCGTTGCTAAGGGAACCTTTACTTGAGTATTTGAATATCTGTCAATTTATTTAAGATTGTTTAATAGTTATATTGAATGATATAAAGTTAAAAATCTAAATTGGGATCCATCTTGTAAGCTCAAAATGGGGTTTCAAACTTCTTCCAAATTTAATAAATATACCTTCCCCATGGAATTTATTGTGTAGAAAATAGTAAATGCGACTAGTTTCGTCAATAAGGCATCTTCAGGCGTTAATTATAAATGAGTTGTTTAAATTATGAAACAATTTCAGGGTCGGTTAAGCCGAAACTGAAACATTTTAAAACGGAATTGATGGGGAGGTATAAGTACTTAACCTATGAAACTTGTCGTGTTACAGAGGGAGTACATGGACGTTATGAATTGATTTTAGACATTAAAACAAAAGTTTACACATCAACAAATTTAAAGTTTCCAAATGCCAGTGTTTATCTACGATGCCAACTTAAAATTTGTCACCGTAAAAGGTCTTGCCAACCTAAGACATATCAATGTTTCCTGTAGTTTTTGATAGTAGTCGACTTTGGGCGCCCACAAGTTCTTGGAGCTCGAATCGCGATCTCGCTCTTTCGTGTCGCCAATAGAAGCTCGAGCTATGAGTTTTTTAGGGGGGATTTAGCGAAATCCACCAAAATGCGAATTGCAAGTGAATGGGACGTCAGAACTGTGTACCGACAAAGAGAATGTGGTAGCCCCCGATAACATCTTATTGATGGCGGAGTCAAAACTTCGAACTCGAAATGCAGATGAACGAGACATCGGAAGTGGGTACCGACAAAGGGAATATGGTGGCCCCCGACAAGATTTTACCGATGGTGGAGTCAAAACTTCAAACTCGAATTGCGGGTGAACGGGCCATCGGAAGTGGGTACCGACGAAGGGAATATGGTAGCCCCCGACAACATTTTAATGATGGTGGAGTCAAAAGTGGCTAATAAAACACTGATCTGCCACACAAAAATGCGCTGAAGTCCCTTCGATCTCACACGAAGACTTTGATAATGTTTTCTATAATAGATCGCGGAAAAAAAGGGAGCGAAGGATTGTGAGAGAGCAAGAAGTAGTCAATGTCAGAGCGGAGGCTTCCACGGTCAAAGCCCTTAAGATGCGGGCGACTTTCGGGATAGGACCGTGTCAGTATTGAAAGAAAAGTCAACGTTACTTCGTAATGATAAACAACTTCCTCCTGTCCCCTTTGGAAAGTGAACGAACTTTTCGACAACATTGACAATGACATGGTTATATCTCGGAAGTCGCTCACATATTAAAAATGTAATCACTTCTGTCGACACTGACCAAGTGGCGCTTTCGAATTTTCTTTAGGTTAAAATTTTTTCTTTCCAAACCTCATAATGACATTGAATACGTACACTTACGTATTTATAAAACACTACACTACTACTACTAATTATGCTCCACAAAATGCGACCTCTAGTAATAGATCTCTCTTTATTCACAAGTGTTCGCCAATATACCGTCGGGTCGATTGTATTAATGTACCTAACAGATGAGAAGGTCTCACAACACTCTGAATTCACTATAAATACTACTGTAACGTAAAAATCTTGAAATGAATTGATTTACAATAGTTAAACTATTATTTATCACTCATATATACACAATTTATAACAGCGCGAACTATTTATTACTTCGGCGTTGAAATTGGAACTGGCTGAAACACAATATGGTTTACTTATATAGCAAACGCCCCGCGCCCATCTTTCTCAAAAGTTCTCAAACGTTTCCAAACGCTCCCGAGTATTCTAGAAGTTCTCGAACAAACACGTCATATTTCTCGGAAAGAATGCTTTCATTAGGTACTTATTGCCGATGAATATCAGTTATGGCGCCTCGATGTTTATTGAGACTTCTATAATGTTCGCTACACTATCTAACCAATTATACTTCTCCAGAAATCTATAGAATGATATATAGAAAAGGATATAATTTGTTTCATTCATTTCTAAAATGATATCCACATGCACTTTTTACTGGTGTATAGGTAGATAGATAATGCTTTTGTGAGATAATGCTTTTGTGTGACCTATATAATATAAAATACGTGGAATTAGGAGGTCCATGCGATTTGATACTTAAAACTCCCGCCCGCTTTATTGCGCTAGAAAATCAAATCAGTTTGATTTTTGACGCGAGAGGACCGACACGGGCGACTTTAAAATATGGAGCAATTGATTTCAGAAGTGCAAAAGAGATTTGTTTTTCTCTAATTGCTTCAACACTATAATTAAACTTAGATATTGATATCCTTGTGAAGGAAACTGAGCCGTGTGTACTATCTTCTTTTGTGTACCTATTCTTGTACTTGACTTGCATTATCATATACCATATATGTCAAGATGCTAATAAATCACTTTATACTTTATACTTTATACTTATACTTGTATACTGCTGAAATAATCTCGGATCACAGAGTAGCTTTCTATATAAATGATGATTTATGGGATTGGTAGTAACAAAAGACATTAACCAATAAAAACTTGGACATCGCCATTTGAGAGATAATCCGCTGTGAGAAAAGAACCCAGTAATTAAAGAGAGGCTTCAGCTTTGAAAAAAATAACAGATGAAGTCTCTCAACTATCTGGTTTCTTCAAAGTTGTCAAATAAATACATATCTTTAAAATCAGATGTTACAAATTTTGTGCGTCATATTCCATCTTTTGTGAATGTGCAGTAACAAGCGCCGTGTTTACAAATTTCGTACATAAAAAAACTTTGGTAGATTAGTTAAAATAAAGCCGCACAGAGAGATTGAAAAGGATTGATGTCCCGCGGACTATCTGCTTTCAAACTGAACTTGTATTAATAAAACAAATTCGAATATGTCTAAATATGAAATTATTTGTACGGCAAACTTGCACACCACTATCAGCAAAACTCATCAGAATCTTCGATACAATTACTGGAATGTATCCCTTACTAAAATTTCAGCAGTGGAAAGTTTGAGAAACAGACGGATGTATAAGTTGGTGCCATTGGAGGATGAGTATTGAAAGCTTCATTTGATTAAAAAAAAGGTACTTTATTCTTAATTTCCTTTTTAATTAATTTAGGAGTGAGAAAATTTAATTTCGTAATCCACCATTTGAGAACCCTTTAAAGTTTTGTTGTTTGCTAGTTGTCGATTGGCCTACTACTATGCTAACATTTTTTAATTAAAATCCTTTTACCTTTCCAAAAAACCTCCCGGTAAGTTCTTTAATTGATAAGAAAGAAATAACTTACTTTCCGCATAACGCCGAAGAATAGATACGTGGCACAATTATTTATTGTCTGATTAATTCCTTTTCTGCTCGTGAAAGTTTCATCTCTTCTAACATTTTATATTTCTTTTCAATCCAATCTGTAAATGCTCAGTTTACGTATGGGATTAAGCGAAACTCATTAAACGTGGGCTGTTTCGAAATCTGAATGAACCCAGCCAGAATTCATTATTACTGACTTAATTCACTTGATGCATTGAAAATTGCGAGTTTTCAATTAAAGGCAGGTTCACTAATTTATAGGACTAAACAAAATTTAATAGGTACATAGGTAAAAGTGTGTGAAATGGAATCACGTTTCGATAGAAGCCAAATTGTATTTGCCATATAAAATATACGAAAACTCGCCATGTTGTATACGCGCTAATGGAACACTGAACTAAAGTTTTAAAGTGCACTTTATGTACTACTACACTTTGATCCCTCTCAGCTTAGACCCTTGTTTAACAGGTAAAATTGTAGGATTAAGTATAACCTGAAAAGAAATTATCGCTCTGAAGTTTCTTTTGTGACAGCTTTATTCGAAAAGCTGAATGGTTTATATTTATTTACTTTAAATGCTTCGCAAAACTTTTAGCGGCTAAACAAAAATCGGTCAACGAGGAAGTATTCATGATTCTGACACGAAAAATGGTATATACGAACTGACAGAAAAGCAATATTTTGTTAATGATTTAGTAGGAGGCCGTTCGCTTATTAAAAAGGCGATTTTGATGTAATTTTGCACGTAAAAATAAGGCACGTTTTCAAGTTATTCAATTCGGTATTTACCAAAACAGATCCTTATGGGCCGAATGCACAAAAGTTAATCAAAGCTTAAAGTAGATAGAGCGCCTAGGTTAAAGTAACAAGAAGTTGGTGAAAATTTGGTCACTTATTCTCTGAGAGACGCACTTTCTAATGGTCAAAAGAAAAAAGTGTTCCTATGTGCCGTTTCTGAGATATTTGACAGTAAAAACAGGGTATTTTAACATGGGCTCTTATGGACAGTTTTTCTGAGCTAGCGAAGGTTTTTGTATCAAGACTTAAATGAGATGGGTCTCATTAGAAGCGAAATTTTGTGACGAATCTAAATATGCACGGAAAAGTACATGTTCATGATGAATAAGGAAGATATTTACCGCCGAAGCGGCGTCTGCTCTGACGCGGCGGCACGCTATGCAACGCGTTTAAATCTGATGACTTTTCCACTAGGTCTAGTATATAGCTGAGCTAGGACAATCTTTTCCTTCTTCTGCTGAGCACTTTTCTTCACAAAAGGCATGGTATCTTTCAGAAAAACACCAAAACCAGCGATATTTATAAAGGCCTGCACACGTCTGTTGACACACTGATCGGATCGGGATCAAGATAGCGACTGGGGATCTCTGGCGCCAACATCGAAAAACCAAATCCACTACACCGACTTCACATAAAACGCCAAATTATTTAGTTTCCCGGCTTTTACATACGTCTCGCATACGTTTTGATCAAAAAGAAATATATTCGTTTAGGATTTACCGCTTACACTGTGAATATTTAGTCGCGGTGTGTCGTCAACATTTAGTGTGCAAAGGTTTGAAACAGGGTCGAAAAGTAGGGAGACTAGTCAAGTTGACTACTGTATCCTTTTTAAAAATCATGTAAGACGTTTGCATTGTGCTGATTTGAGCTTGTGTAAAAGGTAAGTACATTTTTAAGCCGAACGCGCTCTAACTACTTTAACGGAGCTGTTAACTCATTTGTTTCGATAAAAAAAATGACATTTGCTTTGATTAAACGGAACTGTTAAACCCCGATTAAGCTAGAATTCGTATGCACAAAAAAGAATTAGCATTAACGGCGCCGTCAAGCAGCCTCTAATCACGGTAAAATTTAACCGGTGCTCGTCGACTAATTAAACTGACAGTTCGTTCATAATTTTCGATTTGAGCTTGTGAAAAGTAATTTTTATAGAATAATTAGGCCTATTCTAATTCTAGATCTAAAAGTTTTTAACATCATTTTATTTAAATAGAAAATATATTCATTTCTTTGAATTGATTCGTGTAAACGCGGTTTCTAAAATTCTTCCCCATGAGGAGAGTGAAGTATTCCCAGTCGAGCATTCTTCCACTTTTGAAGGTGGTAGTTTTTTTAAATTGCTGAACTGACCTCTTAATTTTGGATTTGGGGTTTTAGAGCAATTATTCCACGTTTTGGAGTCCATTGAGGTGTGAAAGAAAATGAAAAGGATAGGTATTTTGAGCCACTTCAAGGATGATTGCTGGGGCGGAAGGTTCCAATAGCAATAAAGAATCGCTATCATTAAAACAATGTTTTTATTAAGCAATTTCAAATTTCTCTATCGAAAGCTTCTTTAATCGATACCGATACCTTTCTTTCTAAAAACGTACCAATAATTGAATACCCTAATGAATTTATAAACATTAAACATTGCTTACATTGCTCGATGCATCCGCTTTTCTCGCATTTCGTTTTATCATGTCATAATCTTCTGTGACGAACTCTCATGGGCTTGATGTTTCAGAAATGGCGGAAGTATCTGAGAGATCGTCACTTTGGATTCTAGTTTATATGTTCCTTACTAAATTGGAAAAAAATTAGTATTCGGAATTGATAAAAGACTGAAAGCATGCAGCATCGAGAGGTCTAAAGGTGAGAAACTTTATCAGGAAGCAGTGCTTAATTTATGATATTTTTGCTACTATGTAATAAACTATTCTAGCAATTAAAAATGAATGTTGGAATAAGCTCCACTTTCAATAAAATTAAGTACTCAATGGAAGAACCGTAACATTTATTGAATGAACTCAGGACAGTCACTATAAGTTACTATAATAAGAAGGAATCAATTATTTGTAGTAAGTATAGATTTTCGGCTACGGATGCTTTTTTCCATTGTTAATACAAACATATAAATAGACTATTAAATTACAGATAACAAAAAGAAAAGCCTTCTAAAAAAATCACACATTTCCATAAAACTACAACGTTGCCGGCGCCAATTTTTACCAAATATTTAATCAATGCTTAATCACCTTGGTTAGTTAATCAAGAAGATTTTTTGTTTTGTGCATACCAATCGAACTTAATCAAAGGTTTAATTTAATCATACTGATTAACTAACGGCCTGATTATTTATTGTTTGTGCATTCGGCCCAGTGTATTATTTATTAGTATTACACTACGGAATACCTTACATTCAATCCATGGTTTCTTGACAAACAAATTACAAATGTACTTAAATTGTTCACTATATATTTTATTTAAATGAATTCTGGCGAAGGAAAGAAACTATAGCATGGTATTGACTATACCTTACACTACGACTATACGTTCAAAGGCCGACGGACACTACACCGTCCGTGCCCACATTGTCGAAAGGTGTGCAAGGGACACAACGGACACAATGCCCACCTCGCCGACGGACACTACGCCGACCGTGCCCACTTCGCCGACACGTGTGCAAGGTACACTAAGCCGAACGTGCCCACAACTTTGACTCATACAGTACGGTATGCAACACCAAGCAGCTTTGGACGCAGGTTATTGTAGGCTTAGAGTACAAAAATTATTAATGAAACACAATGGAAGGAGTGTGATACCAAGCAGTTTTGGATATTAGGTTTAGGACATTTTTTTAACTTTTTTAAAAGCGCAAACTCATACAAAAATTCCTAATAAACCTGGGCAGAGTGCGGTTTTTACTTTCATATGTATTAAACTACTGTGGAACCATCTGCGAGCACGCAGCAGGTATGTATGTTCCAAAATAGAGCGTGTGTTCGGGAATGTTCTTGAAGTCTAACCATAATTGTTTCCTTTGCGCATTTCTTTCACCACTTGGTAAAGGAAACAACCTCACACCTTTACCATTACTTTCTTTTACAACCTGAAACACAATAACCCGCTATATATTTGATTTATTAGGAAATGAAAATTCAATTTTCAAATACTCTCCAAACAGGTGGAACAATCCCTAACATTAAAGTTACTAGAATCTGGTAACTTTCACCATTTTTGGGTAAAAATCATGCGTTCTCTCTCTAACACACGGGCCCAATGGATTGCGGTACTTTCTATATCTAATGAATTAATGGTTATGTTACACGTGCAGCATCTAGTGGACGCGATGCGAAGCTTCCAAAACGTTTGAAAGCCTCTTTGAAAAGGCATTTCTTGTTTCAGAGATATCGTCAGGTATTTTCGAGAATTTTCGTCGCAATATATACCGGGTGGGGCATAAAACGACACGTTTTTAAGTTAAAGCCACCTGCAACAAATCTTAAGAGCATAAATGAAAATTTGGATACAAGCTAAATATGGGGTTTATATTTATAAATTTTGTGTGCAAAATCGTGCCAATTTTCAGGAGTACTTATTGTTTTTTTTAAATGATTTTTACGAAAGCAAAAAATAGGTCAAGACCAAAAAGAAATAGATAAAAGTTCCCTTGCCTGCCCGGCCTATTTCATAGTTTTGGGCTACTTTGTGCTTATTTGAGCGCCAATGCCCGAGTTTTGTGTGCCGTCTGTTTCAAAGAATGGGGTGCTAACTTAACGCAGCATCCCTCGAAATTACTTGAAACCTATCGCATAGTTTTGTGCCATCCAATCATAAATAAACTACCTTATATGTATGTTTCAATCAAAACCATCTATCATAAAAACGATGAATTTATCACATCTGGAATTGTTGAAATTATCACGCCTTTTCTGTTACTCGCAAGTCGCAAGCAACAGTGGCACAAATTTATCGATAGAACAATATTCGTATATTTCAAGTTTATTACTTTTGCCATTGTACACTCGTTAATGAAGTGTTTCGGTACTGCAGGATGGTAATTGCATTTCAGGGAAAAAATTATGATATCTTAAATATGTCCTTGCACTCACTCTTCGACTGGCTTTAGTCTTTAAATATAAAATATGTTATATTCAAAGCTGTGGTATAAAATAGAAAAATATTGACTAGTTTTTACGTTGATCTGATCTGTCCATAACGATAAGTACACGCTGCCATTTGGCTTTAAACCAACCAGCATAGGACACGCGACCCACGGGTTTTAGGTTTGAATCTCAGGTACACATTTCCTGGAAATGGATAATTTGTGTGATTCTTATTCTCGGCTGATTATAGGACGTTGTGCGCGACACACCATCCTGTTGAAACCAACAGTTTCCAACTTTTGTTTTTTTTGTGTGATTCGTAGGTACCTACATCATTGTATTCGTAATAAAAAATTGCAAACGGTACCATGAAAAGCATAATAAAACATTGAACAATGTTTGAGCTCATACTTGTTCTGCCCACTTCAGGGACGTAATTTGGTTCTGTCCGTGTATAATGTGATCTCGGATCTCTGGCATTCAATACCTACAACTTTTTCATACTTATCCTGTACCTAGCGGTTTTTTTAACAGAATGCAATAAGTAGTGTTCCTAATAATTTGACGATATTGTTATTCAGTTTAAATGTAAATGCTGCGTTTCGTGGTGCTTCGGGGATGGTATGGGTATAATATACCTACCCTGTGACATGCTGTTATTGATGAACTATTATTTAAATTTTAAAGGATTGAAGGATGCTGAGGTCACAGTACTAGGTGTGTTCTATTTCATAAATTTCAATATTTATACAAACTCGCTTACTTATCTTATTGTGTATTGCTTAATATTACGTTTTTAAAGGTTATTGGAATGGACAAAAAAAGTGTATTTTGCATAGGCGACCGTGAGAATTTTTAATTAATCATGCTGGAAGGCACAAATTGATCGCATACGTGATTTTCAATCAATTATCGTTGAAACGTACAAAACAGATGTATCTCATTTCGCAATTACTCCATACATGGAATACCAACTGGCTTTGAATTATACAACACGCTTTTTAACTTCATTATTCGAGTTAACGTCTAAATTAAACTAACAATCGGTTTTCAATACAGGCACAAATCAAACTCAAAACATTCGATTAGACATTCGTAATGAGAATCTCATTTCATATGCCAAAGGTTCAATTGGTATAGTATCAATTCCATTTGGTTAAAATGGCATTTAATTTAAATAATCATTTTATGTATGGGTATAAAATTAAAGCTCCGAGTGCTCTGCTATGAACTAATTTATTGAATTGGTGGAGTATATCAGTTTATGTCCGTGCAATAATTTCCACTTTCCAGTGTTATAAATTTTGATTTACGTGCGCATTGTAGTGAAGCGTTAATATCTGTTGAAATGAAACTTTTGCCATCGTAACACTTTTATGACACAGTTATGACCCTTTTACAGATAGAAGTTTTTAAAATAGTTTCACGTTAGACGGAAAAAGTTACTTTTGTTCGACAAGTTAATCAATTAATAGATTGGTAGTTACACCAAAAAAGGGATTCGTTTTATTCATCTTTTTGCTACCAGAAAAAGTGCTTCATTGTAGTCCCTCGCCGCTCGTTGCGATCCACTAAATAACTAGACGGACATTGAGTGAGTTATTGCTAGAAAGGGTCATTGGAATAAAAACAAGAAAATCTTAGTACTATCTGGGAAACACTTTCGATACTTTAGTATGTTTGTACATGTCATCATTAATTGAACTTAAAACGTCGTGTTACGGACACCAAATTTTTGTTTCGCTGTTTCGCAAATTACCTGTGTTTTCGACTCAAGTCAATAGATACATTTATTATATTGGAGAAATTCAAGATTGTTTGATCTTAGTTTGAGTTGCTATCCACAATCAATGTGAATTGAGTTATTTTTATCCCAATAGAGCGAATTGGTAACAAGGTTTGTACACACACCTGACGGGTTTTAGTGTTTCTATTCTATTCAACTCCGACAGACAAACGTTTTCGGAATAACGAAAATTACACATGAACTGAAAAATGGTTGGTAGAGTGACCATATAACAAACAAACAATGCTTAATGGTAGTTATGAAATATAGTAAATGTATTTACTTACAGTAACAGGAGCTGTATGAGATGTTTCAGGTGTAGGTGTACGGCGATGCGATCCGGGGGATGATCGTAAACTTTCACTTTCGTGCTTGTGATGATCTTGTGTCCTGTAATATTAGTCTTGTATTAGTACGATACACAATTTTGAAAATTATTCTATATGCTTTAATTTAAGAGGACTATTCGAAAACTAATTTTTAAGTAGAATAATTACATTTCGGTTTTCATACTTTAAAAAGCCTAACGAGTAAATACCCATATCTACAATGCTTCAGTATGATCAGACGATACTAGAGCCAATGTGAGATTGTAGAAATCATCGCCCTTTGGGATCTCAGATCAGGCGTTTTACCATTTTGAGAATATGTGTCCTGGATGAGCGAGTCAAATATTTCCGACCCGTAGACTTGGTTTCACTACAACTAGATCCGGGGGGTTACAATTTCGCAATTTGCAGACTTCAAAACTTCAAAAAGGAAATGAATACAGTACTCGATGTTAAAGAAAAAGATACAATTTTGCTGCGTCGCGAATGGGCGTTCGTTTGCTGTCAAGCCACAATTGAAAATTTTCAAAATAAACAAAAGCAGCATTTTTGCATAGCAAACGACAACTGATCACTAACCAAAGCACTATATTGAAGGAGTCTCGTAACATTTTCCTAAAATAATGTTAACGATGAAGGTTGTTAGCATCTATGGTTTATTTTGGTTAGAATTCTAGTTGTGTTAAGATTTTGAAGTTGGCAAGAGAGTTACGACTGAGAAATTGGGGCGTGTAGTCATGTTTGACAGAACCTTTTATAGTTCAATATTAACAAGAAAAGAATAGAACAAAATTAAACGAAAAATGTTTACCCTGTAGCAAAAGCGAAGATATACCTAATATATGAATTATATTGTTACAGTCAATATCTTTTAAGATAGGTATCATCTTCTACATTCTAGTAAATAAATGCCATCCATAATCGTTATTTATGCATCAATTTTCATGGGGGAATGGCCAAACTCGATTGCTCGATGATCCATGTGTATTTTTGGTGACCAACATATTTTTGGCCAAACAATGGGAAATATGGGAGCGGGGTCGGTGAGTCAAATCGCCTGGCACTTAAGGGTCGACCAGGTCTTCGAGTCAAAGCTTTCTGTCTCACTTTTACAAACTTTTACCTTGCATTTTCCTAACTGGCATAATCTGGCAGCTGTACTGTCGCTATGGATTGGTAAAAAACTTCAAGCATGTCAAGGTCCACTAATAAAAAGCTACCTACTCTCAACAGTTCTCACAACTGTTTTCACAAAATCACAAATGTAGGTACCATTTATAAAAAATTAAAAACCAACAAAAACTACTGAAAAATAGAAACCGTTATGGTTTAGCCAATGTAACGTGAACCAGCTGTAGAAGAGCATTATTTGTGTTCAACTTTTTTTGTTGAATTTCTCTGAAATTGAATGGCAAGCCATATTAATTTAAGGGGAGGTTTGTATTTTTAATTTTTGGGAAGTACTGAATCATATTGCCCAAAAGTCAATTAATGGGGACGCAGAATAAAGAATGTGTCATATTAGCCGTTTCATAAATCATACGATAAAAATGGATCCGTTCCCGTGGAGATCACCAAGAGCAAGAGGTCAGTCATTTTTTTACAATGGGCCAATAGGAGGCGCAATCGTACTAACATCCAATTTCTTCGATTCGTTAGGTCCATACAATAGTTACACCATTACTGTATTACTAGGACTGTTGTTATTATTATAGAGAAGCAAATTAACCCTAAACATCTACAACATTCACTTTTAATGCACATCGACTGAAGAGAGAAGAGTAAAAATTTGTAAAACTTGTTCAATAATACCTCAATTTTCCAAGTAATGAAAATACGAACTCTCATAGTTCTATTGATCATTAAAAAAAAAACTCATTGTATTCACTAACAGCCAAGTTCGGGTGGTTATAAAATAACATACCTACTCGAAAAGCCCTGTATTCCTGAAATTTCAATGGCAAGATCTCATACAATTCCTCTTGAGTTTTTTTAGACTTTAAACGCTTTGTTAAAATACAACAAAGGATTTCCCGCTTGAGGTTGTCTATAATTTAAACATTTCGAACTGCGCTTGTTAATAAAGAAAAAAGTTTTCCATATTGCATTAAAAGTTAGAATAGCAAACTAATTGCGAGTACGCTCTAACAAAGCAGCGCAACGAAAAATTTTTAGGATAATGAGTGGATACTCTACACCATTCATTTAACCCAATCGATGAATGTTAAAATAATCCCATTAAGCACTCCAATTTAAGTGTTCGTTATGTTCATTTTTAACGCATTTCCACAATAAAAAAATGCGCTATTGTGGCCACTTTGTCCGTCCGTCCGCTCGTTTTGAGACGCTACTAGTTTTTTATCTTAAGAGCTATTGTTCTACTTTTTTCGCTGTTTGGTTCGTTATGGTGTCGAGTCTTTCACCTAGGAAGGAATTTTTTCTGTACCGCTTACAAAAAAAGTTATTGTAAAAAAAACAAAAAACCGTTTTTTACAAGTTCCACAATTTTACACTTTTGCCGTTTATTAACGATCCTAGAGATCGTTTATAATTTTGCATTGCTGTCTGTCGTCTGCCTGTTGGTCTGTCCGTCTGTTCTTTGTCTGTCTGTCCCTCTATCTGTCCGTGTGAACGATAACTTTGTTTAGAAATGTCCGATCGCTTTTACATCTCCGTTAGTTATGAACTGAATTGCATGAAATTCAATATGGGCATAACTTTAGCCATATAATACGCAATGCCAAAAGTTGAGTCGAATCGATTCAAAATTCACAGTGCCCTTATCGCATCTCAACCATTTGCAAACTTTTTTAATTATAAAAGTATTTAAATGAAATTTGATACATAGCCACTTGGAATAAAAGCAAATTTAACGCCAGTTTCAAAATTTGGTTTTGCGCATGCGCAGTGCCAACTTTTTTAGTTATGGAAGCATTTAGATGAAATTTTATACATAGGCACTTGGAATAAAGGAAAAGCTAATGCCAGTTTCAAAATTTAGGTTTGTGCATGCGGAGTTCCAACTTTCTTATTTAGAAAAGCATTGAAATGAAACTCTTCCCCGAACATTTTGTAGATAAAGGTCTAAATTTATAAAATAGTTCTTAAAAAAATTTTTTTTTTAAACAACTTGAGTTTTTATGGCGGGCGCTCTTATGGAAATTTACATTGGGTACAGTGGGTACACAAGACTCTTAATACATTTGATATTGCATATTGACAGCCTTTGCCAATAAAAATTTTTGAAAAATTACACAATATGCTACCAAGCGAATAGACAAAGAACAACGTCTGTCAATGTGTTAGCGCCCTATTATTTTTTCTCTCCGATGTTATTTTAAAATTGGTGGCAGATGTAGATTGAGCATAAAAAAGCAACCAAGAATGCAAAAAGCGCGGCCAATATCGATGCAATTAGAACATCGCCTAATCCAATTGGAACAATGTGGAATATTGTAAATTTGTATAGGTATTCACAAAAACGTGCCTGCTCTAGTCCTCTAGTTTATTAACAATCCTCGAGATCGTTTATAATTTTCTTTTGTTGTCTGTCTGTCCGTGTGCACGATAACTTTGTGTAGAAACGTCCGATCGCTTTGAAAATTGATAGACATTCTCTTCAGGATATAAGAAAGGTCGCTATTGTTTTTCGGCTACGTAGACGTAGACCACCGGGCCAAAAAGTTACAGCCCAAAAACTGCTCAAACCTTCAAAAAGGGTTTCTTTTATAACTCTTGTTACAAAGAACATATGAATGTCCGGTTTTCTGTGGAAATATTCCTTAACTTCAGGCAAATATGGAGATGTAAAAAAATATTGCGCAAGCACATTACAACTTTTGTATTTGCGCAATCCCATTTTTTTATTTGTAAAGATATTTAAGTGAAATTTCACATGTACGCACCTCGAATAAAAGTAAAACTAATGCCGATTAAAAAAATTGGTTTTACAAGCTATGCTGATTTGGTAGAACAAAATCAACCCCTTAAAGGGTATTGTAAAAATGACGTAGGTATGTATAAAGATATCGAGGAAGAAGACTCGCCTCTCTTAGGGTAGTATAAGATAGTTAGCGTAATGAGAATGATGTTTTGTGTGTACGTAATGAGATTCAATTAAATTCAGCATCACGCCGGTTACCTGTTTGTTTCATTGTCCATCAGCAACCTTCTCTTCACGTAGCCAAATTAGCTCGTCTACAGATCGGTTATTTACATTTATCCGAGCATTTACCCAAAATCGTCAACAAAACTTAATTTTCATGCCTACTTTTCCTCTGTCACTTTACCGGCCGCATCTGTCACTTTTCCGGTCGCACCTGTCATATTGCTAAATGTCTATGACTCCTGTCATTACTGACAGATTGACATTAGTCAAATGTTCTATATGAAAATTGGAATTTTGTAATATTAAAATATGATTTGGGGTAAATAAAACTTAATTCAAAACTGGTCAGTAAAATGATATTACTTGACCCGGAAATTAAAGTACCTACTCAGCCCCAAAGAAGCCTCGTGCTTTAATGTTTCCTCGCCTGTAGTGTGTCATATCCTCCCTTTTATGTAAATAACTTTTATTTGGCTCAGTTGATTGTATGTCATTTAAAAATTTTTCGTATATAGGACGAATAATAAATAAAGTCAATTTCTGCCTTTACGGTAACAACGAGGGTAACAATAAAAAAATTCTGCATCAGATCATCGAATAACATACACAGTGGTAAGTTTGAATAAATCAGCTTTTTCAACCTTGAAAATGATTGCACTGGTTATTACATTTGGCACACCCTGTGTGCTATCGATCAATTGTCATTGTCAATTAGCGGAAAATGAGCAAAAAATTATTGTTAAAGTTGCCCTTGATGTTAACACTACAGCTAAAGTATTTAAACAATGCTACAGGTGAAGTTGGAAAGTCATCAGAAAAATTGAATTACTCGTTATCGTGATGATCACCGAATTTCAAATTCGCAGCAAAAATGGGCACAATATGAGCCTAATCAGTAAAAAAATTTGAAAATATCAGTGTTGACATTACAGAGTAAGGTTAGAGTGTTATCAGAAAAAAATGAATTACTCATTAACGGGGTGAGCACAAATTAGCACAAAATAAGCACAAAGTTATAGTTAAAGAAACTGTTCAGAATATCAATTTTTACACTACACAGTGAAGTGAAGTTTCATCAGAAAAAGTTGTATAACTTCTTAACAGGATGAGCGCAAATGTTAAATTAACAGCACAAATTAGTACAAAATTATAGTGTCAGAAAATTTTGAAAATATCAATTTTGACACTACGCAGTGAAGTTTGAGTGTAATCAGAAAAAGTTGAATTACTCATTAACCTGATGAGCACAACCTAGAGCACAACACTTTAAATTAGCAGTACAAATTACAAAAGTATAGTGATGAACAATTTTCCAAATATCAATGCTGACACAACAGCGGGAAGTTAGAGTACCTATCATCAGAAAAAGTTAAATCCGATAAACACAAAATTTTAAATTAGTAGCGCACATTAGCACAAAATTATGAGATACTTGGAACTTAATTCCTTTCAGGTCGACACTTCAAGTTCACGGATCCATGCAAATTTATTTCAGAAATAAATGACAACCAGCCGAATTTGAAAAAAATCAATGAGCTATCAGCTAAGTAAAAAAACGCTCTAATTTCTACTAACAGTTGATGCAGCTACAATCAACGTATTTCTTATATTTTGTGCCGCTACATTTAGCTAATAAGTTTAAATAGAAGAAACCTGCCACAGTTTAATGGTGTGTGTGATCATCGCCCTTAAGCGATTAGTTCCCAATTATATTTCCGTTCCATTAACTACCACCCAGGATTTAGGTAAAATCAATAAATTTAGTATTCCATTGATATAAAGTATTTGCATCAATTAAGTACAGAATAACCCAAAATGCGTAGGAGAAACGGTCAAAAGCACTGCAGATAAAGGAATCTAAGCGAAATTAACTGAGGGCCAAGACGGTTGAAATCAGATTACAACTCAATTCATACTCTCCTCCAAAGTGCTTTTTTGTTAGGAAATTAATTTCATTTACCTCAAAGTAAGACATCACTTTAAAGAGACCGTGTAATTCGCCTCTTTTGGCTGAAAACAAGGCAGATAAGAACGTTGCTAGTGAGATACCTATTTATTTACAAGGAAGGCGATCGATAAAGTACTTAATGTAATATCTTACTGAAAGCAGGCATAAATATTCAAAGAAAAGCTTAACGACGTAAACGAGCAAGTTAGTAGGGCAAGTTTAAAGCTCTGAAATGCGAACGCAAACTTCCGTTAGGTGAAGATATACGATCGTCAGTTTGTATTTAAGTGATTTATTGGGTCATATCGTTAACCTTTTGCGGCAAATGAAGGCGTGCAAAAGTTAGAGAAGGTCTCAAACACTCGTAAATAGGTTAGAGTTATTCACAATTCAAAAATCGCGATCCTTTGCAGTGGAGGGGTCACATCTGCTTAAAAAGTCCTTACATTTCGAATTTATCTTTCGAAATGGCTCAATCAACAGAGACGCAAGATAAACATGACTAAAAATCAATTCAGAAAAGGAAATCAATAAAGTTAAGGTCCGACTCATAAACTTTAACGATGGTAGCAGATACATTATATTGCAACATTTTACGATATTCCTCCCTCTTATTGTCAACGAAAACCTAGTTTTATTTAATATTTTTTATCTAACTTTATGACCAATAAAAATAGAGGTAAGAACGGTTGCGTAATGAACCTTTGAGGTGAGATTGTAACAAATGACAACGTAAAATATACAGCACGAAGACCAAATTGTCACTTTAAGACGAGAGCAATTATACCAAAAATTTGGTGCAACTGTAATAAATAATTAGGTCTTTCGACAGGCAGAAAATCTGCTAAAAATTTAAAATTATTACGTCTAGAGACAGTATAGTATACCCCGTTTTTGTGCGATACACATATTCTAATCATTGAGTAATTACCTTCACTCAACGTTCTAATGGAAAAGGTATGAATAGCAAAACCGAGAGCATCGAAATTGCATTGACACCTCCAACGGTTCAAACAATGAAATTACCTTTTACCTAGACCACCTAGAACAGTACAAATATAGAATCACGCACAGCACGGGGGGCTCTTTTCCATTTACCTAATTCCCAACAGACTGCCATTTTCGTGTTTACTTTGCATGCGTTATGCCTATGAATAGACACTTTGTGAAATTTACTTAGTTAGATTTTACATGTTTATTTAGAGCGGTTCTGTTTTTGCGGGCGTTTAAATTGTATTGTTGGTGGTTTTCACCCCGACGCGTATATTAGAGAACTCATGCAACGGAGGAAGTAAAGTTACTGCTTTAATATAATAATATTGCGTATTAACCTCAAGGATTGGTTAAAATGAGATTTTTACGCGATAATGCGGAAAAGTGATTATTAGTCCTTAATAGTGTTACCTACTTTTGCGAAAAGGGAACGTGTTGGTTTCCACAGACAAATTGAGAGAAATGGTTGCCTCTGAAGTACGTGGGGTGGCCTACGATGAGCCGAGTTGATTATTACATTGAAAACTAAACAAGTTTTGAAAAATTGGTACATACGAAGGATAAAGATTGTGTAGGCTAAAATTTTTTTTTTCAATTTGGACCATTTCCGGTTTTACTGGAAGTTTGCCCTCGTTTCTATTATTTTAAATCCCTTATTCATTTTTAGCGCATTTCTATAAAAAATAAAAAAAAACGCGCTATTGTGACCCCTTTGTCCGTCTGTCCGCTCACTACTAGATCTTTATCTTAAGAGCTATCTACTTTTTTCGATATTTGGTTCGTTATGGCGTCGAGGCTTGCACCAAGGAAGGAATTTTTTCTGCGTTTTATTACTAAAAAATTATCAAAGTCCTCGTGTGAGATCGAAGGGACTTCAGCGCATTTTTGTGTGGCAGATCAGTGTTTTAATAGCCACTTTCGACTCAACCATCAATAAAAGATCTACCATATTTCCTTTGACGGTACCCACTTTCGACGTCCCGTTCATCCGCAATTCGCGTTTTAAGATTTGACTCCACCATCAGGAAGATCGTGTCGAGGGCTACCACATTTCCTTTTTCGGTGCATACTTCTCGTATTACACCCACATTGTGGTGGATTTCGCTAAAAACCTTCCACAAGATAGTAATTAATTTTTGGGGCACTTCTGATTGCTCGAGCTTCTATTGGCGACACGAGAAAGAGAGACAACGATTCGAGATTTACGAAACGTTCAACCGCGTGACAAAATTCGCAACGGAACGTAAAAGGCCCCTAAGTAGACTACCTCTCGAAGACGAGCGCGCACCTTGCAAAAGGTCGTTAATTTCGTCCCTAGGACAAAAAACAAAATTCCGCCACGCAGGAGTTGTGCGCGTTTACATCTTTCCGACGACACCAATTTGAAAAGAATCGGACCAAAACTGTAGTAGAAGATAGGAAAAAACTGAAAAACCTTCACGTTAGTAAACTATGCTCGAGGATGACGCCCAGAAGTTGCCAACTCCACATCATGTAGCCCTGTCCCTAAGGTTGACAAATTACACGGCCTTGTAGATACACGTACACCCGTTACCTTTCTACAAGAGATTAAAAGCTACTTTTTACAAATAAATTTGCAAAAATGCGCTAAAAAGCTATAATAAAAATGAACTTTTTCATGTACCATAGTTTTACAAATCTGCCCTTTATTAACGATCCTCGAGATCATTTCTAATTTTGTATTATCTGTCTGTTGTCTGTTTGTTCGTTTGTCTGTCTGTTCGTCTGTCTGTTTGTCTGTTCGTCTGTCTGTTTGTCCGTTTGTCTGACCGTGTGCACAATAACTTCGTTTAGAAACGTCCGATCACTTTGAAAATTGGTACAAATGTTCTTAAGGATATAAGAAAGGCTTTCAGCTACGTAGACTAACGGGCAAAAAATGATTACATAGTACTGGCGTCAAATTAACAATTTTCTGCTTCTACATCCCTCTACGTATTCGTTCTGTAAAGTTTAGAGTTTCGAAAAAGATCGAAATGTTACAGTTTCAGAACCAAAGGCAATTTTCAAAAAGTTTCAGAAAGGATCATAAGTTTTCGGCAATGGTAAAGGATTTAAAGTATTTCGGGAAGCGTCAAGTTGTTTCTGAAACTTTAAAGTTTCTTGAACACTTTAGAGTTTAGGCAACTGCGCATGGATGAACGAACTTCTGCAAGAATTAGAGTTTTTTAGCCAGATTCAGAAAACGTAGAGAAAAATTTCAAACAGTTTCAGAGTTACACAAATATTCAAAAAGTTTGAGATAGTGTCGGAACGTTTTGAAGTGTTTGAGCATATACTATTGTGTTTAAAAAATCTTCAACAGATTTTGGTGCAACTGACGATAGTGCAAAGATGGTAGTATTATCTTTGGATAGTACAAACGCGTTTTCCTCTTGTTTACGTCCGTATGTCCCTAATACACCTAGGTTGGGGATTTGTAACTTTTTTTTTTACTGTAGTTGAACACATCATTAATTTGTGGTTTGCTTTTTAACATACCTAACAGCATTAGTTTCTGGATGGTAGTCTTTAATCAAAGCAAACCAAATACAATTTTAGATTCCACTTCCTACAAAAACCTTTCATTTTAGTTATAAAGATGTAATTACCATCTGCCCTCATTTTTTTTAGCTCAATTCATTCTTGAAGGGGCTAGGGCATCCGACAAATTGTTAAGTATATGGATATGGAGGTTACAAAAAATGCTGTACAAAATTAAACGAACAATTTATTGTAAGGCCTCGCATCACAAAAATATACTAACAAAAGTTGTTTTAGATAATTGTTATAGGGATGAATGATGAAAGGATAAATGTTCCAAGCAATTTGCAATAAATAAAGACCATAAATAAATGTAGCAAGAATTACATTTCTGTCCTTCGCTTTTGTGGCCCACAAGCGCGATCTCAGAACGAAGTCGACAATGCAGAGGAGGATAGAAGATAAAAATTCGTTAAGCAAGAGCCGAAGGGTGCACTTTCAAATTGGTTTTTTTCGATTTTAATAGCCCTGGACATTTCATGCCTTAAGGTGAATACAAACATGAAATAATTTTTAATTTCTGATCGAATGCCACCAATACCAAGTCTGTAAGTGGTGTAGTTCCGGAGCTTTTATGACTCAGGCAGACAGACAGACATCAAGAACGAAACAGTGCACTTTTTATTTTTTGAAAGTTACAGTACACAAAAAAGAAGAGGTTAAAGGGACACAACAAACGAGAGAGTAGGACACGTAGACTGCTTCTTCTTACTTCTTAACCACAGATCTTGGCGTTGGTTTTCCGAATATTGTATACAGCAGTGGCTCGAGATTCCCAGAAAACATACAATGAAAGCCCTAAAAGTGAGACGAAAACGTAAACACGCAAACAGGAATAAGGTTCTTGATCATTGAGAGCTCAGAATACGGCTGGCATACAAAATAATTAATTCTTGCGGCTTCAGCAATCTCAAACTGAGTAAAAACACCAAAATAATTTAGGAATGACGTTAATAAAATCTTTCGTAGCTCATTTACGCACGATGGATCGAGAATTACAGAATGGCGGAAAACAAAAATGTAGGAAAATAAATATAGATTACTACAACAAATTAGATGAACCCTACTCTAGACTCTACTAAAATTTCAGGAATTTTCACCGACGCGACGTTTGCGGAAGAGCAACCACGCAAATATGTCAGTAGGGCCCTTTGTTATAATTTTAACCCTTTTTGCTTTTACTTTAACCACCTTAACCTAGTTTATTTTGATGGAAATTACCTTTTGTGTACGTAACAGTACATTCAGCGCATATCACGAGCTGCTGAATAACCAGCACACTTTTCTGTAAAATAATTTTCACACAAATTACAACTTATGGACGGACTTTTTTGAAATTGTCGAAAGAGATCTAGACGAGGTGTATCCAGGGGTGGGGTCAAAACTTTAAATATCTCTAGAACGTATATTGTCGGAAGAGGGTATTTACAAAGTGAAAGTTAAGGTCTGGAAACCGAAGGATATGTCGGTGATTGGTTGATCCAACTTACAACACCTACGAGGTTTTATTGATTTTATTAATACTTGCTACTATAATCAAAGCAGCGCGTTGGGAAATTAGTAGGGAAAATTAAAACGACTAAACTACAAGAGCATAAATTGTAAATCAAGCACCTAAAAATGTATGACTTCGACAGATTACAAATTGCTTAACATTGTAGCAAAATGGTGTAATTAAGAAGTAATAACTGTATCTGTCGTTTTCTTAAGTGAAGCTGCCCATTGTTGACCATAATTACATAAAAGTAATGCCGAGAGCAAGGTAGATATCTGTTATCAAGAAATGATAATAAATTGCATTTTAAGCTTAAAATCCTTCTCCTTCGTAAAAAAAATGGCGTATATCACTTTCAGAAACGTCACATATTTAGAAAGATATGCAAAAACGAAAGTTTGAAATCTGAATAATATATACAGCATAATTCTCTCATCTATATCATAAGTTTTGAATGAGTCGCAAAATCTGTAATCCTGAAACTTCTCCCCTTTCAGTTCATTTGTGTATATGGTTTACAGGTTTTATCTATGCGTTTTACTATCTTTCCAGTTTCCACCATTTCATGTCATTTCGTTAAGTTTCTTTCTTTGGTGAAACAATACACATCGACTACGTTCTACGCGAGGTATATGGGAAGAAGCACAACTCTACGAAAATTAGAATGATCCTAATGTAAAGTAGGTGTGCTAATTTGTAAAACTCTCACTAGGAAATAATAGGGATGTATTGCGTTATACTACGGACCCCAAGCTACTATCATTACAATTAATAAAAATTGTTAGAGGGTATCTTAATTAAGCGGCTTCGACAAAAAAAATTGCGAAAGAAGCCCTAAATTTTCCACAATCTTAATAAGAAGTTCGCTTATTCTCATAAAAATGTGAGAATATGTTAGTTCATATTTCCATTTAACTGTATAACTAGTCTGTCTCGGACTCTGTTACGAGTTCAATGCACATTTTCTTCAAATTCGTAACGGGTTATTATTCTTAACTTGGCATAACTGAAAAACGTAATTTCAGAAGTGAGAAGTGACAGCTTAATTTTTTTATAAGAAGTTATGTTAACTTCTTCGTCTAATGAATTGAAATAGGTAAATAAATATAGCAAACGAGCTCCTGAGTATGTCTTGGTCCTTTCTGTAGCGACCATATACACTCGAAAGGGAAAGAGGCACCCTCGAGGGCAATTCTCGCATTTTCCATGGGCAGCTTTTTTTCGCATCAAACGCTTTTTTCGTATGAACCGCCTCGATCGCCTTGCATATCAAAGACATAACATTTCGACGAAAAGGGCTAAGCTTCTTAAGATTGTGGAAAATTTCGGGGGTCTTCCGCAAATTTTTTTGTTGAAAACGCTTAAGGAAGGTACCCTCTAACAGTTTTTATTAATTTCATGCGCATAGCTCGAGGTCCGTATAACGCTATGTAACTCAATAATAGTTTACGCAGCGTTTTTGCGTTGGTTTCTATTTTTAAGACGGATTTTAGCACGGATTTACATTATCAGCACCTCGATCAGCACTGTATCCTAGTTGATTCTAAGAGTTCTAAAGGATGATAGTTGATAGATGCACCTTTTCTGTTGGTCAACACACAGCCGTCTATGCGGCCGTTGGAGTCAACATCACAGACAAAAAATTCGACATCTGAGTGACAGTTGGCACCTCTGATCGGCACCGCAGCAACACGATTCCATTCTTTTCAAAACAACACAAGTATAAATCGTGCACAACTCTTGTGCAGATAAAGCGCATTTGTCGAATACATTTTAACACGTTTCAAAGAAGAGAATGACATCTCGCTAGTTTTTTAATATTTGCTTTGAGCCAGGAAACTGTACTGTCATGAATTTGACAACTTTACATAAAATTTTGTATACTCGTATTATTCAACTGCGCCATAAACATGCGATGCTATTTCTCGCGTTAAACTCCTGTAATTAGTACAGTGAGAAACTACACTTGCGGTAAAGCTTTAAATGTTATACCTGAACTATGTTTAACTTTGTGGTATATTCAAATGAGGAAAATAGGTACGTACGTTACAGATGAATGTTCAAGGTATAATGTAACCGCAACATTAAAATCTATTTTCCTAGCGTGAGGTTTAGATAGCAAGAATAAAACACATAAATAAGTATAATCAAGGAAGAACATTTTCAAATTTTACTTCATGGGTCGCTTTCTATTTTGCGTTAAATCTTATATAAGAATTTCAGATTGTAAAGGTTCTGTATGCGCTTCTGCCAAAATAATTAAATTAAATAACTATTGAATTTAGGACAAAAATTTACCCACAACTAGATTTTCCACCGCGACCTCGTACGCTAGATATTGACGAATATATGAAACAAAGAGAATGTAAATGTAAACACATCGGCCCGGAACGATGCAAGTGATTAAGGAATATATCGATCGTTAAGCAAAATAGCAGAGTGCGACATCAACGAAAAAAGAAGTTTTAAAAAATGTCCTATACTCCGATCGGGCTCAATTATGACTCTAAACCATCCGGGGACACATAGAGACACAAACAAATTTCAACATCCGCCCAGCCGTTCCAGAGTTCGGTCACAAAAACACGCACAGAAGAATTTTATGTATATGTATAAAGAAGAATTATTAATTAATACAAATCTTTGGACGGGCAGTATATACAACCCAAATTTTTTTTAATGATTGCAATGGCTATCATCGAAAATCTTACGGAAAGTAAAGTTTTCAGACCCGCGAGAGGCATTTGCAGAGATAGACTAGTAGACGATTTCATGCGGTCTACTCTATTAAGCTATGTACATCTTAAATTATTAATTATTATTATATACATTGTTTTCCTCTAGTCCTTAATCTTGTATTACTGTCGGTTCCAAGCCTACATAAATGGATAAAGTGTCAGGAAGAGCGCCGAGTGGTAAAAATAGCGCCAAATGCAAAATAGAAAAACAAAAAATATAATCTTTAAAAGAAAAAGCGAAAGACGAGATGAGCAAAAGATAAATTGGTGGTAGTCGAAACTCGAAAGATCAGAACCTCAAGGCCATTTTCAAGGGGAAGATAAAACTGCAAGGTAAGACTAATCGCTATAGATAGACCGTACCTTAAAAGATCAAGTGTACAATACCGAACAGAAGTAAGTGTTACTACTTGAGCATCTTCTTCGAAGAAATAGGGATCCTAGATACCAAAAAGTCTGCAATAGCGCAGCACACGTTCACTCAAAGGCTATGGAGTGGTTGTTGGTGTAGATTCCGAGGGGATACTACGCAGAATGTCGCGGCACAACTTTAAGTGTACTCTTGCCTAGACTCTTGCACTGCCTGCATCTTGTATGGGTACAATTTAAAGTCGCTGTTCACTATTCAGTATTCTGCGGACACTACTGACATATAATCCATATGAAGCGACATGCTTCCGAACAGAACGTCGAGACGATTGTTGAACTGAAGCCCGCAATTCTATCCACGTTTGCCGCCCAATTCCGCATTCTGGTTTTCCTTTTAATGTCGATGATGTCGCTCTAAAATTTGATACCCAATTTCTAATTACTGGTGCAGTGGGAATGAGATCATGACGACTAATAGCAAAATCAATACGAAACGCATGCTGTGTTGTGATCACGGGTCCGCTATTTTGAATACTCTTCAACTACGAAAGCACGATGTTGTCCCGACCCAGCTATTGCTCACATTGAAAATTGCATGTCATGGTGCGTCTAGAGACGCCATCCCCAGCCCTCTACTCCATTCTGCGTTCGGGCAAGAACCTTATGCAATCGGAAAGTTCAATCTGAATCATTTTATATGAACAGAACATTCTTCAACTCTTTGGTATTTTTTTAAATTCCTCTTTTTTTCGGATTCTTCAAAACGTTAAGATTCTATCCGTTGATCTCCTTCTATTCTTCATATGCTTCGGATTTGAACGTCACCATTTTAAGCTCTCTAGATTTTTCAAACTCAATATTCTTCTGGAAAAATTCTATTTGTTTGAGTTCATTCGACTCTTTGCGTTCTTCGGGTTCTTCAAAATCTTTCATTTCTTCAGATGCTTTCGATTCTTTACTTTTATATTCTTTGGATTGTTCTAATTTTTATACATCTTCCGCGATTTTTAAGGATACTTCTGGAATTCTTTCTCGTGAAAAAAAATCTTCCCACAGGCACCCATTCCAGGCCATTTATAAAATATTTGGTCTTATATCCAATAGAAACATGTCTACTTTACTGTGAAATAAAATACTACCACTAACTCAAAAAACATTTTGTTCAAATGTTATGCTCAAACTAAAACCTCTATTAACGCGAAAATAGTAGTTTCCAGGATTCAGAAATTGGCTTTCATGGGGAATGTACCCAATAATCTTATCAATTTTCGAGCATGCGCTTGTAGTATTTGGATGGAATGTCAAAACACTTGAAAGAATAAAATAAGTAAATATACTATCGTCTTACTTGCACTTTTTTATGAGGAGTGATGGAAATAACATGCTTTACATACTTTTTGGGAACAAAGTACCAGTTGCAACACTAATTTCTAACAGTCTTCAGTTACGGAACGTAAAGATAGTTTGTCAACTGTACAAATGGATCATTGGATCACGTCTGACACTTAAACTAGGGCTCCACCTGCAGTTTTGGAATCGGTCGCATTTGGAATGAACCTTGTTTGGACCCCTTAGGAGGTAACCATACTCAAAGTCCCCAGGATTCCGACTGGAGCCTTCCCGGGGAGAGGGGCGCAAAGGATATCTTGAAAACGGTGCGTCTAGGAAAAAATTGTTTAAGAGCAAAATAAGCTCATAAAATTGTCTACAATTTTGATTGTATACACTTTTTCGAAATTCCCAACCGTTTCCGCGATATAAGCTCCAGAAGGCCGGAAATTTTTGAAAAATTGTTTTTACCCACGCGTTTCGTCAAACATTCCTTATATCCTGTGAACCGATTATCTGAAAAAAAAGCCGCCGACGAAAAAGTTGTAAAACATTAAATTTCCTTTCCGAAAATATGGCTCCTTTCCAAATTGTCGTAACCAGTCAAAAGTTACAGCAGTTTTAAGATTTCCTGAAATGTTTCATCATCTTCTATATGCAACAATTTCAATGATTTGTCACCTACACTCTTGCTATTTTCCATTTTAACTTCTATTTATGATATAAGGACAATAAATGGGCATCCAAGTGGGTAATATATCCAGGAAAAATTATTAATATTATTACGTGATAAAATTTAAATAATAGAATGGATTATTCGCTGTCATTAGCAGTGGATGTGCAAGGTTAGTACATTGTGGACGTGGACCTTTTGAGTCTCTTCGGGCAGGATGGGGCGGGCTGTTCTTCCTCGAGTGGAGCGTCTTCCGGTGAAATATCCACAATTTCGACATCGTATATGTCCTCTTCGCCCTCTTCCTCTTCCTGGAGAGGTATCCCATTCAAACAATTTCCGTGGCAATTGTGGCAGATGGTTGAGCATCGCATGGAGGCCTTTTTGCACCCACATCTCACAGAACTGCAGTCTGTCGTGCATCTGCAGAAAATACAGTTGAGTATTTCTTCCGGTGCAGCTGGATTTTAAAACTGCTGTAACTTTTGACCGGTTAAACGATAATTTGGGAAGGAGCGATATTTTCGGAAAGGAAATTTAATGCTCTACAACTTTTTCGAAGGCGGATTTTTTCTCAGATCATCGGTTCGCAGGATATAAAGGAATGTTTGATGAAAAACGTGAGGTAAAAACCGATTTTTCAAAAATTTCCGACCTTCCGGAGCGTATATCGCGGAAACGGTTGGGAATTTCGAAAAAGTGTATACAATCAAAATTGTAATTTTATGGGCTTTGATTTTGCTCTTAAACAATTTTTTCCAGGACGCACCGTTTTCAAGATATCAGCGAAAAACAGAAAATGTTGACCTTTGCGCCCCTCTCCCCGGGAAGGCTCCAGTAGGAATCCTGGGGACTTTGAGTATGGTTACCTCCTAAGGGGTCCAAACAAGGTCCTGAAGTCAAACCTTCCGCTTCCAGCCATACCGCGCACACCCCCCTTTTAGCACTCGTTGCCTGGACTACAAGTACAAGTAGGAATTTGGTACGATGCCAAAAACAATATAACTTTAAGGTAAAGGATGAAGGAGAGGGGGGGATTTAATAAAAACGGTACCATAAAATCAAAAATTTCTAGGTATTATTTTATAAAGCAGGATTAATTAATATACGCAAACAAGCAAAAAATTTCAAATTTATATGAAACCCGCTTATTGCAAGGAAAATTCAATACTGTATAGGGGATACTATTAAATATAATTAAATATTACAATTTTTAATTTTGTAATAAAGCTCTAAACTCAAACATTCCTTCCAAATATCGGATTGGAACTATGCTGCGAATTTCACAATGCAGTACAGGATTTTTCGAGACTGTTTGTCTTTTGATGAAATAATGCAACACAAGCATTGTATAACGATTCCGTTACACTATCGATTGAAAATGTTTGCGAGTATTTGGCTAGAAAACTCATGACATCATAATATTTATTTCATGATATGCAAAATAAATATGCTGCCCGGTTGAAAAGCTCAACGTTCGGCCGTTCGGCGTTGTTATGCATTAAAAAGTTTTATTTATTTTTACTCCCCCAGGTCGATTTAACCATTACGTTTCTTTTTAATTCCCATGTTCCTAACAACATCAAAATCATTAAATCTCCCATCCGCACGAGCTGCTTGCGCAAGCTCGAATTTCCTAAATGCTCGAAAAAGTTTTGTTAAATAACGTTCCCATAAATTTTTATTATTTGCGAACTCGTTCCCGAACACATGCCTCGGAAATAGAGGGGATGTTTCTCTTATCATTACCATTTTTCGCTTCGCTTTCTTATCAATATACTCTCGTGCAATGGGTGCAATGATCGGGTTATTTTGGAGAGACGCCGCCGTCGACTCAATAGTTCGAGCGAAGGACTCCAGTTCGTTGCACTTGCAGTTCATATTCGAAATTCTGCATGGCGCAGTATTGCGAATTGCATTATAGTAATTTAATCAATTTCGCCGTATCGTATTACGTAGAAGGTAATCAATTCGTTTTTTCGTCACAAAAAATTTGAGTACCTAATTATTAATAAGTTTGAAGTATTCGTTGCTTCTATTCGATTTAATTTCCTTTGTCCGTTTTGTTTGCTTTCATTAAACTCATTTGCATTTTGTAAAATTCAAATAGTTTGCTGGTTGGATTTAAATTTCAAATTTTGGGAAATGTTACACTGTACATTGTGAAAGTATCGGTGCTTTTATAAGGTGGATAGCATTTGTAGCGACACGAAACCTAACAAGATACGAAGAATCGCATACGATTTTCAGTATAGGGGAATTTTTTGTCACTCCGCTCGCATTCGGAAACCAGACTTTTGATCCGGCCCATATTCAATGGCACTGATCCTTGAACTCGATTGTCGAAGGTTTGACATCGCTATCTCTTTTCGTTCTCGAGTTAGAGAGGAACAGACAGACGGACAAAACCATCACATAAGGGGAATTTTTTTCTTTCGAAAAATTCCCATAAAAAGCACTTTACGATTGTACTTTACAAAAGAAATTCTGAAAATAACTTTTTAAACTCTTTACAATGGATTTGATCATCAATTGTATGAAAACTCGTGTTTTTATATAAAGGTAGGTACCGGCTTTTGTCTCCAATATTCTCTAACAACCGGGGCTAAAATCTCACTTTTTTACCTTTTGTGATAGCCCACCCTATACAGGGTGTTTTTTTGGGAGCTTTAGTTAAACGTTTCTGGGAAAGTAAAATAGGCAGGTTTTTGAAAATTTGTTCTTAGGAGTTACGCTGAAGGCCGAATCGATGTAAAATATTTTCAAAATGGCCTCACTTCCGGAAACACCGGAAGTAGATAGTAACTTCGTTATTTTAAATAGCAACCCCAATTTTTTATTGGGTTTTTGGATTCTACGTGAAATTTCAGTTCTTTTGATACACATATGTCGATATCTGCCATTTTATGGTTTTTAAGTTATTTTGACTTTAAGAAAAAAAATGGCGGATGCAGATGGTACCTTGATAATTGATTACTTGAAAACGGTTGTAGTCATGGCAACCTATTTTTATCAGTGCATATAGAATGAATACAGCTTTCTTTTAGTGTACTTAAAAAAAAAGTTAAGTTGCGTAAGACCGCCCCTATGAAGATCCAAATTTATGAAACTTCAAAGACTAAACACTCAGTTTTTTTTAAATGGAATCACCATTTTCTTAATATTGCATGAGATACAGAATGGAAATGGGCATATTTTGACAATACATGTTCCTATAGCTATCTTTAACAGTTTCTGACTTATTCCCATTTTATTGAATTGACACTATTTTTTTCGAATTTTCTTTTTAGTAGTCGGCCATGATTTTATAACAATTGAATTTTAAACAATTCTAGTGACACTAATCCGTCACCTACTGTTATAGGTTAACATAAGTTTTTCAAAAATCGAAAAATGACGCAGTGGTTTCACCTATTTTGGAATTTAATTGTTATTTATGGTGAAATGGACAGAATCGCGGCACATGCTTGCCGTACATTCATTCGAACACTGGAACGAAATTGTATGAATTTTGGAAATGTTGTATCCTCAAATTCACCCGTTGAAGCACAAGTGATACAAAGCTTTACAAGAGAATATTTAAGAAAACGAATTGAATTGCAAATGCAAGATTAACAAAATAAATTCAATGTAAAATATAAAAAACTTCGTTGAAACATTTTTTGTATGGAATTGTTGCTAGAACAGATATCGCACTACCTCTCTGAATTTTTAGACTTATACGTTGTTTAAGAAGTTCAGTTGAACGACTCTGTCTAGATTTCTCAAAAATTTTCCGTCCTATATCCTTAATAAATGACTTATTTATTAATGAATTATTTAGACTAGAATCAATGATATTAAAGAATCCTTTTCTTGATTTGTTTAAAATTCGATTGTTATAAAATCATGGCCAACTACTAAAATGAAAATGCAAAAAAATGGCATCAATTCAATGAAATGGGAATAAATCAGAAAATGTTAAAGATAGCTATAGGAACATGTAATATCAAAATATTCCAATTTCGATTCTCTATCTCATGCAATTGGTCATTCCATTTAAAAAACTGAGTTTTTGGACTTTGAAGTTTCTTAAATTTGGATCTTCATAGTTTGCGGTTGTATGCAACTTAATTTTTTTTAAGTACACTAAAAGAAAGCCCTATTCATTCTCTATGCACTGATAAAAATAGATTGCCATGACTGTAACCGTTTTCAAGTAAGCAATTATCAAGGTACCATCTGCATCCGCCATTTTTTTTCATAAAGTCAAAATAACTTAAAAACCATAAATGGCAGATATGGATATGTGGGTATCAAAAGAACTGAAATTTGACGTAGAATCCAAACATGCAATAAAAAATAGGGGTTACCATTTAATATAACGAAGTTACTAGCTACTTCCGGTGTTTCCGGAAGTGTGGCCATTTTGAAAATATTTTACATCGATTCGGTCTTCAGAGTAACTCCTAAGTACAAATTTTCAAAAACCTACCTATTTTACTTTCCCAGAAACGTTTAACTAAAGCTCCCCAAAAAAAACCCTGTATAAACAATTGATACTTACATGTATAATTAATTCAGCTGGGATTGGAAGGAGCAAATATTATTTCAAATGATGAAAGTATTGACTGGTCACTTCTATTTCTCTATTTTTGTTTTTCTTCTTTCTTTCTTTTTTAATGTTTATTTTCGCCAAAGTGCAAGAGAAAAAGTTTATTGTCAAAATTCTTTGCCGAAAAAAGCAACGCGATAATAAACTTACTTAGAAAAGATACTGCAGCAATAGTTGAAACATAAAACTTCCCATTAGGAAATTGAACATTGGAATAATCCAGCGCTTTGTTTTCTCACGCCTACGACGTATTATAACCAGCTTGCGTTGATTTTACGGGACGGCTTTAAATTTGTCTTTTTGGAGAAATTCTACCAAGAGTATATCCAGAAAAATTGAGGGAAAGCAGTATACGCATCCCAGGATCCAAAACCACTAAGTGAAGTCTTCCAGAGAGCAGACCTGTGAAATCCGCCTGAGGTTAACGGCTTGCTGCGATTGCCACAATTAAAAAAGTACCTTTTGTCTCATTTAATTGCGTTTGATTGCGAAATAGAGTGAACTAAATTAACTTATCTGTTTGTGTGCGTAATATCGAACGTTTATTAGATTTAGATTTGTTCATTTAAATTTAACAATAGGTTTCCTCTAGTTGTTTATCTCAATTAGAATTAGGGAACCGCTCTTTTAGAGTGGTTGTCAGAGTTTTGTTTTCATTATTTCAACATTTAATAATAATAAATGTATTTAAGTCTTTATTAACTTGCTGGATTATAGGAGTGTAGGTAACAAGAAATCCAATTTGGAGTTATGCTTATATTTTCATTGTTTTCAATATAAGCATAACCTCAAATTGCATTTCTTATTACCTACTCCTATAATAAAAAAAGAAATTAAAAAAAATATGGAAAACTTTTTAAACGTAACTTTCTGGAATTTTGCTAATCTACAAGGGAAAGTAAAAAGAGTTTGGTCAAAGAGAGGCCTAAATGCGAATTACATCAGCTCTCCAAAACATATTGGAGTGTAAATTTCTAAATCAGTATCTTTCCAAATTTTGATTACAAATTATTGACAATTTCATCAGTGAAATAGAAATGAACTAAATTCTTTCCTACTCTTAAACTATTTTTACCTGAGCTAGCTTGAAGTAAAGTACAAAAGATAAGTTCCAAAAGTACTTCAATATTCAAGACGAAGAAACAACGATACGAATTTACATCACGAACCTGAGAAATCTTCAGAATTACTGATCCACTCTTCCATTCCATCTGTAACCCAATCGGTATACAGTGTGGCAACAATTATTGCCAACAATGCCAACTATCTGAACTTTTAATTAAATGGCATCTGTCCTTACTGTAGACATAATCCGTTTTATGTTGGCATATTAATTATTATTTATGTAGCAGACTAGGATTAGCAACTAGCACCTAGATACATTATTTTAATTATGTGATAAGGCATGACCTTGCAAATACTCAATCGCTAACCACGGAATGTCAACAGAAAAACAGTTTATAAAGTTTAAGTTATAATTCAGCTTCCATCTCGCGCATATACAGACTCCAGCACAAAAGATAATTCATTTTCATGCTTAAAATATGCACAAAGGGTAGTTTTACTACTAAACTGCACATAAAATCATATACAGGGTGATTCCTATAGTACCTGCCACCGTTTGGGAGCGTATAGGGGGTGCCTAGGGAAAGTCTTTTCATATAGGACACTTGGGTTCGGAAATCCAAAATAAGGGCGCCAGAACCAAATTTATCTTCTGGAATTTCACGCCTGTATGTAGGCAACCCAACCGACCGACGTTTCGCGCGGAGCGATGCAGAGCGAGTTAGCGCGAGGAAGCGACATGGGAGGGAAGGAGGGAAAACGACAGTCAAAAGCAATAACGTTTACAAGTGTTCAACGTGGCCACCGTTGTTCTCAATGCACTTCCTACATCTAGCCAACCACTCCCCTCGAACTCGCGTGAAGACTCCTATGTCCTGGCGAACAGCCTCTCCGGCCATGACGACGCGCGCAATTAAGTCCTCTTCGGATTCGACGGGAGTCTCGTAGACGTGCGCTTCCATCACACCCCACAAGTAAAAATCTAATGGGGTGATGTCGGGCGAGCGGGCAGGCCACTCCACCGCACCTCCACGGCCGATCCATCTGTCCGGATAGGTTTGGTCCAAGTGTTCCCTCACCTGCCGCCCGTAGTGAGCAGGGCACCCATCGTGCTGGAACCAGTGGTCCCAGTACAAGTTCACTGGAACATCCATTAAAAGTTCTGGTAGCACCTCGCGCAGGAAAATCAGGTAATTATGGGCATTTAGACGCGGAGGGAGGATGTAAGGCCCCAGTAGGTTGTCCCCCAGGATGCCAGCCCAAACGTTTAAAGAAAACTTGTCCTGGTATCCTCGCGTAAACGTTTCATGAGGATTGTGCTCCGCCCAGTAGTGGCTGTTACGAGGATTGAAGGTCCCCTCTCTTGAGAATCCTTTCTCGTCAGTAACTAGCACGCTCCTCAGAAAGTTCGGATTAGCTTCTTCCTCCTGGACGACTAAGTTGCAGAATTCCAGCCTCCTTTCATGGTCACCCGGCCGTAACTCTTGCACTTTCTTAAACTTATAGGGGTGTAAGTTGTTGTTGTTGGCGATGTTCCACACTGTGTGTTGACTACAACCCACCTGATCTGCTACAAGTCGAGTGCTAGTACGCGGGTTTGCCTCGAAACGTTCCAACACATCCTCCTCTAAGGCATTTACCAACGGGCGATCGCGATCACGGGCGCTAGTGGGCTGCGAAATAGGAGGAGGTCGGTGTAAACAAACAAACTTTTCGAAATGGGTGCTTAAATGACCCAAGTATCGATGTGCATCACGAATCTGTGTGTAAAGTTAAGCCTCCGTCAGCTTACCTGCAATTGCCCTGTCTCGCACAGTCGGAAGTGAACTTCTTGAAAGACCTGTCTGCAGGGTAACTGACGGTTTGGATACCGCTCAGCGTACGCTCGTCGTGCAGCTCGTGCGTTACCATTTGCCAATCCGTACATGAAGTGCATGTCCGCGTATTCCGTGTTAGTAAAACGTGCCATAGTGTTTATTCACTTGATACGCGTCGTTGCAGACGGGATTTCGTGGGTTTAAACAAAATTCTGATCAAGTGTCAGCCACACATCGCCGCCTGAGATCGCTCCGTGTGCACCGCCGGCCGGTTGGGTTGCCTACCTACAGGCGCGAAATTCCAGAAGGTAAATTTGGCTCTGGCACCCTTATTTTAGATTTCCGACCCCAAGTGTCCTATATCAAAATACTCCCCTACGCACCACCTACACGCTCCCAAACGGTGGCAGGTACTATAGGAATCACCCTGTATAACTAAGATATAACATCGTATCCCAAAATGGTTTTTATTCAATGGTAACATGAAATAGAAATTGTGTTGATAAAGCAAGATACTTCTTTCGTATATTCGTTGAACGGAATTATTTATGTACGTTTAACGACATCGCCTCCGAGTTAAGGTTTCTACTATTGAAAAAGAGAGGTAAAAGGAACTTACTTTCATTATATTACATACCTGGGTACAACTTACCAGTCGTATTGACATTTAGTAGATAACGGCATGGACATGGACTTACCTGCAACAAAAAAAAACATATATTAGTGAGTGCGGGATAAGTTTGGTTTTTGAGTTTTTTTCACATTTTTATGGCAGTTTGAGAAACTGCAGTTTTTTTTACAAATGAAATACCCTGAGTGAGTAAGTATGTGTAAAGTTGACTCATAAGTATATGGTAACTGTCAGTAACTTGCTCGAATTTTCCGATTAATTACATATGATTAAGCGTAGCAGAATTGTATTATATGTTTTTGGTGATGCCTTCGGCTATCTGAAATGAACGTACAAGTTTTAGTTGGCAGCCATCTCCAATTTAAGGGATTGTTGCGACCTGTCTAAGTGCTTACATCATTCTGGATGAAACGAGAGTGTTTACAACACTTAACGTGATTTTGCTTTTATTAGAGAAACAAGTAGAATTTCAGTTTAGGAAACATGAAATTAATTTCCTTTAAGGGAGACATGGAAGTACTTAAAACCATCATTTGTACAGGCTAGTCATTTTCGGTTTAACCATTAATTAACTACCTATACGATAATCCATGGTTTAACGAAACGAAATGAGTATTTAGACTGGACCTAAATTTTTAAAATGGGTTACACCATGCAACTCGAGCCACTGCAACTGTGTCGTCACCTATAGGTATGTGAAGGTTTTGTCCGTCTGTCTGTCTGTCTGTCCCTCGTCGAACTCGAAAAGGAAAAAAGACAGCGATGTCAAACCCTTCACCAATCGATTTCTACGAGTTCAAGAATCAGGTCTGGTTTCCGAATGTTGAATGGCAAAAATTCCCCTAATACTGAAAATCGTATACTATTCTTCGTATCTTGTTAATTTTTACTCCCGAGGAATATGTTTCGTGGTTATTAGAAATTTTATAGACCTCTTGCTACCACTAGATAGTCGGCTAGAGGTTGTTAAAGGATCGGTGTCTATAATATCGTCAACAAATTGGACGAAGTTAAATAACATTTATATCTATTTCGGTGTAAATGATTTGATGTTGTTTACGTTATCCTTTTACGAATTAGGAGTTATAACGGAAATGAATCGAGAAAATCTGTAAGAAGATTATTTCCGCTTATACCGCCGATCGAATCCAAATCCCTCGAGAATTAACCTACTTTTAGGATGGAAAGTATTAAAAAAAACTGCAAAAATAAATTTTATAAAATAACGTTATTAATTTATTATTAAACGCTCGCGAGCAAACGTAAATTCCAATTAAAGCTCTCGCCGACATTTCTATTGAATTTCGTAAGTCGCACCGAAAATCTCATTTTTAAAATTTATGCCTTTACTACAAGTGCGCAAACAGTCTGAACTAATTTGCATTTAATTGAATTTTCAAGCAATTAATCCATAAGCTCATAATTTTGGAGCGCACTTTTTTATGACGCACTTTACACGTTTCTACCCTTGAAAACACATTGCGAATGGCAAACTAAAACGAATTAGTGATGTTCTGGCGAAATCTCATGGTTTTCGTTTTTAATTGCATCGGTATGATAAGAAGAGGGCGACGGATTATGTTAATTTAATTCATGATGTCAAGAAGTTGTGACAAATGCTTGTAGAATGTTATTCGTCGACACTCATTTTCATACATAATGCTTGAAGTTTGGGATGTATTTATTCATACACCAAAGAGGTTAGTTAGTTAGTTAGGACTTATCCCTCCCTGTCATAATTACACTTTCGTAGTCGTAGTGCAGGCTCATGTGTGATACGTCGTTGGGTAGCTCTGAAAAAATGCTTTCCAACCATACCAAATAGCATTACATTTAGGTTAGTAATTATCGTGCAAATCAAAAAATAAACTAATATGACGATGAAATATGTTGATTTCTATTATATTGAGCCCGCAGTTTTTCCTGTTCACTCGAAGTCCTACAACTTTTGTTCCTGATGTTGAACCAGCTTCCTGAAAATCAATAACGTGTCCAAAGTACCCGTACATCAAATTTCAACACAATCGGCCACTGCGCATTTTTATACTTATCTAATCTAGGTAATGTGGTTTTGCGTTTCTCCAACGAAATTGGTACGTATATAATACCTTCTTTGAATGCTGCTACCGGGACCCTATTTTCGACTCTGTCCGATGTAACGCAATTTCAACATTTCTACGAGGACCTGCTAGGATCTTACGATTTTATTCATAAATTAAATCACAATATTACACACATTTTTTGTTGACAGCCAAACCTTATATATAGGTATAGGTCTTGGTTCAGTTTGAATAAATTTCATACGGATACGGTATCCGTATGAAATTTATTCAAACTGAACCAAGACCTATACCTATATATACATCACGACCCTAACTAGCGAAAATAGTCGTAGGTTACACGATTGTTCAGTATTACTGAAAAGGAACACAGCATACATTTAAAACCCCTGCACGTGTATTAAGGGAAGAGCGTGTTTACAATTTCATTTCTCTTCGTTTGTAGTGAATAAGTAAATATAATATCCACGAAATTACATTCAAAAGAGAAGGAACTTTCAGTTTGATACTAAAACCAATAATGTCAAACGCGATTTCAAAAAGTATCTCAACATTAATCATGTGAATAAACCCAAAAGTTTGCCTTTCGTTGTTACAGTTATATAGACTTCGAAACAAGAAACTTTTATGCAAATTTTCGATAAGAAATCCTTTCCTGCAGTCACAGCCAATTTCGTATCGGAAGTTTGATCGGTTTCCAGGTTGAAAATGAATCGAAAATAACCCACTTTACGTTAGGTTGAATGAAGGTCTTTTTATAAGTTTCTGAAAGAACTTCTATACATTTTAAGGTAGATTCATAACATAGTGGCCTAAGTGGATGGGGAAATAGTATATCAACAAATAATATTGCAGTGCCTTCACAATGAAAGGGACAAATTCTCTTATAATATCGGTTATACTATAGTTTTTTGCATTAACGATTTTATATACAGGATGTCTCAAGTGCGAGGTATGACCTCGGAATTAAATGGAACATCCTGTATATTGTGAAAATTTACAATAGTACGATACATTTCGTTTACCATATACTGTAACGTACTTTTGATTATTGATTTATTTACAATTAACTAACAATAAATTTATAACAGTCTCGAAATGGATTAATAACAATAATTGTAATTTATCAATACACCCATCGATGTTGCAACTGACTCGAAATAGAATTCGATTTGCTTATATAGCAAAGAACATTTTTTCTAGAATGTTCTCGAGCGCTCAAGAACGCTTTCGAAAGGTTTAGGACAAAAACGCCGACGACTAATCTTTCATGGAGCTTCGATGGCTATTGGGATTTCCAGAATCTTCACTACACTGCCTCCCTCTTAAAACTGTTGCGTCTCGCAACATGAGACGACGGTTGTAGCGAAGACACCGACCATCTTGATAGCGTTAAAATGGCTTCAAGTTGGCCGTTATTTCCCTGATAAAATCGACATATAGGTATTGCGCCCAATTGAAATTGATATCTTCGCACGGGAACCCCCCTTGAAGTCTTAACATCCTCGAGTTGGGTTGGTATTATTTAGCGAGGGGTACCCGGAACCGTCTTTAAAAACCAAATCGCACCTACCTCAAAGTTAGATGAGAGGGCGTAGAAACCAATTAATACGAATAAAGATACTAACAATTATTAAATTACGTCGACTCAACCGTCGGATATTGGATGTCTAAAAAGAAAAGGCACCAAGATAACGAATGAGTTAGCAAAATGGCGTTATCACTTACTTGTCGAAATCTACAAATCCTCCCAACAGTGGAAATAAGTGCTTCAGCTTGCTTTAACTACCGCAAATACTGAGCACAACGAAAAAGGTCGATTACAAAAGTCACTAATAAATAATTTATGCAATTAGATCATTAGAATTATGACACTTCCGCTTCACCGGCATGTTGAAAGAAACAGTCTCTTTCGGCCAACGTGAAAATATTCCTACTCGCAACTTGCGCGCGCTTACGCAAAAGCTAAACTTGAGAATAAATCATTACAAATATTATCTGAATAGGGTCCTTGTACCCAAAAGTGATTGGTTATTATTTATTTTTATATATTTTCCCTTTTAAGTTGCGATTTAATTTAGTCAGTTAGAACTTTCTTAGGACTTGGGATTCTAATTTATTAGTCGTAAGGTGTAGTTGCGAAAAAAGGAAAATGTATTTTTTAATTCAGCAAACAGTAGTGTAGTAATAGGGAAATGGGTGATCACGATTTCAAATTTATTGATCAAACTTCAAAGTAAACGTAATCCCAGTTATGAATATACTATCAAGGAAATTAAAAGTATGATTTTCAAGAGAAAAGGGAAAAGTGAATCTTCCTTAAACCATTGAAACCATGGTGAGGATAATTAAATAAATGATAAAAGAGCTAGCCGTCGGATAAATAACTTAATTAGAAATCAGTAAAATGTTATAGTAAAGGTTTCATTCAAACGAAAACGTTAGGGGTGTTAACCTCTATCAGTAACACTAGTTGCAGCGACCCTCTGTCATAAAATTGATGGAAGCACTTCTATGGGATTGCGTATGTATGAGAACAAACTGAAAAAAATACTTAGAGTATATCATTTTCCAAAAAATGGTACGTTCTTTGTTTCCTAATCGACTAGATTCATTTTTGGTCACCTTCATAATACTATTAAACCCACTGCACCGATAATGATCAGCCTTCAATCATTAATGCTTATGAATCACGGCCAAAATGACATTACATCTAAAACTGAAACATTGGGCTCGTTCATAAGACACAACAGTTACCGCTACGCTACCTCGTAGCGTATCGGTAACAGTTGGGGTCTTATGTCACGTTCCCTACTTTGACATATGTAGCCCTACTAAAAATGGCCGACTGCTCCGTAAAGAGCGTAAAAGTAGCGACGTAATTATAAGACGTATCGATAACTGTTCCACAACAGTTGTGTCTTATGAACGCGCCCATGATATAATTGCACCACAGAACATAGTTTGCTTAGTCACCGAAACCTATAAAAATATCAATACACAATTCAGTTCGACAAAAAAATAATTTTAGTTAGCCATGTATCAACCAAAGTAAGAAAATTCTTGTTGAACAATTTCCGAGACAATTTCATTAATCATTCCTACCTTATACGATACCATTGTTTAATATACATTGATCAGTATGGTAACAACTTAATCCATTAAAGTGGTTGATCGAATTATTTCTAGTTCTGCTCCTGAAAGCTCGTCTGGAATTGTACAACTTATAATTAATGGCTCTAATTAAATCGCAACTAATCCTCTCCTTTTGCACTTAATGCCTTCTTCCTGTGTGCCATTGTGTATAAATAGAACGGGAGGCGAAGGCAACATAAATTGAGTTGCGACTGGACGCGATTCTGCTAATGACAAAATGAATTCGGATTGGTATCACATTGAATTTGTAATTGCCCTGAAATTTCGATAAATACCACGGAACCATACGTTATCATTAGAGGCCCATAATTTCATTATAAGCTCATGACCAGTAACGTATATATTCACAAATACGCTCGATTCATATTTAAAGTGCAATGTGTAAACTGTAAAGTATAGAACAATATTATTCTTGTAGAATTATTAAGGTCTTTTGTGAGGCAACAACCTTCCATAAAACCAACTTGTATAAGTATGAATTGCACTGCATTATACCTACTTTGAGTCAAAGGAGTTAGGTGGACTGGAAATTTGCAGATTATTATTATTTCCCTTTTGATTAAAAAATAATAAACCGAATTCGTGTGTTCAAAATGTAAATCTCAAGAACCACTTTCTGCTTTAGTTCGAAAAATCCAATATTGTACACAAAAATTTAAACTTACGATCTAAATTGATGTTGTCGGCGAAAGCATTCCAACATGTTTTCCACTTATCCAAACATGCTTTAAAGTTGTCTCCTTTACAGAATTCGTAGCGCAGGAGTCAAAGTAGTGTCCACAAAGCAGAAATTTTAGCCGTAATCCCAATAATCTGATCCTTTTAAACTGCCGAACAGCAACGTTTGCAGTATAATACGCGTTTTCTTGCAAAGTCGATTAACGTCTTTTAGTTCACTCTTCGACATCGTATCGCTTGAAAACATGCCTTCGGAAGAATTGGCGGTGTCTCTTATTGGTTAAATACATTTTTAGCAGGAAAAACTTACTTGTAATTCGGCAACCATTTTTTTCGAATTGAGTAAGAGCCATTGCTCAGTGACAAAAGTTAGGGGCAATTAAATCTGTATTTATTCTTTTAGTAGCTCGTGGTGGTTACATTGATCATGGCCCGCCTCGTGGCCCGCAGTACTAGATGCGTGCTTAATTCAAGCGAATAAAAAGGTTTAAACCCTTGGGTTTTAACCTCGGGTTTAACCCACAAAATACTACTTTATGTATCTCTCACATTCAAACTTTCCTTTTTAATAAATAAACAAAACAGCGAACTAACTGAAATTCAAATTTATAAAGCACTAAGAGTTTTAAAACTTATGTCCACAGGATTTAAGAATGTAAATATTAAAATTATACAGCGTGTTGATTCGACAGGCGGGACATATATGAAATCCCATGTAAATTTAAAGGAGATTAATTATTGGCTTCCCTAATTCTTTTAGAGTTTAGGTTATTTGAAGACGAGTTTGAAGAGCTTTAAAATCCGCATCTAAAAGAATAACTTTCGATGTTTTTGATTAACCCCATAACGAGATCTTGCCAAAATTATTTTGTAATGTCTGATACTGGTCGATAACTATTCCCTTGATAATTCTATTTAATCATCAATATTTTCTCTTCAGTCGTGTAATCCATGACTAATAATAGAAATAAAGCATTAAATTTCAGTATGACAACTTCATTTGACAATCAACCTTTACCGCAATTGTTCCCTATACATACGGGGCGATAGGAAAGGAGAAATTACAAAATATATTTTTGGCAATATCTCGTTAAGGCGTTAACCAAAAACATCGAAAGCTATTCTTTTAGATGGGAATTTTAATGCTCTTCAAACAACCTAAATACATTTTTCCTCTAAAATAGTTAGGGTAACCCTCGGGGAAACCAATAGTTAACCTCCTTCAAATTTACATGGGATTTCTCGAGGGATTTCTTATGTCCCGCCTGTCGATGCAACACGCTGTATACTTACAGTACCCGCTCTATTATCTACATTACATACAGTGAAAATACTAGAACAGTTCTAGTGAAATTATAAAATAGCGGCAACGTAAGCCGTCTGTATACGTGATAACTCACAAACGGTTTTAAATTTTAAAATTCTGTTTTCACTTTTCACTAATAGTTAGACAATGGACAAGAGCCTAACTGATTAAATTTTGGTAATTTAAACTTTCTGTTCGTCCGTCTGCGTTTGTCGCTCGTTGTCTATATTTGTTTGAAACAGTTTATTTCATATACGGATGGGTGAATTGGGAAGGTTTGTCGTATAAGAGCAGATCAAATTTCATTTACCAGTAATAACTAAGTAGTTTGGGAACGAACGGACTCGTGCTAACAAGATAAACAGAAGGACACCGTTTCAAAAACCGCTTTCTGTCCATTTTCCCAAAAACTCTTTTTAATAATAACTGTTTTCGAATTTTTTCGTAAACCAATACAGTTTCATTGCAAAAAAAATAATAACAAGTTGTAAATCAGCATATGCATGATGAAATCGCATTTTTAGTCATACAGATCAGTATTTTATTAACAAAGCTTAAAATTATCGATCTCACGAGTAATCTAACTCAAAATAGACTAGAGCCTGCACATCTACACTATATCCCTCTCAGCACTAGGTAACTAATATTAGGTGGTTAAGAGATGGGGGTCCAGTCGGCATAAAAGGTAGTAAGCCAAGATGAAAGAGCGTTATTTTATAAATTTAATATATTTCGGTTGACGTCGCAAGTTTGCAACCTTCATCAGAAACTAAAAATGGTAATGAGATTATTCCATACTATGGATAACGAGAACTTACAATTTATATATTGGTCGGAGTACTGGTGATCACAACATTAATTAGACTAGATTTATAAACCATTACTGTTAAATTAAAACGTTGACAAAGATGTTAAAAGATTACAAAATACAGAACACAGACATGTCCAAAAAGGCAAAAATTAAATGTAAAAAAGAAAAGTAAATTTCTTAGTTCCTGTGGTTCGGTACAAATTCACAATGTTTGTACAAAATTGAAGGTAAACTGATGGTTGCAGGAAGATTCGTTCTGGAAAATTCGCCCCAAGGATACCCTGGAAAATTCTTTTCTGCGAAATAGTCTTTACGAGAGTGAGGGACGAGTTTTCTTAGAGCCAAATCTTCCTGGGGCGAGTATGGTTGAATTTACTCCACACGATTTCAGATATTATTAACTGGCGCTTATGACTATTGCATCGTCACAAAAAAACAAGTATATTACAGTTTTCTTGTTAACATGGTACTTATTTGTAGGGGGTACCTCGCGAGAGCACGTCGCTCCGTGGAGGGGGAGGGCTTGTTTTTTGCCCTAAGGAAGGCGGCCATGTGGATGACAGTCCCTCCATATTTGCGGTTCTTGACCCTATAGTCGCGGTTTTTCGATAAATGAACAGGTTAAATATTATCTCAGGGCAGAGAGAAATGCAACGTCCAGAGTAATCTATCTAATCCAATTATGAACGACCAATCGGTTGATATGTCTGAAATTCTGAACCTTTACAAACATGCTCCATGTTTTCTGTTTGTGCGTCGCACACGCCCAACCGAAGCTTTTACAATACGTTTTGTAGAGAATTCATTAATTTTTTAATCCTCGTTTTAATCCTTTATTTATTTTGGGCTTTATTTTTGAGTGGGCGGGGTTTCAGCCAAGGCTGCTCTACCAACGCTCCCAGTTGTAGCACCATCCCTAAAGGTAGCCAGCCAAAGTGAGATTAAAAGTTACATTTTTACAAATAAATTTCCAAAACTTAATAAAATAAATATTGTCACAAATTTCCAGTACTAACGAAATAAACGTGACAAACTAAAATCGATCAGTGCAAATTCATTTAGTGACATGCGATATAATGGGAGTGTAGGTACCCTCCCCTATTTATTTTCTTAATTTCTTTTTTAGGGAGGTGAAATCGAATGAAATAGGGGGGGGGGGGCTAACTTCACGCGGGTGTTACATCTTCAATCTGCAATGATTTCTTGAAATGAAAAAAAATTAGTGGATTCGCAGTGAGAATAACAGCAAACTCTAGTGAACAGGTATTTGATTTTCATGCTCTAGCTAGAATTCTTTCATTTTGCTCTCTTCACACAAATAAAAAAAAGGTTCCAGAGAATTGACAATTGACGAATTCATCCTGCTAGGTATTCGCATTGAATAATAAATCTGAATCTTTATTCAATGGTTCAACGTTATAGTTATTTTACATACCACTACGCTAATTACGACTTTTCACTCTCATTATTATTAATGCGAAAACGATACTTTTCGATTGGGAATGAAAAATAAAAACATAAAATGAGCAGAATTATTTCAATACAACCCTCGTAAATGTACAGTTACAAGATACCAGTTACACACCATATACTGTGTGATAAAACCTATCACGTTATTACAATAACTTGCCGATTCATAAGTGCTTTTACAATGAGGAAGGAACGATTTTTTCACTAAAATAATGTCGACATCGACATTCTTTGTTTTATTATTACACTATGAATTTCCCAACAAACGATTATCGACACCATTAACTACATGTTTTAAAATTAAAATTCCACAACTTGACCTTTCTCTATAATCAAAGCAAGAACAATTATATGTTCAGTTCACTGTAATTGTCACTAATAGAATTTCATTAATAAATTAGGTAATGAAGATGTAAGTAAAATGACTCGCTCCAGTACCTACAGCAATATTGTTTAAATGAAGTTCCGGGAAAACGTAGCATTGGGCTTTATTGTGGAATGGAAAGTAGTTTGCTCATCATTTTAAATAAACCTATGGATTACATTACACCGTGTAGACCTTGCATTTTATAGCATTTGCGTGTCTGATAAGTATTAAGTAATAACAACCACAGCACGTTGACACAGAAACATGTAAAACTTTTTAGGTAGGTAGGTAGGTAAGGTACTCAACCAATACCGTTTCTACTCCACCAGTTCATTTATTCATGAATAGAATCGATTGCTGCATAACTTACAGTATTTTGGAATTGTGACTGTTTCGAAAATCCTCGAGGCATGCATAGGACGTATCCCAAGAAGTTGTTGGTATACAAATCTCTGTTGATAAACAATCCATTGACGAAAAGTGCCATGTATGCCTAACTCTATCCTTCGAAAGCATTCTGGTCTACATTTTAATTAATGACAATTCGATTGAACAATCAAATTCACGTTATTTTTACGTAATCGTTCAACACTTCAACGAACGCGGAACGGCGTGGAACAACACGAGAAAACAGAATTCAGCACGCAAGACGAGTGCCCGAGCCAGCAGCCGACTAATATTGGCAATTTCAGTAGCAGCAGCTGGTAGTTCATCGGCCTAAACAACTCTTTCATAAAGCTCAATGTTCTGCGCACATCGTCGACTGAATAAAAGGTGGGTATTCACCGGGATGCCATGCTAAGCGTGGACTTTATCGTTACCTGCTACAGTTTTTTTTTTGCTTCATCTTAAATTGCTTTTTTGTCTTTGTATAACGTTTTTGTATTTAATATTCTTGGAGGCTACCAAGAATACGAAACGTAGAGCAGATAATGGGACGTATGTTGTTGAATTTTGATAAACGCGCTTTACGTGACCTTTTTCAGATTGCTAAAGCTACACCAACCAATCACACTAATTATTTTATAATCCAATTTTTTTATTTATAACAGGAAATGCGAATAACGGTTCGGCCGGGATAGGTATGCAATTATAATGAAAGTAACGATAATTTGCAGATAATGACATTTCAATTAGACTGACGCAATTTATGCATATTGCAAGAAAATTTTAAACTTTCATTCTCTGGAGTATTATACGTTTTCGAATCGGAAAAATTCAGCGTAATTTTGCGCCCTTCTTGCAGAATGAATAAAACAATTTTTTCCACGACCCAGTTCTTTTAGTTACAGACCCGTGAGGTTGGCAAAACATTAAAAGCGCCAAGCCAATAACGGATTGGTGAACCCTAGACCATGCGAATGTATGTGACCCTCCTCCTCCACCTAGGTCTTTATATTTATTACAATTTCTGATATATTTTCTTATTTGAGACAAATCGCATGCATTCTTGTTTTCTAGGCGATTTAATCACGACCTGCTCTCAAGCTCAAGTACATCTCAAATCCTTTTGCAGTTCTCAAATTCCTTGATTTTCCCCTAAAGCATACTTCAATTTTCTTAAATAGATACGAATTATACGTATCTCAAGTTCTTCCGAATTTTTCGTCAAATTCTTTTCAATTTTCTCTCAATTTTTTTCACTTTTATATTTATTTCTCATTTTCGTCTTCCTTTTATTTCAAGCTCTTAAATTTCTTCTCAACTTGCCATAAAGTTGGTCTCAAGTTCTCAGGTTCGTCAACCTTATTTAGGTGGTAATGATTAAGTTCATCTCGCTGTGTTTTGCGTAATTTGTGTGCTTGAATGATGGAAATGGACAGTGATGCGAGTTTTTCATGCACCCCCGAAGAAATTGTGAACGCGGCAGGTATCGCCACCTCCAATCTGTTACCCGAAAAGTCCAAGGACCAATATTTGAAGGAATATGATTTATTTAAGAAATGGAGAACCGAAAAACACGTTGGAAGTTTTAGTGAAAGGGTGTTATTATGTTATTTTGAAGAAAAATCAAAACAATGGAAGCCGCCAACACTTTGGTCGACCTATTCTAAACTAGAGGCTACACTGTCAATCAATAATAATGTGGATATACGGAAATACTCAAAGCTAATTGCTTATTTGAAGAACAAGTCCGTTGGCCACAAACCTAAGAAATCAAGGACATTTTCTCGAGATGAAATGTACAAGTTCCTTCACAATGCTCCTGATGAACAGTTTCTTATGCACAAGGTATTAACAATTTGATCATTTTACGCTTCATGATGTATTGTCGTTTACAGCTTGCTCTCATTTTTGGAATCGCGGGTGCCCTCCGCCGTGAAGAACTATACAAGATGACTGTGGAAGATATTAACGATACCGGACATGTGCTTATCATTACTATTCCGGATTCAAAAACACATATTCAACGTCGATTTACCGTAATTGGCGAAACAACTCAGAAAAATCTCAATTTAATCGATATTTACCGGAAGTATAAATCTCAAAGACCAAAACATATAAAAACTAAACACTTTTTCTTACAATATCGAAACGGCAATTGCAAAACCCAAGTTGTCGGTATAAATACCTTTTCTAAAATTCCATCAATTATTGCTAAGTGCCCTCAATTTACCAAATCCCGACAATTATACCGGACACACATTTAGACGATCGTCTGCGTGTTTATTAGTTGATTCTGGAGGAGACCTAATTCAACTAAAGAAACACGGCGGTTGGAAGTCGACCGCCGTTGCAGAAGGATACGTCTATGAATCTTTTCAAACTAAAATGGACAGCGCGAGTAAAATTTTTACAAATTAAACTTACCGAAATATTTCCAACCCAATAATCTCCACTGCGCATAATGATGATATTCTTAAAGAGGTTGACGAATCTGTCAGTGTCACTCATTTAATGGATGTAAATCCAGCATCAGCTTCCAAGATTCAAATTGTTAATCCCACTAATTGCACATTAAATATTAATATTTATAAATAAAACCCATCAGTGTTTTGTTATTCTTATGCTTTAATTTTTTTAGGTACGAACGTGAAAAAAGTTTTGTATGCAATTCGTGAGTAAAGTATGTTTTTTCACTCGGCGGAAAAAAGATATACTTTACTCACCTGTTGCATAAATAACTATTTTGATTGATTTGTGGTACCTGCTTCATTAAGAAACCCTCAAAAAGTGGTGAAATTTGCATTTCCTCTTTAATTTTCATTCATAAGAGTTGCAAAGACTGGTGGGACGTCTTTGAATAGGTTTGGGGTATGTCCTTTCCGATTTTTTTTAGGGTGGCTTCCAACCGAAAAACGTTGGAGCCTCGGTTTATTTGGAAGAAGTGCTTGTTTTGGTACCCTCTATCACCCAATTTTTTTGCACCCTGTATATGTTACGGTGAAAGTAATCAATGCGGCGATTAATCTGTAATATGATCAATTTGGGGTGCATTTCCTTTTAAAAGTTTAGGGGTAGGAAAACTACTGCTATTTATGTAACTAAAAAGATATCGCATTTAAAAAAATTATTCGGGGGGCTGTTCAATAAATGTCTCTTCCCTCAATTAATAAATTCACATTGACCGGTATATTATGAATAATCGCCGTATTAATTACTTTGACCGTAGCATATTCAAATACTTTTCCGTAGAAAGTAAAACAAATGTCCACAAGCAGATAATTATGTGGGTAAGAGAAACAAACATTTCACAAAGGGTAATGTAGTACTAATCAATAATTATAGGTAGCAAAGGGCACGTTGCATTAAAAATAGGACTGAGAGAAAAATTGTTCGAAACACGTCCAGATATAAGACAACATTCCTAAAAGATAAATTCCGAGTTAGAAAAACCCCGAACCGGCTAAAGTATAAATAGTGACATTATTTTCTAAAACAGGAAGAAAAGCAATATGTAATGGGTATTATTAGGTACTTATATTATTGTAATGCAGTTATGTACAGCGCATGATGGGCGCGCTATTGAGCAGAAGCACTATTCAATTTTGTAAATGACATTATGGTATTCGGGTACGTGCTAATAAAGATAAATCATTGGGTTGTTGTTATTCTGGCATAACATACGTAACTACCCACCTTTATAAAAGCGTTGTCAAGTTCCCAAATTTTCATCGCATTCCTCTCAATGGTCTTTCAATTTCTGCATAGGTGACCCTCTCGGGTTTGCACCATAGCATAGTTTTTCAACCCATTCCCAATTTATTCTTATGTCAAGTTCCACTTTTCCACGAGCACCTTTCAAGCCCTTTCATGTTCAAGCTTTCCTTAATTTATTCTTTTCAGTACATCTGAGGTTCTCTCTGCAAACATCGAATAACGACTAATTTTTCACTCAACGCTGCAAGTCACCCTAGACTCTTTGCTTCAAGTTCCATTTCCGTGCCCTTCAGGCTGATAACAAATTCCTAATTCAAGTTTTTGAAAATTCGTTTTTCCTCTCCAATGTGTCTTTACGTTTTCTCCCAGTTCCTCTTGGTGTTGCAAATTTTCCTTGAATTGCTTTGGATTTGGGTTCCTCTCACGATCTTCCCTTCTCTGTATTAACTCTTGCGTTAGGTATGAAAAGTTTTGAAACCTCTCAGATCTGCAATGTACTCAAATCTGACCGACCGACTAACGAATTATAGTAAGTCAAAAATGGAAAGGGGAAGCAACTCATTTCCGCACTGAATTGAATCATAGGAGGTGAAAATATGGAGAAGAAAGTGAATATAGAGAACGAGCGAGAAACTCACTTCCGGTTGATGAGTATTGACCAAAATATAATCAGTAACATAAGTAGTAAATATGAAAAAAAGGTTTCCGCCTTAAGGCGAGCAAAGATGATCTTTGAGGCCAGTAACTTTAGCGCATTTTCCATGAACTGATCAGTACTTCCTGAAAACTCACACAACGGACTATTTATGTGTACAAAGGAAAATAAGTTACGGCGTAAATATTCTTATAAATAAGAAAATATCGCAGTCGGCGCATGCACACACCTGATGGTTAAAATATGCGATATGTTTGCCTTTACTACAAAAATCTTTGATTAAAATTTCAAAAAAAGCAAAAAGAACGAACTAAATATGTATGTTGAAAACTGTAGTAGTTAAGGCCTCGGACGGACGGACAGAGAAAATGGCCATAATAGGCCCTTCAAACACGAGTTCGAAAAAAGTTGATTTTTGAAAGGATTTAGAAGCAATTCCGCACATTTAAAATAGACAACTCAATTGATAGAAACGTTAATTTGTTCTGTCGTAGATAATTTTTGGGGATACTTATAACTGTAGGCGTTTTTAAGAGATAACACACAATTAGAACTAGGCCGGGCGCTAAAGGGTTTGAGCATGCATTGAAAGTCTAACGCAGTTTTACTTTTGATTATTGTTGGGAGCATATAGTAGATGAAAAAAATCGATGTCGTCGCATTTCCGCGGTGGGCATCACATGAGGAGGAGGGGGCAAAGTAGCGCGTGTGGCGATTCACTTTATCGTTTCTAACTCAAAGACGGTAATAGTTAGAGCAATGCTTGAAGCGGCTATTTACAGCTACTTATATTGCCTACAAAAAAGGCCCTAAGGATAAAAGTCGTACCTCTAACCGTTTTGTTACAAATAAATTATTTTAAAATATATCTAAATTCGATGGAAAATCATATTTGATGTACATTTTTTATATGTGTAAGATAAATTTAATAATGTATGTTACTACATAAATATATACAGGGTGTCCCTAAAAGGTCTGTACAACGCGCTACCAGGTGTTCTTGGTATGAAAATAGGACGATTTAACCCAACTTACCTCTATCCAAAAGTGCTTCGGTAAGGCGCTATCGACCGCCAAAGATTCAAAAAACAAATCGTTATTTTTATTTTATCGGAAAATGGTTTTGCCGATTAAAATGAAAGTCGGGATGTGAATGTCTAATGTAAAAAGGGTCTTTGTGATATCATCGTTTTGATTGTAGTTGCTATGTAGGTGGTAAAATACTGACCATCCACATCTGAAGAGGTCTAAAACTTTTTAACTACTATTTTGACGGTTCTGAATTTTTAGACACTGATAGACAGTTTACTTGCAAGCATTTTTTGTCTCTTGATGAATATCGCTATCTGTGATGGTTTACGAAAAAAAAATAATTTAGGCATGATGAATGGCATGCACCATACATGCGATTGTTCCTCAAAAAATCGGAAGATGGCTGTTAAACCTTAGAGTGGCGTAACGTTTGTTTGTTGTTTCTTAAACTTTAACAATTTACGTTTTGCTTGAAGACTTAAAACTTTAAAAAATAACGTACCAATGTTGCAAAGGGCACAGTTTAATTTATTACGTCGTATAATGCTTTGTATGCGTGAAAATGGTGGTTACTTTGAACATTTAGTACGTTTAAATTAATACATTACATTGACTTACTCTGATGTGTTCGTTTATTCTACATTACTTGCTTGCACTACGGTTTCATAGCCTACTTCTTGCTTGCACTTATGGTTTTTGAGGAACAATCGCATGTATGGTGCATGCCATTCATCATGCCTAAATTTATTTTTTTTTCGTAAACCATCACAGATAGCGATATTCATCAAGAGACAAAAAATGCTTGCAAGTAAACTGTCTATCAGTGTCTAAAAATTCAGAACCGTCAAAATAGTAGTTAAAAAGTTTTAGACCTCTTCAGATGTGGATGGTCAGTATTTTACCACCTACATAGCAACTACAATCAAAACGATGATATCACAAAGACCCTTTTTACATTAGACATTCACATCCCAACTTTCATTTTAATCGGCAAAACCATTTTCCGATAAAATAAAAATATCGATTTGTTTTTTGAATCTTTGGCGGTAGACAGCGCCTTAACGAAGCACTTTTGGATAGAGGTAAGTAGGGTTAAATCGTCCTATTTTGATACCAAGAACCCCTGGTAGCGCGTTGTACAGACCTTTTAGGGACACCCTGTATAGTTTTATATAGTCAATTTTACAATTTTCCAGCACGTACTTGGGCACCCAGTCACAAATCTTTTTCGCCTTCGCTCTCTTCGTCAGACTCTTTAGTTTGTAATGGGTTTCTGCATTTATCAACACATTTGCAATAAGAACAATAAGAAGAATTATTTGATAAACAGCTATATGTTTTTTGGAGCAGTTTTTGCATTTGCAGGGCTGAACTGCTTCGAGATTTGCATAACATCAATGCTGACGAGCATTGCATGAGTACCATTTTTACCCTTTACGTTCATAAATTGTTCGGAATACGCCAGGTGTAGATACATCAAAAATTGATGAATCATTATTCATCACTCTGAAGATTACCAAAATTACTTCCCGATGGATATGCAGACATTTAATGTTGGAACTAATTCGAGGGGACATTACCAAAACTGATGCCATTATGTGAGAAGTAATTTCTGCGGAATAACGTTTGACTCTATTACTTAAACATTTAGTGATCGGCCAATCTTTTGAAGATTTAAACATAATTCTTACATTATGCCAATTAAAATCAGATGACAATACTTATGTACTTTTATAATTACTCTTATAACATATAAAATTGTCTTACAGATACAAGAAATATGTGGCTAAACGTGAAATGTCACAAATTCGTTTATTTTGTATTTGTCATGTTTGTTTTTTTAAATTAATTCATAACCAAGCCATCCAAATTTAATTTTGTGCGTGTTTTTGTGAAGCAAATGATTTGTTATTCGTTAGAGGAATAGAGGATGTGTATTATAATTTATAGTGGGAGTAGTTGGGGATGTGTGTGTGTGTGTAAATGTCACAGCCAAAGTAAACACATATCTATTAGTCTGTGTACTTCGATTTTCAACGCTTTTCAAACGCTATAAATAAATGAAATGTGCGAAATAAACAGTTCTGAAGTGGTCTAACGGATCAAAATTAAAGTACAAGCTGACGGTGTGAGGATAAAAATATTCGAGTGATGACCGAACAAGTTCTGCACAAAAATTTGGAAATGCAAGCACCTCGAGATGTAATCTTGGTGCTCAGGCAATAATACTACTAAAAAATCAAAATCCGTTTCGGTAATTCAGAGGGGGAATCACAATGACATAGTTGGCGACGCACCCCCCCCCCAACCCCCTGCGCCCCAGCCACCCCAACTTATAAATATTAAATAGTGACCCCCCATGTGTGATACGTCATTGGAAAGCTCTGAAAAAATGCTTTCCAACCATACCAAATAGAATTAAATTTAGGTTAGTAATTATAGTGCAAATCAAAAAAGCGTTCCAATGACGTATCACACATGGGGAGTCACTATTTAAGATTTAAAAGTTGGGGTGGCTAGGGCGCAGGGGGTGTGAGGGGGTGCGTCGCCAACTATGTCATTGTGATTCCCCCTCTGAATTACCGAAACGGATTTTGATTTTTTTTAAATATCTCGTTTATTTACTAAGATATGGGGGGGTGGTAAGTTTTCAAATTGTCACCCTGTATACTATTAAATGCATATCTAAAAAAGAAAACAGAATTATTTTGGCAGCAAGTATGGTCACAATCAAACAGCTCTCTACGGTCTATTAAACCTATTAAGTTCACATTTAGACTAGTTTGACTCTAAACCATACAGGGTGACAATTTGAAAACTTACCACCCCCCATATCTTAGTAAATAAACGAGATATTAAAAAAAATCAAAATCCGTTTCGGTAATTCGGAGGGGGAATCACAATGAAATAGTTGGCGACCCACCCCCTCCAACCCCCTGTGCCCCAGCCACCCCAACTTTTAAATCTTAAATAGAGACCCCCCCCCCATGTGTGATACGTCATTGGAAAGCTCTGAAAAAATGCTTTTCAACCATACCAAATAGCATTACATTTAGGTTAGTAATTATCGTGCAAATCAAAAAATAAACTAATATGATACATTTGAAATCTGTCGTATTTTTAACGCAATCGGCGAACATAGACGAACTAAGACAGAGAATAATTCAAGAATGTCGAAATATTGCAAAACCAACATTTGAAAATGTTCGACAAGAGTTTGAGAATAGATTATAACTGGCGATCAAAAATGAGTTGCTGTCGAGTCGGCTTTGGAAGTTCAAGTTAAATACGATTTTCCATGTTTATTTTTTGATTTGCACGATAATTACTAACCTAAATGTAATGCTATTTGGTATGGTTGGAAAGCATTTTTTCAGAGCTTTCCAATGACTTATCACACATGGGGAGTCCCTATTTAAGATTTAAAAGTTGGGGTCGCTAGGGCGCAGGGGGTGCGTCGCCAACTATGTCATTGTGATTCCCCCTCCGAATTACCGAAACGGATTTTGATTTTTTTAAATATCTCGTTTATTTACTAAGATATGGGAGGTGGTAAGTTTTCAAATTGTCACCCTGTATATAACTTTAGAAGAAATGATATTTTCTGTCATATAAAATCGAATCTGGAGTACCTCCGAGGGTAGCATCGTCAAGATGCCACAAATTCAACTTAGAAGTTAAACTGTCAACAAGTGGTTTAATTGCTAGACAAAAACTAAGAGGACCAAGTGGGTCACCTTGTTGAACACCCCATGCTGATTCATTACATAAGTTTGATATAAAAATGGGTAGTAAGCTGGGATTGAGTCCATGACAGATTGTAACATTTGAACCCGACTCAAGCAGTTTACAAAAGTCTAATTTTAACACCTGACATTCTTGATCATTATTATTACATTGATTGATGAAAAATATTAAAAATATTAGGCCTTCAAAAGCGGTTAGGTTGTTGGTGTACGTGTACAACTGTACAGTTAGCTGCTAACCTTGGTGGTTAACGGCACACGTTCTTCGTTTAATGTTTGAGGAGCATCACGCCCTGATTTTCGTATTTTGTGCATGCTAGAATGATATGTCGAAGTCTGCCAATTCCTATCTTCAGACATTATTGAAATAACCTTATGAGGCTCGGGAGTAGCGTTAAGATTGGGAAATTTTTAGCAGTAACAACAGATGCTTAATTGTCCTAAAGCTTTATTATTGCAATTTTTTTGTGAAACCGTTATATTATGCACAGCCACAACCCTCAATAAGTACTCTTATCCATCCGTATATAACGATCGTTGATTGTTGCTACTAGTGACAAGTGCGTTTGTTTGTCATGCTTCACTGCCCCGTTACACGGGAAAATTTACATTAGTGAGAACAGAGCTGGGCAGTAGTCGATTTTGTAAATACTTTTTAGTATTCAAATCTTTTAAAGTATTCAAATACTTTGTAATTAAATACTTTTATGGAAGCAGTATTTGTATTTGTAACACAAATACTTTCACAAATATTTAGTATTCGAATACTTCACAAAGTATTTGGATACTTCGTAAAGTATTCGAATACTTCGCATAGTATTTGAATACTTAACCTTCTCTTTTTACCAAAAATCGACTACTCCAAAATTTCTCGGGACTCAGAAAATTCAAACTTTTGAACTAGTAGCCCAATCTTGGAACTGTTTGAAATTATGGATTCTAGAGGCCACATTCTATAAGAAAACTTTTTTTCCGGGTCATCTGAGACAATTTTTTTTTCGGGCCTCAAAAAAGAGCAGTGTATAACCTTCCTTTTTTACCAAAAATCGACACACCAAAATTTCTCGAGAAAACACTTTTTCTTATTAATTTTGGTGCGTAGAATCCAAAACAATTCGTACTTTTTCGATCAGACTTCTCAATCAAAAGTTATAGACTAGAAAAAAATTTCGAAAGAAAATTCAAAGGGCTGTAACTTTTGAACTAGTAGCCCAATCTCGGAACTGTTTGAAATTATGGATTCTACAGGCCACATTCTATAAGAAATTTTTTTTTTCGCGTCGATCTGAGACAATTTTTTTTCGGGCCTCAAAAAAAGGCAGCACTTTTAAGTTATTCAAATATTTGAGAACTACTTAGAAATGTTAAGGGAAAGTTTCCATTGTCACAAAATCAAATATAAAAATCCGATACAACTGAATACCGAACGATCCTGGAGTGAAACTTTTTGACTCGATAGTCTACGTAACTTAAAAAGAATAGGGACCTTTCTTATATCCTTAAGACCATGTGTACCAATTTTCAAAGCGATCGCAGGTTTCTAAACAAACTATCATCGCTAGGATTAATTTCAGAAAGGGGTACGTATCATGTGCACGACGCTTTGAAAACTGGTACACGTATTCTTAAGGATATAACTGGTGTAAGAAAGATACCTACCAGGACCTCCTATATAATAAGAATATTACGCTTTTACTCCCCTCAAATTTGTATATGACAATAGAAATATGAAAGAAGCTAACCCCATACAAAGTATAACTTGATTTTTTAAGTAGTATTAAGACTTTTATCTAGTATTTAATGTATTTGAGTGACAAGTATTTGAATACTTTTGAAAGTATTCAAATACTTTTTATAGTATTCGAATAGTATTAGAATACCTTCTAAAGTATTTGAATACTTATTTTTTAAAGTATTTGAATACTTTTCAATGTATCTATCTAGTATTCGCTTGTGATGGACGTAAAGGTATTTAGTATTCAAATACCTTTGATTTGTGTAAAGTATTTACTATTTAGTATTCAAATACTTTTTGAAAGTATGCCCAGCTCTGAGTGAGAATAAGGTAATCTTGTTAACTAAGTCTTAGAAGGCCCAATTTACGTTTAGAAGTTAATTAATCGGCGAGAATAGGACACCTTTTATGTTTAAATTCACTCATAAGTCATTAGGTCTATGGTCGAAACTGTTGAAATTTTGGCAATATGAATTCGGTATGCTCGTTTTTTAAAGACTTTGCACAAAGCAGATTTGAGTAATTTAATTAACTATACACTATTAGCAATATTAGTACAATTTTTTAAAGACTCAGATAGTGATAATGGAAGAATGTTCTTGTTTATTGTTTACGATGCACAAAATCCTTTCTTTCCTCCAGATTCCAACTTTAATGATTAAGAATTACACTAAGTAAGATTTAAGGAATAAGCTTCTCTCTATTCTAAGAGCAATTTCAGGTTATTTTCAGATATTGATTAATCACTCGCATACTTCAAATACCACTTTCAAAAGCAAATCTCTATTGTATTACTGAAATACCTAAGGTAAATCCCGAACAAGGAAACACTTTCGTCTTTGATTACTTAGTCCTTATTAGCCGTATGCAAAATCAAAATATACCTTCTTATAATCGTGAGAGATTATCAATAATACGAACCCAGTCAGATAGGTATGTATTGGACCAAAGCAAATATGCAACACCATTTTCCGAAGAATTTAGTACTACTAGATTTTCACTCGCGACTTCGTACGCTCGTGATTGACGGATTTTGTTATCGATTTGCGTATAAATCCTTTAATATCTAAGTCAAACATTCCTTTACCGATTAACAATGTTCAAAATCTTTTTACTCATTCGTGAAGGACTTATTTGTTTATGCTTAACATTTAACTCCTTCGCCATCTATCTCTTCGTTCCACTTCATACGCCTTTTGGAGGTTTCCGTTGCGCTGTTCCCATCCACAAACGGTTTAGAAGCAGTTACAGAGGTCTCTTCTTTGTGGTAGTCTTCAACTACAACGCCCAGCGATAGCTCCAGACAGACGTGCTCTTTTAATTTTGATGTTCGAGGAGTATGTGGCAATATTATTTTATTAAGCACTTGTAAGGTACCAAATGTATCAGATTTTGTACGTAGGAATATTGGGTAAGTGATCTTGTTAAAAGCTTAAAGCGTCTTAAGAATACGGCGTGATTGCCTAGGGTTATACAGGAAAATTGTTGTTTATGCCGCATTCGCTGTTATCTGATTTCTTTGGTGGGGTCAGGTTCGGAATGTTTTAAGTGCAAAGCAGCAAACTTCAAAATCCATATTAATGTTTACGCAGGCATCCTAAATGTAAGCTGGTATTTTTCTTATTCTGACACTAACAATTTCTGTTAATTTTAAAATACACAATGAATTATGTCTCTAGCTATAATATTATATCTTGGACTTTTAGTTACGTAACAAAGGGGTGAATTTCACACTGTGACAATTAAAATTGAAAATTGCATTGCGGTACAAAACAAGCTTGTCGCGCCTGCGGAAAGGTATGTACTAAAAATAAAATGAAATTCACAAAATGTGGCGAATTGAAACAAATTAGAGCCAAAATTTGTTACTGATATGATGGGAGAATGTAAACATTCAACAATAGAAAATGTAAGATGCATTTTCTATTGATCAAAATAGCCGAAGATTCATAAAAAAATTGAATTAACACTACTAAAATATAGAACGCCGTTTTAACATTTGCAACGGTAGTTGGATTGATAATTCGGGGTGTGATTATTAAATTTTGGCCTTCCGGCGAGCTCAGATTAATAGGAGAGGTCTATTTTTTTAGTTAACGGAACAGTTTTTATTTCCTTAATTATTCGCTGAAAGAGAATTGCAAGTTAGTAAATGGCGAGGAGGAATAGATAATTAAAAAACAAATTTCTTTACAATCAAGTAAATTCAATTTGATTGGATATAAACATTTAATACCTACATTTCAGATCACCATAAGATTCACCTAAACTTCGAATGCAATGAATGGGCGTTAGTAAGTAAATGATAAATAATTGAATAAGAAACGAATGTACTAAAGTTGCCAGAAAACAAAGAAAAACATAAATTTAATCGTTCCAAATATTAAGCCAGTTTTGATTTCTCATCAAGGAATATTGAAATATGGAATTCTGAATTTTTTAGATCATTCCCTACGTTTTTTTCGACTCGGCTTCAATCTGTTTCGCAAATTCAATATTCAAAAGGCGTTCCAGATTCATTTGTATCCATCGATCGCGCATGTTGCAGAATGCAAGACTTATGAATCCGATATTTCATCTCGTTAGATAGCTTACTCGTTTGGATTAATCTTCCTTAATCAAGGAAATGCAATTTTTCAATCGTAAACTGTATGCGAACTCAGTCGGGAATAAAATCTACGTATAAATTGCACGTCTGTGTCATATCATGCAGCATGCTAGTTTTCCGATCCAATCCAAATCGTACTAGAATTGCAGTTTGGGCCTTGAAAACGTTCGCCTTGATAAAAATAAGAACACGTAGTAGTCAGCCGCATGAGTTATTTTGTTTGCTCAAGTTATAAAGTGGAAGCGCAACCCAAGAGAATGTCACGCTCGATTACGTTTTTCGAGGAATACACAAATCCATTCCAGGTTTACTTCTATCCGGGGAAATGTGTTTTGTTAAATATGAATAGCTTCTTAAAATGGTACCGTATTTTATGAAACTATAATTTTTTATTAAGCCGTGATTTACGTGTAACATTTTGAGACTAAGTATGAATGGTGCGATACGTCATTTCGAGTACCTACAAGTTTTTGGGGAATATTGTATTAACGTATTAACAAATTGTTAAAAAAATCAGTTTAAACAAGAATATTCGTTGGAATTGTATGTTTGTGTTAGACTGATAAACGCATTTCACAATCAGGCAGAGTTGTGCGTTATTTAAAAATAAAACAAAAACCCCTACTGAACAGTTTTTTTTTATTTTCAGGTTACCTGTCAATAAAAATTGTGTTAGTTTACGTTACATTGCGACACGCCAAATTTGATAAATGTTTGCTACCGTGTTATCGCGTTTTGCTACATTAGCCGATAAAAAATCCGATAGTTACATAACGAACAATTATATAAGCATAACTCCCGTCAGTCTCATTGCGATATTCTGCTCCAAATGTTATAACCCCAAAATGCCATCGGGTTTACAAAGAAAAAATAAGTAACTTATTTATAATCTTGTTTGTTATTTTGCACGAGAAAGAGCCACAGGTGGTCCACTTTTACCAGTCGCAGCACTAATAAAGGTGAGTGGTTACTTTAATAGTATAACAGTTCGTTCTAAATCGGACAAACAAGTCCTAAAAACAAGGCATTGGAAGAAACCCGTTAGCGATGTTGTTGGTTTCACACAAGCAGCGATTCGGAACTTCATTTACGACATGATTTAACATAGTAAGTTAAAACACACGTTGAATGGTTGAATGTGGATAGGTGCTTATGTGTCACTCTGCAAAGATTATATTGCCAATATCAAATTAATATTTGTGTAGATAGAAGCAGTTTACGTTTGTATTTTAGAACAACATCTTACGCTTCAATCCATTTTGCAAAAAAGAGAAATACGTACTAAATGGGTCCAAAAATAGGGTTAGAAAAGTTGTTGCAAATATTGGTTTCCGCTATTATAATGGTATTTCAAGAAAAGCTTTAATGGAGTTCCCCAATATTGCACTATCAAGTGTAAAAAATATGCAATCTGAGAATAGAGGCCAATGTGTTTTTTTGGATGAAACGTGGGTATTTTCTTGAAAATGGAACAATATGTAAGTCATGACAAGACGACAATGCAAAAAGCGTAAGAGAAGTTGAATCAGAGGGACGCAGGTAACGTACTGGTATTGCTGAGTACAATATCATAACTATTTAAGACATGTGATTTGACATGGTGGAAACATGCAATTACTGATGGAGCATCTTTAATTTTTACTTCAAAAACAAATGATCCAGATTACCATGGGGAAATGAACAAGCAAAGTTTTCTTAAGTGGTTCGGGGACCATTTGCTACCTAATTTAAAAGAACCATCGCTGATTATCATGGACCATGCGAGTTATCACAGTAGCTGACTGAAAACTTGCCAATTCTTCCTAGACTAAAGCACAACTACAGGCATGGCTACAGCACAAATATGTTGTTTCCAAATGATGCATTAAAAATAGAATTGGTGGAGATTGTTGCAACGTTTGTTTCCTTAAATTCCATGAAGCGTGATTTATTCGTAATAATACTTTTAGTTTCGAGACTACAAAAATTGTTATTTCCGGAACAACAAAACTCTATGCTACCGATGAGATGGCATTAGAAAATGGACATGCAGTACTACGGTTGCCTCCCTTCCATTGCATTTTCAATCCCATCGAAAATATGGGGAATTTGCAAACAACATTATAATCGGCAAGCAACATGCCATTCATGCAGTTACATCTGATATGTGGAAACGCACTGTAGAGCATACCAACCAAGTTATTTTAGATTGGTGGGACATAGAAGTGAAGTTTGACCCAGAAGATGTAGCCCCATTGATATTTAATTTGAAAGATGATTCAGATATCAACTTCAAGAAATGATCCAACGATCCTCTAAGCAATTATACCATTTCGAGCTTGATGGACTTCAAGATACCTAATCAAGCTTAAGATTTGAAGTCAATAAAATGACTGGTGAACGGCGTGTGCGGAGTTTTAAAATTCATGGATAGATTCGGAAGAACGCGTCTTCGGTAAAAAGGCTGTATTTAGGACGAAAACAGGAAGATCGGCGAACAAGTTAGGCGAAAGTTTATTGCCTTTGCGACGTTCAACACCCACCTGGAACAATGCAGGTTGAAGTTTTTGGAAAAATGACGTTCCTAGAATCTTGAAATTTGTTATCTGATTTTATTATTACACAATTTGAATAATGTTCTATGAATTTTCTCTTGCTTTTGTTGTTTTTGTTAATTTAGTTCGTGGGCTATGTAAGGGTTTCGGCCCGAAGGAGGTTTCCCTTATATCGCCCGGTTGTGTGCGTAATATATTATTATATATTCTCGTATTTTCTTACACACAAAATTATGTGTTTTTATTCAATTTCCTTCCCCATTTGTGTACTAAAAGAACCGCCAGTTTTTAACACCGACTGCTACCCAGATTCGAAAGTGCCGCGAAGCGTTCGTTGTTTTGACATACATGAAAGTAACGGTGGCTCTGCTCGTGAGTATGGAGTAAGTCAACATTGCAGTCGCTTCTCCACTTTTGCTGCTAAGTACTGCGAGTGTTGTTATTACGAAAAAACAATTAACATTTTTTTAGAAATTGGCCAAGAGAAGTCGTTAAATGTAATCGGTATCCTACCCGTCTATTACCATAAGGGATTCTATTTAGATTGGCCTACAAGTAGTGACGGTTACTCAACATACTACATTATAGACCCTTTGACATTGGCAACTCATTACAAAGTATATGAAGTTCAATTTATTTTTACAGTACATAATATTGCCCTTCCGCATCAACGGAAGGCTATAGAGTACTTACATTAGCATAGTACTTACATTAGCTTTGAGACACCTAAATGTAATTACATCGACAGAACCAAACTTGCATGTATTTCACGGAATACGTTGGATGAAAACCCCACTTATCAAATTGCAGATACCTAATACCCGGACCGTGTGGCGCTGTGGAGTGGAAGCTCCACTGCGGTACTGAGGGTCCTTGGTTCGAATCCTGCTTTGGGGTTGTGGGTTGGGTGCCACTTAAAATATAAAGGGCAAAAATAAAATAAAAATTGCATGGCAACTAACACAATCAATCTCAATACGATTCGAAAGCATATTCTAGTCTAAAGTTAACGATTTCGTGACACGAAAGACACCAAAAGGAGAACGAGTTTCCGTGATCTAAGGCAAATATTGTTGAGTTTCTAGTGTAACAATTCCTTGGCGCTTTTAACTGTAAGCGACATGGAAATGGTTTGCCGTGATAACAACATATTTTATAGATTTAGGAGCATCTTTTCAAAAAGAAGCTTATATACTCTTGTCAATTTTTTTGGAACAAAAGTAGGCACCTAGGGAGCGTACAATATTTTTCATTAAATGGATTTTTGAGGTACTGGGTTGCGTGACGTATTCCATATTAAACATGTATGAAGACGAATTTTTCTTTTAATACATTATATTGACGCGAAAATGAAACATCTTTTATATAAAAATTCGTCGAAGGATATATTGGTGCGTTTGAAGTGGAAAGTGTATATTACCATGCCACACACGCATAAAGTACCTACAGGTATAATTAAATTTTTCATTGTGATATGTTTTTGAGTTCCTTTGAGGCATATAAGCTATAGATAATAATTTATGCGTAGACTTGTGATTTAAAAAATTACTCTGTACCAACTATCAAAGACTTGTTTTAACAACAAATTTCTATTGTTGTGTTAATTTATGTAGTTTAGACTATGTCTAACTTTTGTTTAAATAGCCGCATTCTAATTTGTCGATTTTCTTGGAAGGAAAGATAAGGGACAGTTGTCAGTATTGTATTAGGTATTTGTAGCAGCATCACTGGCACTGTTGCCACTGTTCACTACACCAATTATCGAATTTGTGTTGTGTTTAAGTGAACAGTTTTGTATCAGAGCCGAAAATGCAGCTCTGGATTTTAAGTTTCGCCTTAATGGTGTTTGTGAGTAACTTTATTCAATTGAACTAGTTGAATACATTTTTATGGGTGGATTAATGACCGTTTGCAATTGCACACAGTGAACGTTTTAGAAATGTAGGCATAGATCAGTATAGATTAAAGATCTAGCTAGAAAGCGGAAAACGCTTAAAAAATTCAGTACCCAGTACAATGCAAATTTCGATTTTGAAACAAATGAAAGAGAGTACCTATCTCAAAAACTAAGGTGGTAGAGAGGATCAAAACATTCCAAACAAACCAAGAGTTCAAAGTGTTTCGTTTCGCTTGAGAGCTACAACTCCATACCTCTCAAAATAGGTACCTACTTTTATTTTATTTTATTATACTTAATATACAAAGAGTGTGCCCATAAAATTTTATAATATTCTAACTTTCTTTGTCATCTGGACCAAGAATCACGAATTGATTTTTTTTCAATTTTAAAAAGTAACTTCGGATCGATATTGTCACGTCGAAAACAGACCTGATACCAAATTTTTTATCCAAATTTTAGCAAGGCATTTCACTAAACGTTGGAAATACAAACCTTTTTTGTTTTTTTAAACAAAAGTTAATGAACATAAAAAATATATCTTTTCCGTTCTCACAACTTTTGTCTTGTTTCTAACGGTTATCGAGCGAAACTTTATTAATAATAACAAAACTTGAATTTTGATTTTTGGCGGTGGACACGGAAATTACACTTACTTACTGGTTTTTCGTTTCAGCTTTGTGGATTCCTCATTCCATGTATTGTTCTCAATCCTTTGGGCAATTGAATATGTAATGAAAGGAAGCGGAATTGAGGAAGTATGGAAATCAGTGCACCTAAGCTAAAAACGCCCCCATTTCCCCACATTATGTCAGGCCACTCTTTTTCACGTGCAATTCTGGCAGTTCTTTATGACCCTGGTGCTACTAGTGTGACTGAGGAACTAAAAATTCTCCGCTAGAAAGTGTTTTCCCCAGAAGTGCAGAAACCAATGAGTTTCTGTCAAACTTTCAACTGCAGCACTTTCAACAAAATTCAAGTTTTGTTATTATTAATTTAAATTTCTCCATAACTCTTTAAGCAATGAAAAGATGTATTTTTTATTTTTTTCGACTTTTGTTAAAAACAAATTTTCGTATTTCCAGCAGTTAATGAAATACGACCAAAAGGCCGCCATTTTCCAAGATGGCAACCGTAGCACAATATGTACGAATGTTAGCTCCTAGTACTACACGTATGCAAAGTTTCCCTTTTAGAGAATTATTTCCAAGTAGAGGGGAATTTTTACCCAATATGACTGGCCTACATCTGATTCAGCGAGTTTTTTTCATAATCACGCTCTTCGTGCACTTCATTCTCCAGATATGCACATTTGAAGTTTAATCCATTCAACAGATAGTATTTGTTAAGGCCTGTCAATTTCGCTTTGTGAGTGCTCCCCGTCTTTGGACTATTCTTTCTTTCCTTCCCTGTCTGATGATGTCCCCTTCCAACCCACCGTTTTAGACAGATTTCCATTTGAAATTTTAGCACCACGCCACTCCACTTTTTACATTTTCACGTAAGAGATCGATTTATTTTTACTTAGAGTTAATGTTAACATTTCAAAAAAAGCTACACATACTGACTGAAAATCCTGCACGTGCCTGTTCTTGACATGTTCAATGCAAGCGATTGATTGGATGTTATTAAAAGGAGCCAACGTTGAAGATCGTTCCACCATTACAAAGTGCGCACGGACCTGACGACCTTGGACATGATAGACTCCTACCTAGACCAGTCAAGCAGAAATCGTCGTGTGTGCTTTAAAGAAAATGGTTGAAAAGTTCACACGTGATGATGAAATACTTTTAATAGAACTAGCGGCAGGACACAAATGCTTAGGTACATGATGCATCCTCTAAACTTTAAAGGCTTTATTGTAAAAGGCAACGTCTACCATGCGAGTAGATGATTGAATAATATCGGCCACGTAATATCGCATTTTGGATCAGATGAAACAAAATTGGATTGGTATCTTGTCAACGGGGAAAAAAAGCATGAAATTTAATTTCATCGTCCATAAGCTGTCATGTAATTAAGTTAGCAAAGATACCTCGAAAGATACCTATAATTCCAGGTTTCTTCGAATATACATTTCATGAGATGATGCTCTTCTTGAGAGGGAGGTTAAACCAAGAATAGTTTCTTCCTCTTCAACGTCTAATAAAGTCGAAACTAGTCGCTTTTACGTCATGTTTAATGAAACTAGTACGAGGAAGGTTTTGCATGTTTTGTGTTTTGAACGACTTTATTCTACACAACCCCATTTTGACTTTCATTACACCATGGATACCTCCGATTCTTGATACTTCCTTCGCTTGGAATAAAACTATAATAAAAGTATAGATCAATTAGTAGCTAATTTTGCAACGAAATATAGCAACAAATGACTATCAAGCAATATGTACTCGATAAGTAAGTAATTCGACTAATTCAAGAATTTCATGTAATTGCCTCAATCAATTTTAGACATAATGGTGCTTCGAAATTTAAGCTCGGAATATAGATTGCAGCTGGAAGTAAGCGTAGGTTACGTAAGCGAGTATACACCAAATTATATCTTGGTTTGTTCGTATAGCTGTAATGGAACTGATTTATTAACTATCGAGGTAGTTAATAGATTAGAAAAGAAATACATTTATCAAAACTAGTCACACATAAAATACAGAAGCAAGAAAAATTCATTTTTCTTCAAATAAAGGAATTAGTTCACCAAGTCAACAGGAATAGAAGCGATTAACCACAAAATAACTTGCCATTTATATTATTTCTCTGCGTGCCAAATCTATTATACAAAAATGTTTTATCACCTTAAAAATAAGCAGGTTACTTGCGAACGAACTTCTTCCTCTAATCTTATCTGCAAAATAATTCAACTTAAAACCTTCGTGTTCGACAAAAGTGTCAAATGATCACATATGATAAAAATTGCATGTTCACTGGTATTCTATATAATAATGCACCCTTGTCTCCAAGTCGGGCTAGCGCACAATTTGTAGTTATTGACTGGAATCTCTACTTTTACTATAGTCCAAAGTCAGGTGACTCAGTCTAACTAAATATTACCTACACATGTCAGTTAAACCCTCCTTCCCCACCCCCCTAAAATATCCTTACAAAATTGTAATAAATATGTCTAGTTCTCTTTGGCACGGTGACGATTATACTACGGATGGCTATATAAGCTACAATGTTCATTTTAAGGGATATTATTTTCAAGAGCCTATTTATATAATTGGTTACCGATAACGTTCATAACCATTGGCAGGGTGGGATACTCAATATACCAATAAATGCACCTAATGAAGCAAGTAATTTCAATTACAATTCAATGAACGAAATGAGAGTGTTTGTCCTCGACAGCTCGCAAATTAAACGCGACCCTTAAAATTTACAACTCGCATGGAGAATATAGAAACTTTCTGCCAAAAATCAAATCAGCCGCATAAGCCCGTGACGACTTAATCATTATTTTTCAGGCAAGTAAAAAGGTAAGTAAAAAAAATATTCGTTATCTTGCAAAAAAGGATATTTTCATTAATGCTCCTCTGTAGTCAATTCGCCATACCTCCGTTTAAAAAATTATCAAAGTCTTCGTGTTGGATCGAAGGGACTTCAGCGCATTTTGGGGATGGCAGATCAGTGTTTTATTAGCCAGTATTTACTCCACCATCAATAAGATCTTATCGAAGGCTACCACATTCACTTTGTCAGTACTCGCTTTCCACTTCTCGTGCACCCGCAATTCGCGTTTTCACTATCAGTGAGAAGTCGGGAACAACCATACTCCCTTTGTCGGTGTCCACTTCCGACGTCCCGTTCACCCACAATTAGAGTTTGATGTTTTGACTCTACCATCAGCAAGATATTATCAGGGGTTACCATATTCTCTTTGTCGGTCACAGTTCCGACGTCCCGTTCACATGTAATTCGCTTGAATACATTGTCATCATTAGCCAGGTTGAGTTAGCAAGATCTAGTTACTCATGGGGGTTTTGTTTAGAAATGAGTGTAAAAGTCTTGATTTTGACATTTTTCTTGTAAATTTATGTAAAGGAATAGACTATAGAGTGTGACGCGTCATTATTTTTCTTTTTTTGTGCTCTATATCATTCCGTAAATATCCAATATGGCGCTCATAAGAAATAAGTAAGTAGTAGCCTGTAGCTTCTACTTCTAGCGTGCTATGGAAATTCTGATAACAGATTCACATTCTACAAAAAAAGTACTCATAGAAGTTGCTAACAGGACTCGTGGATTTTCGACCTACGTTATAGGGAAAATGCAAACAAAATATTACATTTTAAGTTTTTCAGTGATATTTCAGTTACTTTCAAGGATTGTTTAAAAATTTCAAAAGCATTTTTATAGTCACAGAAAGGGGCACATTTAACCTACGCTGCTTTCACCGTTACAGAGATCCCAATGGTGCGCCTCCCTTAGAAAATGTACTAATATGTCAGTTCCTCCATGATTTAGTTCAACTTTATTTCCACATTAGGAACTTTCCTCATTTTGAAAAGAAGCTCAAAACTCACAAGAGATCTGGTATATTAATTTTGTGCTACATTTGAGATAATCGAGACATATTATTTCTAACCAAAACCGTACGTACTTTTGCAATTTTACGAGATAACGGCTCGATGGATTTTGCTCAAATGTCGGATACGTATTATTGTGGACGTTTTATTTGGTATCAGCGTAAATGTGGTCGTTAATTTGAGATTGAACACAATTTCGATCATGATATTTGAATTTGAAGACAATGCGATTTTGTTGCTAAATTTTGTTTAAATAATCGCGTAGTTGATTGTTCGTTTAGAAAGATTAGGGACTTTTGGAAATAATGTTTTCTAAAGTGATCTCATTTAAACCCGGTCGTTGCGATAAGAAATTTGATATTGCTCCGTAAACTAGTTAGTTTCAAGAGAAGCAAGTTTCGCCGATTACACAGCTGTTTAATTCCAAAGAAGTCTAATTCATGTAGAAGAGAGGCGGAAACTGAGAGAGGGAAGAATGTTGTAAATAGCAGAAAAAGGTTGGAATGCGGGATTTTTTGATGGTGAATGTTAATCGTTATTTTGTTTTTTAGCGGATGTTGAAACGTAGCACCTTAGGTATGGTTTCGATGAATTGCAGTTTTGCTGTATTTGAGCAGCGTACTATTGCAAGACAGTCTGTTTTGCCAGTTGTAAAGTTTTTTTTAGAAGAAAACTAGTTGAGTGCTCTTGATACGCCGTTTACAGTGAATGTTTTAGTCTAATTAAAGAAGTGCAGTTTACGAAGAAGTTAGTCGGAGTATTCTGTTTATCAAGCCTTTATTGCATAAGAAAGCCTTTCTTTAAAGATGTTCAAGTATCAGTTAAAGGGAGTTTTCCACCATCAGAGAGCCAGTTTTATATCTGTAAGTTTCATAATCACGCAAAAACCGGCGAAAAATTCTCCTTTACTTAAATCAACTTTATATCAAAATTAAGACATGGACGAACCCTCCCTTTCGAGTGGAACAAAATACTGTAGCTTGTAACGAATATTATAGAATAGTTTGTCTTCAACAGCAACATGAATTATTCTTTAAAGTCGACTTTAGTTAAAGGAGATTTTTGCGTGATTATGAAATTGGCCCTAAGCACACCCGTAGGTCATTTGGAGTTTCAAACAACCTCCAAGAAGCCCTAAATTCGAATGACTCCGCTACACTTACTGCACAGTCCAGTACCTTAAAGCGACCAACCTAATTAATAAACTGTAAACTGTAAATAATTAAAATAATAATCTAGTTTTAAGGTGCTAAAAACCTCCAAATAAATTGTCAATAAAAAAAACCCATCAGTCTTAACCTAAATCCAGATTCAAGTGAAGTTCCGAAGTATCATCGTTTGGGATTTGGGCGTTTCTGCAACAGTTAAAGAGTATCGCAGTGGACCGGATATTTTGGATGTTAAACACTTTATAGTTATTAATGATACAAGTTCGTTATGAACGTCATAATCAAACGCGTGTTTTAACGTTAAATTTTAGTTACACAACTTCAATAATAACGATCATTTAGAAAGAGAATGAGTACATGCGTGCCAAAGCAGATCTAAGCACTTTCGCTAAAAAAGGTTGTTTAAAAACAACTTACCTGCTTATTGGTTTTTAGTACAGCTACTTTTAAATGTTATGAACTTCTTAAGACTTCTTTAGAAACTTGTAATTAAGTAGCTAACTTAAATTTTGGTTTTTGAGAATTAAACGTGAATGAGAAATTAGAAATGCCATGGCTTATTGCTACAGTGCTACCAGTATATGGTATCGTATGCGAGTAATTAAATGGCAGCTTATATAGAAGGCAGAAACATAAATTATAAAAGATGAACGTTTTAAATTTTTCTGCTTCCCTTCGGCCCCAAAACTTACTCGTACTTGCAAACAGTAACTTTCTGGACTTGTAATACAATAAATAGGCGTTCAAAAACTCACCTCTCTCCTACCCGCTTTAAATGAAGCTCAAAGACACTTACCTGAAAAAAAAAGGGTAATTTAGAAGTGTTCATGTAAATCTAAATAAATAATAATCAATACAAAGTTGCTGTGCAAAATTTACTAGAAAAAACTATTTTGTAATAGTCATCAACTGATCATGGTGTTTATTACAATAAAAGCATTACATATGCCTTCTACACCACCTTCTGCAGAGGCACCTCTAAATAGCATTATGCGGGTCACTGTAATTGGGAGCATGCCTGTTGAGGGCCCAAAACAAGAGAGGGATAATAATAATAATAATATGCGTTATCATTGAAGATTACTTTCGAAAGCAGGCAAATTCCAAATAAAGGAAAACGTAGCAGAACAGAATACTTTGGTATGTGCTACGTTAAGTATGGTACTTTCACATTCAAAGAGCTTTCTTTTCCTCTTAATTGAACTAAAATATTTGGTCTAATGAAATAGAGCGTTTACCTTAAATAAAATAAATCGGTTGTCAACTTTCTGTTGTATACCGATAGGTATGTCAAAAATATTTACGATTAATATTGTATGTCTGTCAGATTCCGCATTTACGAAGCAAAATAAGTTTTTAATACCTATTCAATAAAACGAAGTTAATTAAGTCTGGCAATATGAGCGCAGAAAACGTAAGAGGCTTTAAAGGAAAAACGTTCCTTTTCGCTTTTAAAAGCTTAAAAATCTGCTAAAATTAGTCAGTAGGAATCTGAGATGTATCTCCGCAGTGAACACAAAAAACCTCATTGACTAAACCCATAAGAAAAAAGACAAGATAAAAATATTGAAGTACAAGTAACACTACAGATGTGTATTGTCCCGTTCTTTTGCTGAATGTACTCTGGTTTGGGTGATTGACTAAATACGCTCTTAGTGTGTTAGGAGTAGTTGGTATTAAAACAAATATCACTTTTTCTTTTGTCGCTGAAATGACAGGTTCTCATATTTGCGAAAGATGTTGATCTGAATTCGAAAATTCCATTATTACCTACTATTGATTATATAGCATCTTTAGTTCCTTGAGGTAAATCTATTTTCATAGGATTCCTTCTCTGCTAACACGTTTCTTTTTAGGTTATGCCAAATGTTTTAATTTAACTCTAGCTATTACGTGGAGATGGGAAAAGTTGCGGCATTTTTTTTGCAATGAATGAGGCCGATCTCGCTTTACTAATAGTAGGTACTGAATGATGAAGAATCTGAGGAAAAAGGTGACAAGGGTTCCAGCGATCAAGAGTCCCAATTGTTTAAAAGGCGCATATGCATACATTTTGATATGACATTTACACGGCAACTGTAATAAGACATTCGTATGGACAGAAAATTGTACAATTTGGAAAAAATGCATAATTTTAAAATAGACACGCAACAATAACTTTGTGTGAGCGAATAATTATGTCATTTATTCATAATCCAAGTTGGCATTTTATTTAACCATAAGGGAGCTAAACAGAATTAGTAATATAGGCGCGGTTAAAAATGCGTATTCAACTCACATGTAAATAGAATAAATTAATGTTTATACTGCACTACGTGTGCATATTTAGGATGAGGTAAATGAAGCGGGTCATTGTAATTAAAATAGGAGAAAGGACAGCCGAGTTAAAGCGCGTCTATCGTAACCGAGTGTTAAATAAGCAATAAAGCGCTGACTGGATCAGATTTTGCTACGTGTGGTATCTATAAATATGAGGGTAAATAGTGAGAAATCAGCATTCGTTAGACGATTGTACGCGGTGTCGAATCTGCCTGTGTTCGCTGACTGCGCAGTACAATCTTATGCCAATCGGTGCATTAGATGGATCCCGAAGTACCAAACAGTTTAAAAACATCTTGTTCAAGTACCATTGTATCCTTATGTACTTGTTGGTCAGTTGGTGTCCTACGTTCTGCTCAATGAAATGAATTAATTACTTCTAACTACAGTTTTCCTCCGGGATCCTCTCCGGTTATCGTGATCGGTTATAGTTCCTTATATTTCAAGGGGATGTCAAAACTTTTAAGTGCGAATACCTAGAAAACGGTTGGAAGGAGGAAAGTATTTGAAAAGGAAACATGAATCGTCTGGACGAGACATTTCTATTGGTGGGGTCGAGACGAATCTCTCTAAAACGACGTGTCAGAAAGGGGTACTCTACAAGAGCGGTTGGAACGTCTGACGATTTGAAAAGTTGCAATATTACGCAGAATACTTGTTTTATAAATTGTTAAAGCTATCCTTTTCTTTCCATTTTATACCCATTTATTCTTGGTTGCGTTCTGTTGAATATACCTTTCAAATCTTTGAATGATTAAGAAGCCCTCCTACTTTTTTCCTTTTATTTGGTGCGAACCACTTCCATGTTTTAAAGATGCACAAATTTTCCATTGAACTTTATACACTCACATCACAAAACTAAATGTTATCAATCTTACATAGCATTCGATATCTTATGTATGTACTTTTTAAATCCAAAGTGTACAGGGAATATTCTATAAATCTTACACAGGTAATGGGCGATCAAAAATGAGTTGCTGTCGAGTCACCTTTGGAAGTTCCAGTTAAGTACCATTTCCTATGTAAACAAAAATTCCAAAGGTGACTCGACAGCAACTCATTTTTGATCGCATAGTATATGCTATGTACAATGTACATTCATTATGGACATAAGTATTATATGTCCAATATGAATATTTTATAAATATGGATTGATATGGATGTTTAGGTACACAAGGTACAATACAATGCATTTTAAATGTAAAATATATCAGGAGTATATTAAATATTAAAACCACCTGATCATATACCTTATATCTCCTCTCGATGATATTATATGTGTACACTGTGTCCAAAATAAGGATGTCTATCACGGGGATCTCCGAAACCATAAAAGATACGGGTCAAATTAGAGTAAAGATGCGCAATTAAACAGTTATTATCATGCTTTCAAGAAAACCGGCAAATTCCGATTACGTCCGAAGATATGCCACAAACACCGAATTTGCAGATTTCATTGTTATTTTTTTCTTATGATATTTGAACAGATACAACAAAATGAAAAACACTTTCTCGTTGTCACTGTTTGAGCTTTACAAGAACCGTTAAGAGGATTTCAATACAAAGTTATGTTTCGTAGAAATTACAATCAACTTTATTTTTTAAATGACCCGTAAAAATGACGTTAAAAAAATAGTTGGAAACTGTTGGTTTCATCAAGATGGCGGGCAAAATAGTGCGAAAATGCCTATGGGACAAATTTACCAGTTTCCAAGAAATTTGGTCGATAGGTATTTTCACACAATTCGTGTGTTTTGCGTGGGTGCTCCATCCTGTTGAAACCAACAGTTTCCAACTTTTCTTTTTTTGTGATTATTGTACTGTACCCGGCCGGAATTGGTAGGTTAAGGGTCAAAAAATAGGGCAGTAGTTGGTAGGAAACGGTTCCTTTTGTTGAATTAGAATATCAGGAAAGACGAAATTAATTTCTACCCCCCCCCCCCTCAATCCCCGTCACTCGTACGGGAAAGTTATAGTTTGTACAAACCAATTTATTTCGATGAGACGTTTCATTAGAATATCATGAAGGGTAGAACGTAAGCCCCCCCCCCCATTTTAAAAAAAAACTTGGCACCACTAAAGGCATGCTTATGCAAAATCTGAGCCCAATTGGTTGTCGTATGTAGCAGTTATGTACGTTTTACTTTCAAAAATAGCATCTCAGGAAATAATTCATGGGGGGCTCCCCCTTTAAGACAGCGAAATTTGCGTCTGGCACACCTTCAAGATATAGGCTACCTACTGCAAAAAATTCCAGGACTCTAGGACCATTCCCCTAGAAGTAGTTCAAAACGGCAGAAGTGAGTCGAGACAGACGGACGGACGGGCAAAACGCAAACAATGCCACATTTTTTTAATCTTAAAAAATGCGCTCAAAATATAATCCGATTTTGTTTATACGTTAAAAAATGGTAGACATTTTGGTATAGTCTATAGTTTCTTCAGATTGTTTGGGTGCTTCGGTTTGTTCGAATTTGTTCAGTTCTTCCGATTCGCCGAATTCTTAAGATTGCTCATACTGTTTAGGTTCTGCAGGACCTTCTTCTGACACTTTGGATTTATCATATCATTCGAGTTCTTCTGCTCCTTTAGGTTCTCCCTATTCTTTCATTTCTTTAGACTTTTCACTTCCTTTCGGTATTTTTAAAAATCATCCGTTTCTCGGATTCTTTCATTTCGGGTGTTCATTATCAATTCACTCATTAGTTTTTTTCCCATTTTTCTAATACAAAAAAACCATGGCATGTGTATACAGGGTGTTACACGACCGTTCGAAAAAAAAAAATCGGGTTGTAGAGGGCATCAAAACAAGCACTTTTTCCAAATAAACCGAGGGTCCAACGTGTTTCGTTTGGGAGCCACCCCCCAAAGAGTGTTGAAATCTGCATTTCTTCTTTAATTTTTTTCTCAGCAACCATAAGAGTTACAAAGTCGGGTGGCATGTCTTTGAATAGGTTTTTGGGTATGCTCTTTCCGATTTTGCAATTTTTTTTTCAAAATTCCTACCCCTAAAGGGCGCACCCCTAAACTAGGGTGCAAAAAAAAATTCTGATTTCGACGAAATTTGGTATCTGGGGTTTTTTTAACATGAAAATCACGAATCTGAAATTAGTTTTTGAAAATTCGAAAAAAAAAGTTCCACTGCAATTCTTGGCGGGACAACGAAAATAGAGATAATTCCACGAAATTTGTTGTGTACATACTAAACGAGTTAAGGAACAAAACTGTCGAACAGTTTTTTAAAATAACTTTTCAAACAAAAGTTATACTCATTTGAATGTTGGTCCTTCGGGTCGCGAAGTGTCCCAAGCCTACTAGTAAGCCATAATTTCGCATGTGTTGGTTGACAATGTCGCAAAAACAAAAGATTAACGGTTTGAGTCGATATTCCTCCCTTTTACTGTTAGGAACGATCCAAGAAACGACAAAAGAAAATGTAGTGTCATATATATAACAGACAAGATATTAATTCTCAAGGGAAGTTCGCCGCAGTGCTTTAACCCCTATAGAGAGGTATAAATAAACATTTGCCGTTTTAAGGTTTTATTCTGTGTTGCCTATATCACAAAAGATTTGAGCTTTGAATGTATTCATTGCACAACTGAACTAGAGAGTATGCACAATATCATCTCCATGCCGCGCCGTTTAGAAATATGGAAAACAAACTTGACTCTTATATTTTATAAAAAGATCATTGTTCTCTTAAAGCAAGTATATTCTAAAATTTTTACGTTATCACCGGTAGGTAAGTAGAATCTGAAAAAGGGAGAAAATAAATTCTAATTTGGCAGTAAAAACCGCGTGTTAACACGCCTCTATCATCTATCACTAATTAGCACCTAACTACCCGAAATATAGAGAATAACTCTTGACACATCCTCACCCTTTTCCTATAACATTACAGAGGGCGCGTCATTAGTAATATCAATTAGAAGGAGTTTCCGTTTCTGTGATAATCTTCAGTTTAATGGAGTTCGGGACCCAGTCTGAATTGGAAACTATGACTTTTAGAAGGCGCAATCCCACTATTCGACAAAGTTTTATTGCATCGTAATAAAGGTTTGGTACGAAACGAGTCTGTATGCAGAAAAGTAATGAAATAGCCCAGGCATTTTAGGTTTTGACCCTACGAAAAATAACGTAAATCTGAAAGTTGGCACAGTTGTTCTATTTGATGCTCTGAATAACATATAAAAAGTCCCAAGAGTTCCCATGTCGGCTTCCTTGAAGTTCGGGCTTTCGAAAGTCCGAACTCTTGAAATCTGCACGACGTCACTATAATTATAGCCTAGCGGACGAACGGAACAAGTCCCAGAGTCGCGGGAGGGCTTAAATTAAAGGTTAGTAACCAGGCTATCTTTTGATATTTTTTGCAAGTGCCAGTGACAACTTCCGGCCAGACAGGAAGTGGGAAAAGACCGCGAAACTTGACGAAAAAATCGGTTTTTGTTTTTTGTTTGGACATAGGTGCGATTTAGCGTCCGATATCGGAAAAATGACCAAAACAAATGTTGTAGAGCGTAGTTTTAACTTTAAAACCGTACCCTTTGCGTTGAAATCCGACCAATAGGAGGGGAGCTACAAACCGTTAAGTGCGATCCCACGCGCCGCTCGCCGTTGCGCGACTTGCCTGAGAGGTGCACCAGATCGACCAGATACGGTTGGCTTAATAGCGGCGCATCTCCGACTTATTTGTATTTCGACTGTGAGCGTTTTAGACTTTTGGAAAGTGTTTAGCGCGTAAATGGAAAATTGAAATGAATATAAATTAAACCATTTACGTATAGCACCTCGCAATGGAGCTTCATGAATTTAGTTTGAGATTCTTATAATGAAGACGAATACTTATAGAATGCTGTTTTACATGCAACTCCTAATAACATTGTGTTTTGAAGTTGTAGCGTCGAGTCCCTTCACTCAACGGTATGATTTTATCATAATTAGAAAAATAAACATTTTTTTTATTTTGTATCTTTCATCTCCAAATTTTTAGCATCCGCATTAACCTCTATTACCGTTTTGGTGAAGGAACGTCGAGGAGGTAATAATTGCACATTTAAATTGAAATTATTGCTTTCAATTTAATGAATAGCTAGGTAATAATAAGAATATAGCTTCGCAGATTTAAATGAAAGACCTATAGTTTCTTTCATATTGTGGATATTAGATCTTTTACCGTCTCGACCTCGACCTTCCCTTTTTCTTTGTTTCCCTTTTTATACTATCGGAGTAAAATGTCTAGTCCGCTGACTTTAGAAGTTTATATTAAAAAACTACTCAAGCAATTTGTATCAAATAAAGCGTGATTTAATAGTCAATTGTTTCTACGCGTGTGTTCATAATTTCACAATTTTTGAAAACTTTTGAAAATATTATAAATTATGTGCGTGAATGTGTGTTTTTGAAATTTACGAGCACGGATCTTTATGACTTAATTACAAGGAACGTACTTCCACATCTGTGGTCGTGTGTATGTATATATAGGTATGTGAAAGAATCGCGTTTAGCTATATGTCGATTATTAAAACCATTTATTACCAATAAAGGAAAATTAAAAACGGTATTATCATGAACCATGAACAATGATAAGTGCTCCATAAATTAATATATTGTGCCAGAAGGAGATATAGAAGCAGTCGAAGTGGTCCTCAAGGGGGAAGAGAGGCGTGATAATTCGAGAATAATTTTATCGATTTATAGTGACATACCCCTATGATTAGGCAACACACCTTACATTTGAAAAAATGGCAGTATGAGCATTGAGTAATAATCCCTCACTGAACGGTATGAGAAAAAATTCATAGATTTCGCACTTCATACAACCATCGGAGACATTGGAAATAACAACCGTATATCGCCATATGTAAAATACAAACCCTTATTCACACTCCTCGACTCACTCGCAAGCACGCTCGTGTTGCAAACGTAAACTTACCAAATTTATTAACCATTTTGTAGTTCTGCCAGTTTTTTGTCGAATTTTGAAATCCTTTTTAGGACGTCCGCGTTTACGCTTCGGTATAATGGGTTTGATTTGGGGCTCCGTAGCGTCGAATAGACAATTGAAACGTGGGTGACACTTCGCAAAATGACCACTCGTGGAATTTCCGACGGGTTACATTGTACCCCGTTGCTTTAAAAGAGGTTGAAACTGTTCGGCAAATAGTCATTAGTTGGGGTGCCAGTTTAACAGTTGCACATGCCAAACTGTCATCGTCTCAATACATCATACACAATTCAACAGTAGCGCGCCGTTTGCTAAGAAGCTTCGACTCTGCGCGTCGAATTAATTGCAATAGTGGAGGCGCCCGTTACAATGGTTTATTTAATAATTTAGATTTCCTTATTTAGAATATTCTGTAAGAATTTGTTTGATTTCAGTATTTATTCATAATAAATGTATGCAGTTTAAGATAATCTCTTGCAATTGTGAAAACAATAAACACATAATCGATTTGGAATTATGGTAAAATTTTGGATCCGTCAGGCCTAAGAGCTGTTACTTTACAAGCATTATGCTTGACTAGAATGGGCATCTATGGGTTAGGTGTGAAACAAGCAACAAAAGTATAAAAAACCAAACACCCGGTATATAAACTGTTAATGCGACGGATTCTACATAAAGAAGTGTATGAAAGATTTTGCCGAAATGAATTATCTTTAATAATAAATTAAGGGACATTAAAGACATCGACTAAATTTGAGAAACATCCCCTAGCGGCCAAACGCTTAAAGCTAGCTGAATTCTGTTAGCTCCAGTGATTTTCTCTTTAAAATATTGAGCTCCAGACACTTAAGTCCATTTTTTCTCTTTCTAAATAAAGGGTGATTTCATAAAACGTCTCCAATTTGAACCACCCTGTACATATTAGCTAGCAAAATATGTAATAAATAAAGGAAGAATTTAGAATTAAACTACCAAAAAAGTACTTATCAGTTCATACATCTTTATTAATTACGTAATTATTATTCTCTTGGTAATAGTTGGTTTGAGCATCATAAACGGAGACTCTACAAATGGAAGAAGACAGGAGACAGGGCCATGAATCGAACAGACTATGTTGTTGTTAACTAAAGGTTTAAAAACAGTGTAATCCAGACAAGAACGTAGAAAATTATTAATACTGAAGAAGGAAGGAATAGATATAATCAAATTAATCAAATAAGAAGGGAATGTGTCAAGGCTAAACAACAGTGGATGGGAAGCAAGTGTTTACAGATAAAGGAAATGGATAAACAAGGGCGTATGCAAGTAATGTACAAAACGGCAAAGACAGTGATAAGAAGAAAATCAACAGCAATTAGTAAAAAAGGCGTAAACAATAAACATGGTGAAATATCATCAAGATTCAAGTCTATAGGATAATAAGAGAATATGGAAAGATAAAAGAACTATATCAGGTAGACAGGTTTAAGGGAGGAGAATTAGTCGGAGTGTAAGCAGGACAATAAAGAACCAGAGATTACAAGGTGTACAGTGGAAAGAGAAATTAATGATCTCAAGGATAAGAAAGTCATTAGCTGTGATGGTATTCCTGCACAGGCACTGAAGGCATTAGACCAATGTGCTGTGATCTCAAGAAAACCACATTGATTACGTTACAAAAGAAAAACGAGGCAAAGGAATGTAAAGATTACCGGACCATAAGCTGCATAAGCCATATAACTAAGGTTTGCGTTAGAATATTGTTAAAAAGAATGCAAAGTAAGATTAAGATAGAGAAATGTATGGAAGTGAACAAGTTGGATTTAGAGACGGACGAGGGACGAGAGACGCCATTGGTTGTCTATAAGAATGATAAGGAAAGAATGATGGACGTTAATAGAGATGTTTACGTATGCTTTATAGATCGGGAGAAAGCATTTGACGGAGTCAACTGGGTAGTATTGTTAGCAGTACTGAGGTACATTGGTATATGGACTAGAGAGATAGAAGAGCTGTATAAAAACCAGAAGCTAGTTGTAAGAGCGAATGGAGACGAAACTAAAGAAGTCAATATAGGACGAGGATTGGGGTGCTTTTCAAAATCTATGCGGAAACATTAATATAAAAGGCGCAAGGAAACTTGAAGGACTAAGGATAGGTGGTAATAACAGTAAGGCAATAAAATAGTAGACGACACGACAGTACTTGCAGAAACAGAGAAGGAAGTACCACGAATGATGGAAAGTACTATCGGTTGGATGGATGTTTTGAATGAAGGTCAACATCAGTAAGATAAAAGAAATCATGCTGATGAGTAAAGATGATGAAGTAAAGATAGAATTAGAAGAACAGATGATGGAGCATTCGGTAGTATTATCAAATGGAATAGATTTATAGAATTTATAGAATATAGGTATAATAGATTTGCTAAGGCGTTCGTTTAGAGTGTTGTCACATATGGATCAGAAAATTGGAGTGTGAATAAGCAAAAAGAAAGGTAGTTAGAAAGCTTTGAAATGTAACGGAAAATTAGCCAGAAAGAGTGAACAATGAGGATGTTTTGAGAAGAGTGGGCGAGGAAAGAAGTTTTTTAAAGAACAATGCGAAGACGGAAAAGAGGATTGGACATACTTTGAGCCGAGACTGTTTAATGAGAAGGAAGGATAATCAAAGGAAAGGTCACTGGAAGGAGGAGAAGAGGAAGCCCAAAATCTGGAATACAAGTACTATAAGAGTTGCTGTCGAGTCACCTTTGGACTTTTGATACTTATGGGAAGGAAAATGAAGCAGGCGGTAATTGTGACGCCGCACGCCGTCTTGTTAATAAAAGTTCTGTTCGGTTTGTCATAATTATTAATTATATCAATAGAAATTGTCATTATTAAGACCTCTTGCATCATAAATACCTAAGTATGTTTTGCATGTTTAATCCAATTTAAGGAAAACGTTACATAAGTTCGTTCAGTCTAATTGTGTTATGCAATTCGGGGCACACTTATTGATCGAATCTGCAATACTCGAAGGGAGCGTACCTAATGGTGAACGTGACGTATCTTAACGTAGCTTTGAACTGAAATCTACAATACGCACAGATTTTTATCTCTATCAAGGCGAATACGTTGAGCTGATTGATATTATAATAATGTTATTTATCAGTACATGTCAGAATCTTTTTAAAAGATTGCTACTTGACGTACCTACTTACTTCCATTGCTATCGGTTGGGGTGGTTTGGTTGTACGAACGCAGAACAATAGAATTTACTTCTGCTTTCATTAAGTGAGTGGCAGAAGTTTATTATTTGGATAGCATCCGAAATGTTTCAAATGTATATTTAAATTAGCCTCGCGGATGTAACAAAATGCCGAATAATTTAAATTTTATTTTGAATGAATAACAGCCTCTCTAAAAATGCGTGTTATTTTTTACGATCGGCCAGTTTGCTGGCCTATATTCGTTAACATTTGACATTATTTTAGATATTGCGAATTTGATGGTCGATTATCCATAATATGATACATGAGCACGTTTCCCGTATTAAAATGTATAATGATCGAGGCTTCAAGGGATGAACAGGCACTGAGAATGAATCCGTAAAACCTTGAGTGTGTCTAGTAATAAATGATGTTAATAACCAAAGTCAAGGGGAGATGTAAAGATGTCTCTTATTTAAACAATTCACCCCTAGTCAAATTCGCAAAATCGTGCAGACCAATTTATGTATTTTCAGTTCGAGCCATATATATGTACTTCGCTAATTGGCTTGCGATTTGCGAGGAATCTTCTGGATTATGACATAAACCGTTCCAATTCTGTAATCGAAATGCAGATCCAATGAAGCAACTTAATGAACCTTTGCATAAGGGAAGAGATCNTATTCAATTCACCTAACATTTGTCACATTTCAACCAGTGAAATGTCTCGATTTCAAATTGCTGCGCCAATGGGAACGAATTATAGTGATAATTGCACGTGTGGTATTTCAGCGACAATTCAACTCATGTATAAAAAATCGCATAAGCCGCAGTGAAATTGTCACTTTGACAGCGGCAAAAGTTACCTGCAACTTTTCCAGCGACAAATGCACTAGTGGTTTTTTCACTATTCATTTTCGAACCAATTATCGCATTATCCTTTCCCATATGACTAGTTTGACGTCTGTCAGTAATTGATTAGTTATGTGAATTTCTTGTTCGTTAAATTGTCCTGCCGAATTACACTCGAGGTTTGTATTTAAACCGAGTAAATTTGGGTTGTGGCAATTCAAATCTGTTTCCTTTTAGCAATTGAACTCGAAAAACTGTCAACCTAAAAATGCTCCACCTGCGGTGTCGCATTTTTATTAGTTGACAGTTTTTCTCGTCTAATTGCTAGGCAACGGATTTTCATTACCTAAACAACCCAAATTTACTCTGTAAAATACAAACCTCTTGTGCAATTATAAGTGATAATTTCACGTGTGGTATTTCAGCGACAATTCAATGCGATTATTCAATGACATTTGTCAAACTTCCACCAGTGAAATGACGCGAAATTTTGTCGTATTAACCGGAACATTCTTCTTAGTTTGTTAATCAATTTCGACAACCGCCTTATCACCACATCTTTTAATTTAATCACTCATAACGAATTAGCTTGGAGCACAAAAGTTCGAATAGAATCAATAGCAAAATGAAAAGCAACTTCCATAATTTATTTTGACGTTTATTGTTGTCATGGAAATACATTCGCGTGGGTAATTATGCTTAATTTTTCTTTTGATTCGTTGAATAGTCCTCCATAATACCATTCGTAGTCGCAGTATTTGTAGATTATTTTTGAGCTGCTGCTCCACTCATGCTAGTTACGCTTTTTAATACCACGAGCGCGCGTAACTAGCATTCGTGACAGCACCTCAAAAATATTCGACAATACTTCCGACTACTTATGGTATTATGAAAATTTCTATCAGATAACGCTAAACTTACTGCACCATGGCTGGTTCGTATTTGCAGCAATCGTTACGTTTCTTTCTTAATTCTGAAGTTGTTGTACATATTAGGGGATTAATTATTGCTCCTGTTGTATTTCAAATAACCCTAATAATGTACAGGAGAGCAGGATATTGCATTTAAATTCCTATGTTCCTACTTACCGTGCATCACCCAGTACCTAGGTGAAGTAATTGGAAACATAAATAAAAGAACAGTTAATATTGTAAAATGTATTTATACATCAACTATTACTTACTACTTTTACTGTTGTATCGAAAAAACAATAACAATAACATTCAATCGGGAATCAACATAGTATCAACAAATGCACTGAACGAGTGCAATGATCAGGGAATAATTTTATAAATGTGTGTAGGAAAAGCTTACAAAAATATGATTTAACTGAAAAAGACACTATAAAAATAACAGCAATACTCTACCATAACAATTATTTTTACTTAAGCCTTTATTGACAACATGAGTATTACTAGTACTACTATTATTAGGTAGATATAATTTAAAAAATATTGAGTACAGGTGAACTGTATTAAAGAAATTCTAAATGGCCAATATTGTGCAGTTTGTCATTATTCAATAGTGATAATTTGGTCCGTTAAAGTTAAAGGGTCATAACTGGATATTTTACTACAGGGATTTGTCCGTTTCGCTTTTTCTTAACAGTTTTTTTAATACCCTGTTCACATTCCAGATATTAGCTTAATCGTTTTGTGCGTAAATATACAAAGTGTAGAAATATACATAATAAAATAATAATTAACTATATAGTTCGGATCAGTCGAAATTTGACTTTCAATGAGAAAATGTAGGAAGAGTTAGGCCGTCTATGCCTCGTAATACTTAGATTAAGTGTTATGCACAGCACATTTGGCAGTAGCCTATTATCACGAGCAAGTCAATATCTACATACATTTTTATTGCGGTATTAAAAAATTAACTAAATACTTATTGGTTGACTACTGTAACAATATGTCATCGGATATTTTACACTTTTGGCACATAATATCACTAACAACCGTGCGCTCAACTTCAGGTAAGTAACTGACGTATTGTTACAGTAAAGTTGTTTTATCTCAGGAAACATCACGATGTTGATGTCTTGTTTTTCGATTGACACCAAATGTAAACCATGTACCTACTTTACGACCGAGTGAATTCGAGTTTTGAGAGTTCAGTTGTAGGGACGATCCCATGTAGGATGAATCTAGCTTGTAACTTTTATTTCCTGAAATGAATTCAAATATGGACAGGATTAGATCTGAAAGATAGGTAGGTAACTCAGGAGCAAAAGAATTTTGTGGATTGATAATGATTGAAATACTTCAATTAAATGCATGTTTAACGATAGCTATAAATTAATCAGCGTAAATATTCAGGCTTTTTATAAGTTTATTAATTATATGATTTATTAAATCGTGAAAAATGATTTTCCTAAGAAAAACTATAAGACTCCACTAGCGGAATTGTAATACACCATGAACTGGATTGACTTTGTGCGTGTCCTCAAGACAGGGAGTATTACGCCAACAGTTACTTGATATCTGATGGTTTGTGATCCTTGTACAAATCTCAGCAAACCACATAGGTATTATCCATTTCAACGAAATTAAAATCGATTTTCCATGGTGCAAATTAAACCTTCTTGTGGTTTGGTCCAAAAAATGCCAATGTCCATATGCTCAAAACTTCACAAACGGTTTCAGGATTTAAATGTCTCTCAAATAATAATTAAAAACCAGAGCAATTTCAAAGGCCTACGCGAGTTTGTACTATAGAGTTAATGTAGGAATCTGACATCCATCAGAGGGTGTGATACTTTAGTAACAGTAATTGAAACAGTGGTTCACAATTTTCAAATAAGGAAGATTGTGGATAACAACAATTGACGATACCTACCTCTTGGTTTGCGCGGAGGTCTCCTTTGCGATCGAGCCGCAATTCGTGCTAACTGTTTGGCAGCAGGTGGGAAGTCTAACCGATCAGATTTATCTTGAGCAACTAGTCGACGTTCATCAGAAAATGCTTGAAGCCAAGTTTGTTTCTCGAGCGATGACCGAAGACAAAACAAAATCCATTTGTCTCTTACACAGCTGTAAACCCTCAACGCATGTCTTACACTCACACCCGTTTGAACATCTATAAAATGAAGTTTTTACTTGTTATTTAGAACAAACGGTATACCTTTTCCATCTGAAACATCAATGACTTCACTTGTGTTCATGTCTATCCGTCCTTTGTATACATAAGTATTTCTTTTTAAAATGTCCTACAATAAAAATTTGCCATTTAATAATTAACGTGATGGACCAACAGAAAGTAGGTACCTTTTTACAATAAATAAGTTGATGATCAAACAGAAACAAAGTAATATTACTTGTCCACATTCCACTAGTAATTCTAACAGCTTCTCCTTGATGAATCAACTGAGAACTAAATTCAATCAAGTCTTCTCCCTAAAGAATAGCATTTTAAAAAGAATTTCACAACATAAAGAACTGTCCCTTACTTCCCACCCTTCGACCCTTTGCTGCCAAGCCGCCAACTTTTCTAAACTCTCCATTCTCCTTTTCCGTTCATTAATTAATACTGCAACACCTCTCATTGCCTTTAGAGCTTCCTTAATATTGTGATAGTCTGGATGATCAGCCTTAGTATACTTCAGCAATTCGGCTAATTGTAAAGGGTACTTGCAAATCCTCTGCACTGGGGTTAATAAGTAACCATCTAGGGGAATTTCAATGAGACCCCTCATCAATCTACAGGCTTCGAAAAACTTGCAATAATTATTAAATTGATACAATTCCTGCAATAAAGCTGTGGCTACTGGATGACTGTTGCAATAATCTGAGTACATCTCAAAACCTCCCTTACGTTTAATGAAACAGTTCCCGACGCAACTTTTGTAAGGTGCGTCCCAGTCTATACACGATTCTAAGTCTTTTAAAAATGCAGATTGAAATTCTAATATGTCCTCTAAATTGATAAATATAATGTCTATTTGCTCCGCGGTAAACATGTCCTTTCTCTTACGACATTCAGATATGTAACCCTCCGCAATGTCTTGGAGTACTTTAACAAATTCGCGTTCGGTGTGCACTAACTCACGCACTACACTAGTTCTAACTTGGTCGTTAGATAACAATGATATACTAGTCCTTCTACGTAATTGAGTAGGCATTGATTGTCCCGAAGCCATCGCAGCTAAACAGTCTTCTACAGTATCCTCTTGACTCACACGTAAACGTACAAAAGCCGCTGGAAACCAACCCTCCTTGCCCCCGGACGAACCCCACCACCAATCCCTATTAACAGTCTCTAACACTTCGATCACATCTCCAGCTCTGAATGCCAACTCTTCTGCCTCAATCGCAACATGATCAAACACCGCTTCAGCTAAGATAATCACGTCTTCGTCCATAGCCAATTCTAACGACTTTTTTCGTTCGGTCAATGAAGCAATTGAGGATTCAGAATCGGACATCATTTCATCTTCTGACGTTCCGATTCGTCCGTCGTGCTCATCTTCGCTTAAGATGTTGGCTCCACCCAGCCTTAAACCTAGCAATACACAAAAATAGTAAGTGCGATGTGGGTACGTGGAGTGGTTAGTATTAGAGTTGAAGACTAGTACATCACAACTGGGAAATAAAAGAATGAGTTACTAGGGATTACCTATTGCTCATTGAGTTTCAGAAAAAATACTACGATGGGGTGGAAACGAATGCCTTAATTAACATAAGACTTACCTGCTGTTTTTGTACGCATCAATGGCGACAATTTGTCTATATCCACAGGTTGACTAAGAGATCTTCTAAGTTGCCCACGACGTTGAGTTGCACGTAACTGAACGCCGCCCGGAGCATCAGGGGGTTTTTTCCGAGGACTCATTCTGTGAGGTCGCCCCTGTAAGGGTGCGGGAGAAGACATCATACGGCGATAAGAAGAACGCGAATCCCACTGAAATAACCGTTGTCCACCCAAGTCCGAATGCGTTCTTCTGATGTAGTGATGCCGGTGCGCTCGATTTTGTAATTCAGCCTGTAAACAAATACAAAAATAAATAAAAATGTCAAGGGTTAATAATACTTTCGTAGTTCCCTTACATGCGTCGTCCGCCTACCTACGATTTTCATTACTTTCAGCGCCGGCGTTCCGTGTCAGCGTCAATAAAATGATGATTCATACTCCTAGCAACAATGATTGTCTTTACACGCTAGATATATACGCAGGTAAGAACATACAAACAACGGAATGGATTATTTTGGCAAAAAAATAATTAGTTCCGTATAAGTAAACAATCCTATCACGAAAATAATACCAAAACAGAACGAATGTGCGCAACAGATCCGTCAATTTTGTTTTGTTCAATTCAATAAGTTTAGGTACCAAATAAGATTTATATATGACTTGTCCCGCTAATTACCACTGTATTTTAATTTACCTTTCAATATTAAACACACGCAATTATGTAATTTACCATTTCAGTTCAACTAGCAAGACTATAATACATTCCCTTAATGCATATTGTAGCAATTAATTGCTTTGCAATTATTTGAAATAGTTCGAGTAGAAATTATATTAATTTTCTCGAAAGGGTTAATATTCAATTATGTGTCTATTACATATTAATTAATTCTGGAGCACTGTGAAAGATTTCAAAAAATTCCAATTAACATAAGCTGTGTATTATAATGCACCCAAAGATGATTTAATCTGATTCTACCTAAAGTATAGTGTATATTCCCTCAAAAAATTATCCTCATAAATTTTTTATTGCTTAAAATTGATGGTTTTTTGGGTTGTTTCTAAAGCCAATGTTAATTTTGATTACTTCTACCGAAACTGAAAAATCGCGTATTGGCATACCATAGCAATTCGCAAACAATATCCTTCAATATTAAGGAATCTGAAATCATCATGGACAAAAAGATTTTGATAACGAAAGGGGCCAAGAGAAATCGCTGTTTTCAAGTTTCTAGGTTTTCCGCTAGAGGGCGTATGGTTAAGAAGGATCTCGCAAAATAAAACGCGGGATTGTTGGCGAGTCTCACAAAGTTCTAAGTAAGATAAACTTATACACCTGGAATAAGCGTACGTATAGAAAAAATTAAATTAACGTGTACGAACTCTTATGAGAATTGTCTTTATGTTTATGGTGATGTATCAGAATGTGATCAGATACGATAGGACGGGTGCTCTTTTCTGTAGGTACATGATACGACTGATACGAGGGCTTTCAAGCTTAGATCTGAACGGAACATTCCAAGTTGAGCTACACTGTTAGCGAAATAAATGTTTTAATCACCTCATATTTACAAAAATGACATCACAAATAGTAATCGATCCATTCGTTTACGAGATATCGTGCTAACGGACGCACAAACGGACAGACAGACGGACATGCACCGCAAAATAATAATAATAAAATAATTTGATTAATTTACATTTGGTAATGTCTCTAATAAAGTGAATGTGATGCTCAGAATTCAGAAAATTTTCAACTTAGTAGAAGGGGAATGCTAAGGAAAAGAGATAAAAATTGGATGGTTTTTTGGAATGGACTTTATAATGTACACCGGGCTGTAGCCTGTAGCCCCCCAAAAGTTGAAGTCTAGTTGCGCCTATGAGTGCAGCTGTGCAGCCAAACAAAACGAGAGCAATTTGGTTAATACAATCAAGAAATGCGGTCTATGTATTTCAGGATATTATGCCCTGTAGGTAGGGTTGCCATCTCAAAACTCTGCCAACTAGGACAGGAAGCGTGAAAATCCCGGATTTAGGTATCATAAACCCGGACATATCAACTGAATTTGATACAAAATATTGTCTAAAGAAATTGTCTTTGAAATTGTACTTTATTAAGGAGCTCCTAGCGAGTTTATAATTTTGCGGTGTCTGTCCGTCTGTCCGTCCGTTAGCACCATAACTCATAAAGGAATGGACCGATTACGATTAAATTTTGCAGGTGGATTCTTTATCAAATTTGTAGATCAGAGTTCGTGAATTGGCAATGTAGACCAAAAAATAAAGTAGGCCCTTTTGACATCTTCGTTAGTTATGAACCGAATTGCTTGAAATTCAATATGCGCATAGCATTAGCAATATAAAACACAATTCCAAAAGTTGTGCCTAATCGATCAGTATTCACAGTGCCCTTTGCGTATCTCGACCATTTACAGACCGAATTGCAACCTTTCTTATTTATGGAAGCAATTAAATGAAATTTCATACATATACACTTTAAATAAGAGCAAAACTGGCATCTGGTTTAAAATTTGGTATTGCACATGCTATAGCCACACCCAGGAGCTCGTTTGCTATATTTGTTTAATTTATTTTTATCACTGACTATACTGTATTCATTTTAAGAAGGTAGCGGTAAAAAACATAGAGAAGATTTGACCTTCAGTGTGATTGGTTAAAACACAAGTCAGTATTACGCTGAAACATAAAACGAGTGGCGAATTTTGCAAGCTGGTAGTTTCTGTTGGCATCTAAACTATTGAAGTGTCATTAACTGTTAATGTCAAAGATTGATTTCTGTTTGCAGTGCAAGATATTTCTACTTTACAATAATTTGGTGCCGTTTTATATTTTTCCTGTGTGTGCTTATCTTCAAACCCAGCGCCATCTACTACCTTCTTATAATGAATGAAGTATAGACTGTTTCAATATTCAATAAATTCCTTTTTTTGGTCCTCTGTTATGCCACTAGTGAAAATATTCTTTCAACGTTGGCATTATAAGCAGGAATGAAAAAAAATCACTAGGCAATTTTCAATAACTCCAAGTATAAATGAGGATTCGCTGTTTTAAAATATTGTAACCAAAGCTGACTGGCGCTTAAAAGTTTATCTTGTTGCCTTAAATTTTGACAGAAACTAGATGTTTCAGTAGCCTAAAACCCGGACTACCAATGAAACCCGGCCCGGACGCTCCCCGGGCGCCCCCTAAACTAGGACAAATCGGGGGAAACCCGGACGGATGGCAACCCTACCTGTAGGTATACTTATATAGATTAGTTTAATGTTAAACGTAACAAATAACTATACGCAAAGCAGTAAATCGCCGTAGTATGTAAATTTTTAGTAGGTAGGTAGGAGATTTCGCAAAAAAGGGCGTATGAAACCAGATGTGAGAAGCGTTGTGATGTGAGTGAATTTCATAATATTTATTGATAAAGCGTTAACTTGTCATAGCCCTAGTGTGGTTACGAAACATAAAAAGATTCGAAAAAAAATGTTAAAATCCGAAGCGGTGACTTTATTCCAGAAAGTCAAAAAACAAACAAAACCTTTACAACTTGACGAAAGATTATGGTCCATTGCCTACTGAAATAACAAACCCCGAAAACAACGACATGGATCCAGAGATATATACAGGGTGATTCCTATAGTACCTGCCACCGTTTGGGAGCGTGTAGGTGGTGCGTAGGGGAGTATTTTGATATAGGACACTTGGGGTCGGAAATCTAAAATAAGGGTGCCAGAGCCAAATTTACCTTCTGAAATTTCGCGCCTGTAGGTAGGCAACCCAACCGGCCGGCGGTGCACACGGAGCGATCTCAGGCGGCGATGTGTGGCTGACACTTGATCAGAATTTGTTTAAACCCACGAAATCCCGTCTGCAACGACGCGTATCAAGTGAATAAACACTATGGCAATAGTATAATAATAGTTGGCTAGATGTAGGAAGTGCATTGAGAACAACGGTGGCCACGTTGAACACTTGTAAACGTTATTGCTTTTGACTGTCGTTTTCCCTCCTTCCCTCCCATGTCGCTTCCTCGCGCTAACTCGCTCTGCATCGCTCCCCGCGAAACGTCGGTCGGTTGGGTTGCCTACATACAGGCGTGAAATTCCAGAAGATAAATTTGGTTCTGGCGCCCTTATTTTAGATTTCCGACCCCAAGTGTCCTATATCAAAATACTCCCCTACGCACCACCTACACGCTCCCAAACGGTGGCAGGTACTATAGGAATCACCTGTTATGTT
>NW_022170403.1:17061515-17222216 GCF_008802855.1 Photinus pyralis | reverse complement strand
ATTATTATTATTATGGTCGGTGTTTCTTGTGAGAACTCAGGTCTAGCCTGGTTAACTAATCGCACGGATTAAAATCAAGTAACGATTAGTGTCTGTGTCTGTGTCTGGTGAAGTTATGTAGGGTTCTAAAGAAAAATAAAAATTAAAAAATAAAATAAATATTCGCACACTCACAATGGAAATCTAGGGATAGTATGTAATTCATACTTACCAACATAGCTATTAATGGCCACAATAGTCAACGCTATCAGGAAAGAAGAAAACAAAACAAAAATATCATTATAATAATTCCTGTACTTTTATTAAATAGAGTTTATTGTGTAAGTATTTCTTTGGCTTTGCGTTTGGGTTGTATACGAGTGGGTTGTGATAACGTGGTGTGTTTATGTGAAGAAGGAGTTTTGTGTTTTTTAACTGTGCTAGGACGTGTAACTTTATTGGGTGGACATGTCTTTGTAGTGCAAGTTGCGTTACTTGTATTTATGGTGTTTCTTTGTTCTAGAGGTTGTATTTGTGTTGTTGCTTGGGTTATTGATGGAGATATTACAGTATTTACAGGAATTTCAAATTTATATTCCTCATCGTTTATCATATAAATAATACTGAAATCATTTCAGTCATTTTTTAGAATAGAGATTTGTCGATTACCTAAGTCTAAAATGAGGGACAAAAGACAACAAATATTTGCGAATATTTATGTTCCATTGAGAGCAATTTTCACATGGATTTCTTCAGTTTCTCGTGCAACACTCGTGCAGTACGAGTTTTGCCAATCGAAAACGCTATTAGAGTATTGAAGGTTGTGGTTGTGCATACTACAACGATTCCACAAAGAAATATACCTTAATAAAACTATCGGACAAAGCATCTATTTTTACTGCTGAAGCTTTCGCAATCTTAAAGGCCCTGGAAGACGCTCCGCGACATCATAAGGTTCTTTCAATAATGTCGGCCTCAAAAGCAGTTTTACAAGCGCTCGGGAATACCAAGTACATTTTAAAGCACGACCCAATAATATTGAAGATTAAAAAGAAGATAATTCTATTAAGACATTCATGTAAATCTATATTGGATAAAAGGGCACAGTAATATTAAACAAAATGACATTGTGGATAATTTGGCCAAAAAATCGATTGCAGACGGAGCTGTGGATATGAAAATTGTTTGACGGTCGGGGATTTAATAACTGAACGCCGCCATAGCATTTATAAAAAATGGCAAACAATGTGGGAAGAGTATATTGAGATGCATAAGACACAGTATGGTTATAAACATCGAAACGTGAAATTTAAGAACTGCTATGAAAAGAAAAACATGACAAGGTTCTTCTCTTCAACAATTTTCAGACTGAAATTAGGACTTTTAGTATGTTCAAGAGAAAGTCCTAATAAATGTGTATACCAAAATTCAGATCTTTACCGATTAATGTTTTTATTCGTCCAAAATTGCGCTAATTTGACTGGACTAGTTGTACAAATAACTATTTTTGCATAGTTATCAAATTACAGGACCTTTTTTGTCAAAAAATCGTATGGAAAGTGCCTTTTTTTCACGATTATATTAGGCGTTTCCTTGGTGTTTAGTCCTATCTATGAACAAGTATCACTTTCAGAACTAGTTGTACAAATATCTATTCTACCACGCACAACTCTTCTTCTTAACTACTTATCAAAATCGGAGAGTGGGGGGAGGAAGGCTGCCTGTATCCTTCAGTAATCCACAGATTAACTACAACATTTATTAATTTCTACCTACTGTGGTAGGCCCTTTACCGTGATCGGTTTATTCGGATATAATTCCTAATATTCCAAGAACAGCGATTGGAAAAACAATATTCATTGGCTAAGTCAAAACTTTAAATGCGAGTACCTACCTATGATGTGTCGAAGGAGACAAACAAAATGAATTGTCTGAACTAGACATATCAAGAGTCAAGACTCATAAAGAGTGAGTGGAGCGTTTGAACTGGTCATATATGCTGGTGATGTAATCAACAAAGGGAAAATGCAGTATTACGGAGAATTCCTCTAAGCGCTTGATTACTCTTGCATTATATGGGTTTATTTTGAATTTTGATTTCATTAATTCGGTTGAGGGAGATTTAGAAATTGATACGTAGTAAGTGTTGCATAAGGACCCCATTCTCATAAACACGATCTCAGAGTTTCGTTGGATCTCTTTTGGCAACAGCACAAATAGTCCATACCATGGTCTACACTAAGGAAGATTAATTGTTTTGTTGTCGGGATTTTTAACCAGCAACCTCGCCATTTCTTTGCAAAAAAACAGTGATTTTGATTCGCAAAGTTTAGTGGGTCAACTGTGTCACGTTCGTTTTAGTTTAAACGCGTTAGGGCTAAAGGTTCTGAGAGTAGCAAAACTACAATTTACATCAGTGGCGTAGCGTAGCCCGTTGGCGCGATCAAGGTTTGCCCTCCTATACTTTAGGAGCTGGTGAACGTTTTGAGTTCCCTATCGTTTCTATAAAAAAAGAGTTCAAATAATTTCTATTATGGATTTCAGTACTTTTAGAGCGAGCGATTGTTTAGGGGAGAGGGGAGGTCACCTTGTAATTTTCCTAGGGGTCCATCAAGCCGACACTGAAAACGTTGATTTACCCTATACTTACCGTTGGCAACTCTGGCAAAAAACTACAAGCAGAGCCACCTACCTTTCAAGTCGAAACGATGGACGTTTCGCGGCACTTTTGAATTTGAATGGCAGTAGGCTCGATATGGGTGGCACGAATGAACTCCTACGTTGTGTAATCGGTTCTTGTATGTGTTGGGACGTGAGACATAATCCGGAAGGGAATTAAATAAAAGACAGAACTTTTGTGCGTAAGAAATGACAAGATCAAATAAATATATTACGCTCACAACAAGACCATGCCAGGGAAACCTTCTACGGAACAAAAACCCGGGCATAGGCCACACAAATACATGAAATAAATCACCTACAGCAATAAAATGCAAGAGACAATACACTTAAATAAAACATCTCAAATTGTATGATAAAATTAAGATAATCAAATCAAATGCAATTAAACAAGTTCATAAAAACAAAATACACAAGATATTAAAAATGCAGTGGAAAACATGATTAATCAATGTAGTACAAAAACACATCAAAATACCTGGACGATCAATTGAGATAACACAACTCATAAAATAATAAATTTCGTGGATAGAGTAAACATGTAAATGATATGGCTCTACTCCAGCCTTCAGTTAACATAAATTAATTTATCACTAAAAGTACATGTGAGAATGTCAATAGCAAGTGTTCATGTGAAAATCGATTATCGCTCAAGCACAACATATTTTAAATAGATGAAATATTAATGAGATGGTCCCTCCTCATATTGCGAGACAGGTAACAGATACAGCGAAAGATCGAACTGTATTAGGTACCTACTCCACGGAGACAGAATGAACCACTCACACACACACAAACATCGAAACATCAAATAAGAGAGCCCCCCTTTGTATAGCTAACGCAGAAGAAATGCAACGCGCCAAAAATCAGAAAGTAACAGATACAGCGAACAATCAAACTGTATTAGGTACTTCCCTCACGGAATAGTTACGAATCAATCAGACAGAGCCACATCACACTGATAATCAACTCCTCGTGAATACAGAAATAAATATTTAATAAAACAAATTAATGGTATAATCACTTGTACAGTATAACAAACACGATTCATCTAACGGTACTCAAAACAAAGGCATGGAGTACGCCATGATTCAGATATCGTAGTTTATGCAAAATCAGCAAAATGTAAATAATATCAAATTGTGGCAAGAAATTCAATTATTAATAGCTAGTACAAGAAAGAATAAAATACCTGTAATAATCAAGAATAAAAAAAACGGGAACGCGTGATGCCTTCCATCGACCTACGTCGCCATCTTCTTCATTCCTCCCTAGCTTCGTTACGAAAATCCCCTAGTATTCGGCACCTGCGCAAAACGGTCGATGGGTTATATACAGAGCATATCATATTTTTGTTTCAGATGTAAAGGTGTGTTGCCTAACCATAAGGGTGGATTACCACAACCTCTTGGCATTATATCTATAAACTTTCGTTAATCTGTGCCTATATGATCCATGTACCAGATGAACAACACACTCTACAATAAAGACAGACAGACAGACTGCGGGAACCCCCCCCCCACGCACGCCACTGATAAACAATACCTACATTGAAATTACGACATAGGCATATACCTATATTACAGGATTTTGAATTTATTCATTTATTATAATAATGTTATACCTAATACATACCTACAATAAAAGATGTACGCGTGCTAAAAGTTTTAGTGACTATTCAATTCATCTAACATTTGTCACATTTCAACCAGTGAAATGTCTCGATTTCAAATTGCTGCGCCAATGGGAACGAATTATAGTGATAATTGCACGTGTGGTATTTCAGCGAATATTTCCCTCATATGTCATAAATGCCATATGAGGTGTGCAATTATCGCTCAATTACAGCGATAATTGCACTGTAGAAAGCGAAAAAGCCCTGCGATAATTGCACTGTCCATATCCATGGCAACTGGCAACTCCTTTGGACAATTTCACAATACACCGACAATTTATAAGTAGGTAACGTCAGTTTGACAAGTAAATGCTTGTTCGGGAAATATTCCCCTAAATTACACTCGTGCATCAAAATAAACCTGATAATTTTTTATTCAAGCATGTTCTCAGTAAAAAACTGCATTCGGTCATTTTCATATTTTGTTAAAAGAGCCCTCCACCTTCGGTGTCGGGCTCTTTCGCCAAAATATGAAAATAAACTCATGCAGTTTTTAGACAACATGCTTTCAAAAAAATTATCGGGGTAATTTTGATGCACTTGTGCAATTACCTACGATAATTTCACGTGTGGTATTTCAGCAACAATTCAATGCGATTACTCAATGACATTTGTCAAACTTCCACCAATGACGCGAAATTTTGTCGTATTAACCGGAACATTCTTCTTAGTTTGTTAATCAATTTCGACAACCGACTTATCACCACATCTTTTAATTTAATCACTCATAACGAATTAGCTTGGAGCACAAAAGTTCGAATAGAATCAATAGCAAAATGAAAAGCAACTTCCATAACTTATTTTGACGTTTATTGTTGTCATGGAAATACATTCGCGTGGGTAATTATGCTTAATTTTTCTTTTGATTCATTGAATAGTCCTCCGAATACCATTCCTAGTCGAAGTATTTGTAGATTATTTTTGAGCTGCTGCTCCACTCATGCTAGTTACGCTTTTTAATACCACTCGCGCAAGCGCTCGTGGTATTAATCAGCGTAACTAGCACTGGTGACAGCACCTCAAAAATATTCGACAATACTTCGACTACTTATGGTATTATATATGATTATACAGTGTGAGCAACAATGATTGAAGCGTGCGTCATCACCGCTTGTTCCTATTAATATCAAAACTACCTTCTTTGTATGGAGTTGTATACGAAAATGACGTTCAGCGCTGTCACAGTGACGTGCGTCTATTCGTATTTCGTATCTTGTATCAAATCAGCATATGCTATGAGCGGCACATTGCCAATTTAGCTGAAGCGGCACGCTTCAATCTTTGTTGCTCACTCTGTACATATAACTCATTATTTCGTCAGCCAATCAAATTTCTTATTTTCCTTAGATACCATGATATTGACATATGAATATACTCTTCACGACGTGGTATAATCGTTTTGGTGTTTCGCTTTAGTCTAACGATTACTAGATTCAGAATAGGTTTATCGGTTTCGGTTGTTTCAACAAACGTCAAAAAACATTTCCGCAAAACATTTCTTCTCCATTACATAAAGTTTTCGTGTTTTTTTCGTTATGGAACGTTTTGGAAATACTTCCGATGCTAAAATTAGTGAAGAAGTAAATAATTTAATGCCGACTAACACGGTGAAAACTCATAAGTATGTATGAAAAAGTTTATTTCGTAATCTCTCCAAATACCCTTTAGGTACGTTTGGAACCAGTTTTCTCAATTTTGCAAACACAGGATTTGCGTTTTAACTAGCCAAACTTCAAACGAGGAACTTTCAAGTGTCTTAAAAGACTGGGCCTTTAATATGAAAAAAACAGATGGCACCGACTATAAAGAAAGTGTAGTAAAAACATTATGGAATATTACAGCCAAACTCCTTCAGAAAAAATACTTCGAAGAATTTAATCGCAAAATTGATCCCTTTAAAGATATCATTTTTGAAGATGCTAGAAAGGCACGTTCCGCCAAAAGGAAACTTTTGCAAGCAATTCCCGAAAAAAGGAAAGTTAGTTCTGCAGCTCTTACGAAATACGAAATCAGCAAAATTGTTGAAAGTTTTGACGAAGCAACACCCGATGGTCTCCAAAAAAAGTTCTATCATTGCCGCCGTGGAACTCGCATGGAGAGGTAACGAAGCCGCTTTTTGTTTGCTAGAGTATTTTAAAAAGGAAGTCAACAACGTGGGCGTCTTTACTGGCCGTTATGAATACAATACTGTATTCTCCAAGACTGCGCAGGGTGGCGAAAAAAATACTGCCAAATGTAAATGGTTGACGCCAAATGTGAAATGCAAAGAACAATGTCCAGTACGTCTTTTAGAAAAAATGCTAAGCAAGAGAACAGCAAATATAAAAACCAATCGTTTATTTTTGACTCCAAATTCGGACTGGTTGCAGACAGGAATTTGGTATAAGAATTGTCCAGTGAGGATTAATCAGTTAAGTAAATGGACGTCTCAGGGCGTAGAACATATTGGATTGGATACCAAAAAACGTAAAATTACGAACCATTCGAATAGGTCTTCAACAGTAAGCAATTTGAGTGAATCTGGCGCAAATCTACAAGAAGTAATTAAAATCACTGGTCATTCTTCTACGGAATCTTTGAAACCGTATTTAAAGCTTAGTAGCCAACACCATTCGCACATAATAGAAAAAATACGAAAGGAATCTTCGCAGTGCACAACACTACTCTGCACTCTACCGCTATTGAAAATTCAACTACGCAAAAAACTGACAATAATGTAACCAACATTTATTATAATAACTGCGTTTTCCATATCAATTCAAAATAAATTAAATTGTTTTGTTGCTAATATATTGATTCCGTGTTTTTAGTATTATAACATGGGACAAATTATATATTATTTAACTTGTTTATTCATTATATAATCTAACGAATACTACTCTTGTATTAATTACAATCAAATATACTATATTGATACACTCAACGTATTTTTTTGGGAACACCACTCGTCCTTCGGACTCGTGATGTTCCCAAAATAGTTATTTGTCCATTAGTTACAAAAAATGTCAGTTTTCGGGACGAGGAAAATAGTTGCCTGGACGACGCGTTAGCGGAGTCCAGCAACCTCCGAGTCCCGAAAACGCATTTTTTGTACCGAATAAACCATAAAATTTTCTCCACCCCCTGTACTCAAATTTATATCGAATTTTAGATTCCAGTCACAGTTTCACTACTATAGATAGAACTTCTGCTTCTTGTCCTGCACGTGTCATGGCCACTCTAGTTTTTAGGTATACTTAGTTACCTTATTCGTTCTTACTTCTTACTTCTCACCTCTCGCGGACTTTGGTAGGGAGCAAATCTTGAGGTAGCATGTTCTGCCGTTTCTATAATCTCTGCGGAGTGCAACCATGTCGCTATCAGTTTTCGAGTCATTTATTGTATACACAATTAATATTGTTATATTTTGTATTGAAATAAAATACTTACCATACAGTTTTTTAATTAAAATTAATTGCAATTAACTTTTTCAAATTTTGAATTCAAAATGACAGATAATAGTGCAATGGGTCTGAAGTAGATGGCGTTACGCGCGACGGCGGGTTGTATACGTATTAAAATTACATTCACGGAATATCTAAATTACGTTACACATGGTTTAAATAAAAATAGCGAGCGTAAATCATTTTCAATACATGTACATACGTATAGGTAACAGCATTATTTGCATTGAATATGCAAAAATATTTGAATTGTATGTATAGAAATATCTTACAACCTGCAATGTAAAACGATGTCAATATGACATATCTCCGTGATTGTAATTTTTTAATTGGCCAACTTTCAAGGTCAATTTCTTTTTGGTACTAGGACCAAAAGTATCCACTTTTTGTACAGTTGCCATGGTGAAAGCAATTAATCCGCAAAACGTCAATTTTAGGTACCGAACACTGTCACAAAATAGCGTCTTATTCAGGTGGTTGGAGAAAAAATACGTTTCGTGTCCAATACAGTATATTCGATTATAATGAATGCACTCGTGGTATTATAAGTGATAATTGCACGTGTGGTATTTCAGCGATTATATCATTCATACGACATTGAGCCAATCAAAACTTCCACTTTCCTTAGATACCAATGCATTAATAAGCGATTATACCCTTGACGACGTGATATAATCGATTTGGTGTTTTCGCTATGTCATTTAAAGTCATAAATCTAGTATACACTATATTTGATGACAATAACAATAACTGTCAAAATAAAATTCTATTAATTATATAATCGTGTCGAATACCACTCGAGCATTACAAAATAATGTTTATACTACCTCGTAACTCGACGAATAATCCGTTGAAACACCACTCGACCTTCGGTCTCGTGGTGTTTCGGATCATTCGTCTCGTTATTCGGTAGTATAATCGATTATTTTGTATGCTCTTGTGATATTATAATTGATAATTTCACGTGTGGTATTTCAGCGACAATTCAACTCATGTATAAAAAATCGCATAAGCCGCAGTGAAATTGTCACTTTGACAGCGGCAAAAGTTACCTGCAACTTTTCCAGCGACAAATGCACTAGTGGTTTTTTCACTTATTCATTTTCGAACCAATAATCGCATTATCCTTACCCATATGACTAGTTTGACGTCTGTCAATAATTGATTAGTTTGGTGAATTTCTTGTTCATTAAATTGTCCTGCCGATTTACACTCGAGGTTTGTATTTAAACCGAGTAAATTTGGGTTGTTGCAATTCAAATCTGTTTCCTTTTAGCAATTGAACTCGAAAAACTGTCAACCTAAAAATGCTCCACCTCCGGTGTCGCATTTTTATTAGTTGACAGTTTTTCTCGTCTAATTGCTAGGCCTCGTAACTCGACGAATAATCCGTTGAAACACCACTCGACCTTCGGTCTCGTGGTGTTTCGGATCATTCGTCTCGTTATTCGGTAGTATAATCGATTATTTTGTATGCTCTTGTGATATTATAATTGATAATTCAATGCGATTATTCAATGACATTTGTCAAACTTCCACCAGTGAAATGACGCGAAATTTTGTCGTATTAACCGGAACATTCTTCTTAGTTTGTTAATCAATTTCGACAACCGACATCACCACATCTTTTAATTTAATCACTCATAACGAATTAGCTTGGACCACAAACGTTCGAATAGAATCAATAGCAATATAAAAAGCAACTTCCGTAATTTATTTTGACGTTTATTGTTGTCATGGAAATACATTCGCGTGGGTAATTATGCTTAATTTTTCTTTTGATTCATTGAATAGTCCTCCGAATACCATTCGTAGTCAAAGTATTTGTAAATTATTTTTGAGCTGCTGCTCCACTCATGCTAGCATTCGTGACAGCACCTCAAAAATATTCGACAATACTTCGAATACTTATGGTATTATATATGAAAGTTTTCAGCATGTAAAACGGGCTCAGTTGCAAAATCATACATTGTTAATATTATTACTAAGAATTGTTTGAACTGTTTTTCTAATAACGGAGCTTTACCATACAACTTACTAGCTTGACTAACCTTGGGTCAAAGCGTCTAAGCATGCGAAAAGGCTTTCCCAATATTCCTACGGATGCTCAGAGCGTCCAAATTGGGAAACACTGTATAATCCCGACATTATTCACACGGTAACAGTTTTAATGCACGACACTTTTCGGAATAATTGAATATTTCTTAAAAATTTCTGTGCTTGTATCTTGACATTGGTTAAACTAAAGATTACACTTTTGCTAACTTTCTTATTATTGGAGTAAATATGAAATTTTTTTTTTCTCTGAAGTACAATGGTGAAATCCGAAAAACAATTGAGCAGAGGCTTATCGAGATCTCCGACAAAATTACATTTTTTTTATGAAAGACCCCACATATTTGTAAGCATTTTTACGGAATTTTATCAAGGATTTTATTAACTATCATAAAACCCAGCTTAGATGCGCTTATAAAGTGTTGCTAAAAGCTTCGACAGGTTTGATAAATGAGTTAGGTAACTAAAGAACCCATACCGATTGGGTTTAATTACCAGCTTATATTGAAAAATGAAACTCAATTTTGTATGCTTGTCAGAGTCTCTTTTCATATAAAATATTAACAGCTTACGTGGATCGGATTATATAGCACACTAACGTGAAAAAGACGCCGCTAGAAGCATTGTGAGCTAATAAATTTCCGGTATACAGCATTCGGAAAACGTGACTTAAAGTTTAGATCACGAACAAGGGAGTAAACAAGAAAAATAAATTGACACAATCCTTTGCAATTTCCTGTAATCAAAGTCAGACGGTAACTTTATAGAAAATTTTATTCATAGCGACGCTTTTGGAAACGTGGAAGTATTTTTCTGATTTTACGTATTTACTGACGCTGAGAACTTTTCGAGAACTTTTTCTATTTATAAGTAGTTTATTATTTCGAAATAAAACTCCGTATGTCACCATAAGCGAACTGGATAAGAGCTCGTTTATGAAGTTTATAAGAAATCATAAAAACATCATACGAATTTCGAGTTGCAAATTTATTCACATGTTTACGTTTACAATTTTTCAGTAGAGATCCTTAATGGATTCCAGATTGGAAACTGAATCTATAGCATTTCCATTTTATTATTGTATCATTTTGAAGAGCACTCACTAGTTATAATGTGTTACATAGAAATGGAGGAAGGGAACGGTTCCACAATTAAAAGTATACCTACAAGAAAAAACCGTTTTAAAATTAGAGCCAATTTTTAAGTGGTTACCAAAATTCCAGTTTAACTGGTAATATTGTTTGCAATATAAATTAAAAATTAGAGATGTATATAAACAGATAATGCTTCAAGTTGCGCTGTTGAAAATTTGACACAGTTTTTCTCCCTTTGATTTTAAGTAATATTTTTGCAAATTTATTCAATTGCAATATGCGGAAGGCAATTTTAAAGACGGTCAAGGTTTCAATCAACCAATCAAATATTCATTATGTCATGTTCAAGTTTTTATTTGGTCGATTTTATTTTACACAGTTGTATCACATTTGGCGCCCCCCATTGACGGGAAATTGTTTCGGTTTACACGATAAAAAGAGGTCATATAATGTTTCATTTCTGGCACGGCGAATCAAGCTTCCAAGGAAAGAGATAAGAACATTTCTGTTATCGGCGTTTTTGTAGACAAACCAATGAAAATTAACGAAATATCGCCGCCATTGCGTTTTAAGTCAGCTTAGTATAGGAAAATTCTGGTTTGAGTCGTCAACCAGAGAGAGAGTTTCGGTTTGGCATCCGAAGTGTAAATACGAGAGGTTAGCGTTTGGTAAGTACGGCGTTTAGTACAGCGCCCTTTTAAAGCCTAAATAATTCCATTTTCTGTGCATTGTGGGCACACAGTCTTCTCCACTCCATAGTGGCCACTAGTATAGGGAAGTCATGATTCTCACGCGGTACCTCTGCCACCTTAGATTTTGGAACTACTAATTGCGGATGGACCGCATTGGCATCAGTAGCGTACCTATATAACATACCAGAAAACATCACATACCCTCCATCAGTAATGCGGGCGTATTGGACTGGAATTATCAGCTTCAAATGCATCAATTATTTTCTTGATGTCCGAGTCATCTATTTGCTCACTTATCTTTGTGGACTATTCCTGTTGCAACAACACTGTAACCGCATCAATATCCACTGCACACTGCCGATATGACGGTGGGGATCATTGACAGATAATCTACGATAACATACGTCTTCCCTGGGATGTAGTCGATTCGGAGATTATACTATTGTAGAATCAGGGCACAACGTACCAAGTGGCCAGAGGGCGATAGTAAAATTATCAAGCATTCCGTCACAGCGTAGACCAGACTGTGTTTCGCGCTCTGTACACCAATAGTTGACTTCAGCTGGACTTAGAATTCGGCCGATATACTCAACTGGACGTGTAACGATCAAGTACTCGTTTTTTGCTCTGACGTTTACCCGTTTTAGTGATCACTATGTAGATGAATACCCGACATCAAGCAGCGTTTTGAGTTGGGGGCTTCGTTACGAAGATTGTAATAAAGTAGAAATTAGTAGGTTAATGTTTAGATCCCCCCGTTAACGAAAATAGGAGGCCGTATGTAAAAATCCAGCATTAATATCGGCAAGGTCGTACAGTTTAAGGAAAATATCAACGTGACCTCGCCGTTTGACCTCACATTCCAAGGAACAAAAGGGCATTGTTGGACTGCTGAATTTGGAGATTAGTCGAATTTTATATCTTGAGGCACAGGTGTAATACTAAGGCAATTTGGAATGTCATTAATGAAAACAGGACCCCTACCTCCCGCCAGGTACACTCACAGCACAGTCCAAACGAAATTAACAGGTACTGCAAATGCAACCTCAATAGTTGACACCTCAAAGATGTATCATTTACCCGCTCAGGTACATTCCAAACATTATCAAAGGTTTCATCTCTCAGAAGTCTCGTTTAATGATCTACGTTTATGGAATTACGGCAAAAATGATCAAAGCTTTCAAAAACATCATTATTGAACCCTTAACATTGCTAATTAACGACTGTTTGTCCCTTGGTGTCTTCCCAGATCATCTAAAGACAACGCAAATGATGCCATTACATAAGAACAAGGGTAACCATTTGGATTTGTCAAATTTTTGACCAATTTCAATAGTTCCAATATTTGGCAAAATCCTAGAGCTGATTCTACAGACCCAAATAAGTACGCAGGTCGAAAATGAATGGATACTAACAAATACTCAGTACGGTTTTAAAATAGATCAACCGCTATCTTGCAACTACAAGATTTCGTCTGTACTGCCTTCGAAAGTTACGATCTGGTATCGGCCCAATTCTACGACTTAACAAAGGCGTTCGACTCCGTATCACATGCTATACTCATAGAGAAATGCAAAATGTATGGATTTGAAAACACGTGTTTAAGCATGACCAAAACATACTTGAGAAATAGCCGAGGAAATAGCCAACAAATCGTTATCGTAAATAACGTTAGTTCGGACGCTTTGATAGTGAGAAGGGGTGTACCACAAGGGTCTGCCCTGGGCCCACTCTATTTTTATTATACATAAATGACATGATTCATTATCTAACAGCATCTAAAACTATCTTATACGCGGACGACACTACGATACTATCGAAAGGAAAATCCGAAGAAACGATGTTACAAGCTATGAATAGTGAACACGTCCTTACAATCGATGGAAAACTGGCTTACTTCGAATGAAATCAAGTTGAATAAGGGAAAGACGCAAACCATACATTTTACTCGACCCAGAGAAGAGAGGTCAATGATCCAGTCAAAGTCTTAGGAATCTACGTCGACGAGGACCTAAAATGGGAGAAACATGTTCTTTACACGGCCAACAAAATTTCTAAAAGCATTTATCTTATTAGAAATCTAAAGCAATTTGTATCGATGGAAGTGCTTTGCACCTGCTACCACAGCCTGATCGTCACGCATATGTCCTACGGTATAAGTGTATGGGGTTTTCTAGTAGTGATAAATTAATTTTCAAACTGCAAAGTCGCGTTGTGAGAATAATAACTGGCGTTCGGTACACTGAAGACGTACGACATAAGTTTAAGGAACATCGTATACTAACTTTACCTTGTATTTATATTTCTCACACCCTCGTCGAAGTGACAAACAACGTACATGTATATGTTACCGGCAAACTGCGAAATCCGGCATTTTGGAAAAACCCTAGGCATGGAAAATGGCAGAGCTTTCTCACTTTGCCTGAATGTTTGGGCATTTTGCGAAATCCCTAACGAAAAGTACGAACTCGAGCTCCATTTCTCACTTTGCCTGCTGCATTGGTCATTTCTCGAAATGCCTAGGGATTTTGCAAAATGCCGGATTTCGCAGTTTGCCGGTAACATATATATACGACACAGAATGACATTCATGCACACAACACCCGTACCAAAGACTTAATTAACATAAAACGTTTAAGACTCAACAGGAGTAGGAATTCAACCAACTATCACGGTCCCAAATTGTTTAATCATTTACCTGACACCCTAAGGTTTGCCCCTTTAAATAAATTCAGAATTGATGTTAAAAAATCTTGCAAACTGGTAGCTTTTATGCGATCGATGAATTTTTATCCTCCAAACTGTGATGTCAATTTTAAATTGTTTTATTTTTAAATGTGACAAGTGTAAACACAGTAATGTACTTTTATAGCATAAAAATATATTATTATTATAAGGTAAACGTTTAATTTAGAGGGGATCTTTTGCCATTTTTGCTTGTTGTAAGCCGGTTAAGTTATCTAGCTTTATAACTTCAGTTCAATTTCGTTTTTTTCAGAATATCTCCGAAAGTAGTTGGAATTTTTTCAGTTTCAAAACGGCATTTTGTTAAGCATCACAATACGCAACTTTCCCAAATAGTTAAACTACCTACTTATCTCTTACAGTCTCCGAGATCCCCATGGTGGCACTGGAATTTGAATCAGCTTATATAATATACTGCTTTTCATTTGAGTGCGTGAAGCTCTGGTGCAGTTCGTGCGGAGCAGCTCATTTTGCAAGTTGTTAATTTTGCACACATTTTTCCAACTTCTTTGTTCAGGTAAGCACTTTAATGTACGTTGAACGCTAACTTCAAATACTCAAAGGTCTCGTGAATCATTCACGAAAAATATACTCACTCTTCCAATTTGGTGCGTTCAACGTGAGATACATGATACCTATACAGCAACCGTGGTGGTTGTAATTAGCGCGTAAATTGCGAAAACGTAAACAAAGGCGCAACAAAAAGTGTACGCATCGATTAATAGATAAAAACGATTCAAACTCTTACGGTTTGTTTTCTTTCGTACAGTTATTTTTATAAACAAAAAACGGCAAAAAATTAAAGGGGTGTAACCCTGGGTATAACGAAACAGTACACAGGGAAACGAATTGGTTAAACCGAATGAACCACTTTAATAAATTGAACACAGAAAACTGAATAAATCTAACGCAAAGCTTTCTTTAAACATTAACATCGACAGCTAACAAATGATTTCGTCAACGCCATTTGACGTTCTATTTTTACATTGAACTACTGATGCGATTTAGGCAATGGTAAATGAAATAACGGTACAATACAATTTAAAGAGAACATCCTAGAGAACATCTATTGTGTGTATTGATTAACGAAATGAAATAAATGCAGCATAAGTTATCAAGGTATTACTTTAAATATACCTGCACATTAGTAGGTCAAATTGTCTTGACTTCACGTATATCATTCTCAATAGAGATAGTCGAGGAGACACTAGTGATCGACGCTTGTATTTTTGATAATATTCGCACTTACAATAAATCTTACCGTCCACTTCCTTTTTTTCCTAATCAATTTCCTTTGCCACTGTCAAGGAACTGCAGTGCCATATTACAATTATGGCTACAGGGTGTTACGGCTTCCTCCATACCACTGTCAATTTACCCCCATCGAACTGGTGTGAGGAAACTTCAAACAACATTACAACAAAAATGTGAGGCGACATTATACAAATAAGTTTGAGGACGATCATGTTTAACACATTTGGATGGAAGCATTGCAAAGAAATGATAGCGAATACTGGCAGAAATGCACCAAACATGCCGAAAAGTTCATGCTGAAAATGATGAAAAACGATTTGAGGTTGTCCAGCCATTAGCCATATCTACTAGAAGCGAATATTTATTTATTTATTAATTATTTATTTATACTTTATTTATTAGTTTATTTATTATCCCTCTTCCTCCTTGTTCTGGGCCCTCAACATGCTTTTGCCCAATTACAGAGTTAGACTAGCTTTTCAGACGTAATCGCCCCTGCTGAAGGTCTTAAGTTGTATACTACTCCGGTATTTAATTTATGAATTAGGAAAAATTGGAAAAACAGATGAAAAATTTTTGCCTTAGCCCAGGTTCGAGCACCCGACCTCCGGCTATATAGCCCAATACTCTACCACTAGCTACACAGTCGCTATTATTTGTTGGTATTACTAGTGCTAATTTTCTTTTCTTCTCAGTCAGCTCGACGAGCTTTGCTTCATCAAAATGACGGACCCATTGTGTTCGGGCAGTTTTTTGTTACCCTTACTCTTTGTGAAAATTTAAGGGAGTCATTTAGCTAAAGTCTTTTAGAGTCTTTTAGTATGAGAATGAAAGAAATTTCCTACTTGTGTAGTTCTTTATCATTTTGACGTAATCGCAATTGTGTACTATTATGCTTTGTGTGTGTTTAGGATTTGTTAATTATTACAAGTTGTTGCATAGGAACTGTACTTATTGATTAAAATAATGATAATTATAATAATGTCTTTTATTAGTTACACATCTTGCAACAAAATTTATAACACATTAAAATAAAAATTTAAATATTTATCGTGTAACTAATTAGGCGAAGTTCAGATGACAGTATAGTGAAACCCACTGCCTCTGCTCTTCCACCTAACCCAGTATATTACTTACATTATAAAGGGCATTTAATTACATATAATAAAAACTAAACAATGAAAATTATTGTTGACCAGTGCGGTATAAAAATTATGAATTCATTATGGGCGTAACTAGAATGATATTAAATAGGGTTACTATATATTTGTTCGTATATATCAGATGTTCATTGGGTACGGATCTGACGTTGGACATGTAAATAAAATTGTTTGGGGCTTAGCTTTTTAAATGAGTTTGGTACAGAATTGTATAGATGGGCAATGTTGTAACTATAGGAACGCTCATAAAATACCGTTTTATTTATCGGCGGAGTGATCAGCACTGAAAACCTGGTATTGGAACTGAAATTGATTTTCTCATACAAATACTGTGGAGATTTGTTCAGAATTATTTTGTGGTATAAGGAGGCAGCGTGCGTGCGTGATTTGTATTAATGTGTCACGTTTGTTATAATGCCTAAATAAATTAGATACTTTAATCTAACTCTGGATTTCATTTTATAATTGTAATGCAAACCTGAACATTGTGCTTTCCCAGTACGCCAATAAAATACCCCGATCCGTCGGTTCCCACGAGAACCAGAATGAGAACTGCCAACGTTTGGACCTATCACAAAATAAAAAAATGCTCAATTATTGAAGGGGATTGACTGCATATTACGTCCTTCGATAACCCGTCGTATCGGTTTATATAAAAAAGGCTATTGGGAAGGAACGTTAAGGTATGCGTGAATAAATCCAATTACTAAGTTAAGACAATGACCCTTGGCAATAGCACTGGCTTTGCTACGAGAGGGATTCTTTACCTTTCCGTACCGGAGCGGGGTAACTCAGTTACCCCAGAGATAATTGTTTCGCTTAAACTTTTCTTTCCTTAAGGGCATTGTCCTTCCAGGCAATCCTTGCTCGGTCAATTTTACGTGGGTTATAGGTCATTTTAAGGAAATTGGCATTAAATTACCTAAACTAAATAAGGTTATAATCGTCGGTGTTGGTCGGTTATCCAGAATATAATTGGAACATTCGAAACTGTTCCCAAGTTATTATGTACACAGGCGGACGTACAGAAAGTACAAATGATCAAAATTTAATTAGTTAGTTGCTTGACCATTGTCCGCCTATTACAGAAAACAAAATTGGAAAATTCGAGCCGTTCGCGAGTTATTATGTATACAGACGGACGGACAGAAAGTCCATTATGACCAAAATGTAATCAGTTAGCCCTTTCACCATTGTCTACCTATTGCTAAAGACAGAATTGGAAAATTCGAAACCGTTCGCGAGTTATCATGTACACAATCGGACAGAGTTATCATGTACACAGACGGAGGGACGGACAGGAAGTCCAAAATCATCTCTTTGTCTCTCGTTAAAAAAATGTAAACAGAAAAGAAATAAAGCCGCTTCAGTTGTTAACAGACCACATTTAAACTGGGGTAACGCCATTACCCCACTCCGGAGAGTACGTGATTTTTCAGAACATTGGGCCGAGAGGGTTAAAGCTTTTGTAGTTTTTATTATTTATATATACCTAAGTATGATCATTTATGCCGAAGGCGACAGAGACCGAGGGCCTCCGGCCCGAGGGATTGTAAGTCGCCAGAAGGATAAATATCGAGTAATGCCTGAGGTGCATACAAAATTTTATATTTTGTAATTCCGAATAATGTATTTCCAATATACAAAATAATGAAATGGTTATGAGTTGTCCAACATTAAAGTGCTTCATACCAATCAAGTAGCACCTTTTTTTAATAAATAATATAACTCCATCAATATATTTGACAGGACGTTTGCGGGCATAATGAGGTGATAATCCATTATGCCCTCTCATTACGCTTTCGAACGTCATAGACTGCGTTATACTCGTATATCTAATATGACAGATATAATTGGCATATAAAAGGGCAAATAATAGTATATTATATACCGCGGGACTGAAGTAGTACTTTTCATCCCGAAGGTACCTGAGGGATTAAGACCACTACTTCAGTCGCAAGGTATATACGATATTTTTCGTACTTCCGAAACCGAAACGCTTAATATGTATGGAGTTAGAGAACGCGTTCTTTCAAAAAATCGCTGCTTAACAAGTTATCATAGGAACGTTGCGTTGGTATGACAATCCCTATGCCATGGTAACAAAAATAATTTGGAAACTGTCATTGCTAGTGTCATAATTTTGGTGGTGGGTGACAAAGGTGTATTTGATATTGATAAAAAGCGGCCAAAGTAGGTAAAGAATTGATACCACCGGAATCCAAAAAACTATATGAGCAGCAGTACGATGCGTTAAGAAGTAGTGCCGCATACAAAATGTGGAACAACCTACTGAAATTGCCTTGTTAGTAATTTCATCCTTTCGGGATTTTCACATGTAATACCAATAATAATTATTTCCGGAAATTTGTTCGAGCTCACGAATGTTTTGAAAATTTTCGTAAAAATATTCGTGAGCAAGAACAAATTTGTAGAATAATTCAAGCACGTGTGGTATTCGGTAAGAAAATGTCACACCATATTGAACCTCAACGACTTATTTGGAGATTTGTTCTCTTTTTGAAAGTTGATCAAGATAGCCTTTGGATGACATTTTACAGATTTGAATTGAAATGGCCGTTGACAGTAAGTTTAGTGTGAGCGTGAACGAAATGATTCAATTCGATCAAGAAAATACAGAAAAGCTATTCGTAGCGAAATTCAGCACCTAACGCCCCAGAATACTAAGGAATCCAAGTCAAGTGTTTGGAAGCAGTTTACTGACTTATACTTTGAAAAAAGTTATGAATTCAATAGGGAAAACATAATTATCTGTGAAGGAATTGGCAATGATTATGGATGATTATTACTATCTACGCCAATTGTGTTTATTTCTGCTAGAATATTTTCTTATAACGCGGACAAGTGACGTTTTATGTCAAAACGTTCTCTTATGACGTCAAAAAATGTCCACTATAATTCGCTCTAGGTTACCCCTGCAGGCAAAAATTTCCGATAAATACCTCGGTTACCATGATAACGTGAGACGAAATCTGCATTTCATTGGTCGAAAATGGTGGGTGTGAAATATTTCGTCTAAATTTAATCCCGGCGGGACAAAAAGTGACACTTCAGTACTTGTCATAATGGAGTGAAGTTGTTACTTTAGTCCCGGAAGAACGAAAAAAATAAAATGTAACGGCAACATTACCAATTCATTCATTTTGAATTTGCACCTGTATATATACCCGTCATAAAAACCATCAACTTATCTTTACAATTTTACAATAAGGGACAATCACTTACCTTGAATTAAAAGATAGCCTCTATACCTACTTAAATATTGTCCCTTGTAACTCGATGAACTGAATATGAGCCATAAGGTATTTTAACCTTTGCAATATGTTTATCTGGATTTGATCACTATCAGAAATTTGTGTTTACTACAAAAAACCAGCTTGAATTAATATTTACTAACTAACATAGCCTTTATCCACCCGCTACTGTAAGCAAAATATTGCTAACCCAAAGCTGTATATATTATGTTCCATATCTTACGGAATATAAATCTCCCCTGGCTTACACTAACAAGCTTAATTTCTGGTTTAGACTTGTCCATTCTTTTGCACGAATAAATTTTCCATTACGCAACATTCACTGAAATTCAACAGAGGTCACGTTTATCACGAAAATGGGCTTTTTTGGTTCAGGAAGTAAATTCTATGAAGCTTCTAACATCTTTCGACATAAAATGTAGGAGTAACGGAGGTATCTATTTCGCAAAAACACTAGGACCCTGACATTAGAGAATTACTCTTGCGTGACTTTCATTTAGGATGTAACGCCGGACAACATTCGTTGAAAGGCAAAGGTACGTTATTCACAAATTAAAATCTCTAAGGTGTATTTGATGGTCATCCATCAATCTTAATATTGGTAGGGGCTACTAAACTTAAATGCAAGTTCTTAACTATAATTAATTAATGTTCACACGTAATATATTTAACCTTGACAGATTGTCACGTTCTTCTTTATCTGATTCTGATAATTAAAAGTAGGGAAAACAAATCGATTAATTTCATTTAGCCCTATTAACACATTTATCGCATTTAGGGCTGTTTAAATGTCTAGCATCGCAAAGGGTGAAATTTACGTTTATGTTGGGGTTGTACAGATAAAGTTACGTTTAATGGTTGTGTTCAAAAAATTAATATGCGTACGCCTATAACTGATGTGAATAAATAAGTTTAGTTTTCTTATGGCCACTTAGGATGATACCTCAAGGAGAGTGGACAGGGGTTTCGTCCGTAACAAACTTATGCGGTAATTTATTGTCTTCTTATTCTATCTAGGTACGCTTTGCATTACTTGGAGAGAAATCAATTTTTTGTCATGGTGTTTTTTATTGCGTATTTAAGACCGAATTTGTTAAAATCATATACCTAGTGTGTCGAAAGTTCGATAATAATGCAGTTATACTTACAGGGTGTCAGAATTAACATTTGCACCTCATGATAGAAACATTTCCGGGAAACTAAGAAATGCATAAAGGGAGATATTAAATCATTGAATTTGTTTATAAATACAATGATCAAATTTACTCGCATTTTTTAGGCCAGATGCCGTCCTCAAGGTTTTTTCTTATACGGTGTAGGTACCTACCTATAGCACAGCCACGAGACCATAGCGATTAAAACTTGTTAGCGAATTTTTGAAAAAAATACGCTATTATATTCGTTATTGCTGGCAGGCCGGCTGTCCGCGTTAGATCTCCACAACTACAATAGCTAGAGACTCCAAATTTTCACTAAAAGCTTTCTGCTACAGTGTAGATGTGCAGGCACTAGTCTATTTTGAGTTAGATTACTTGTGAGATCGATAATTGAAGAAAATAATTTCGATATGGGTTTCGGAGGTGCTATAATTTTATCGTTAGATAGCGCTACCAGTATAAAAACTTATTATTTACTTTGTGATTTGTTTTACAAAATGAAGACGTACCGTCAATTGAAATTAAATAAAATTAATTATTTAACGCAGCCAAAATTACTCGTGAGATCGATAATTTTTAAACTTCGCTAATAAAATACTGACCTGCATTACCAAAAATGCGCTTTAATCATGCATATGCTGATTTACAACTTGTTTACATTAGATTAATCACTTCCTTCCCGAGTTTATTACTGATTCTGTGCGGGGAAAATGCACTTTCGTCGCGTCGGTTGCCAGTGATCACGTCTATACTAGTTTTTTTTATACATGGCTTCCAGGCTTGACTGACAACCACTTAAATTTAAGGGCATTTCAAAGAATAAACAAATCCACCATATTTGTCTGTCCGTCAGACCCTGTTATCGACGTACGTGATTCACTTCTTCGTCTTGGTTAAAAAGACTGAAGATTCTATAATAAATAGAAGCGCGTGACGCAATCTGCGCGTGTGGTGATGTTGGTGGAGGTCAAAATTCAAATTCGAATATTGCGAGTGTTGGAAGAGGGTACTCACAAAGGAAAAGTGGAGTGACAAGCGTGCATTCGTGATGCTTTTATATCTAATGCAAGGATGTATTATTCTGCAGCAGCCTTTGCTTACATTTTTAAAGTAGGTCCTCTCAATCTTTCTCTTTTCAGTACCTAGTTTTATTGTGGAACCCACTACCCTTGAGGGTTTCGCCCAAAATCACGAAGTGTCGCTACCAAGGGGGAGCGCTGTTGATCACATGCGCAGACCAGGTATCGGTGGATTGGTTGAGGTCAGAGCTAGCTCCGTGGGAAGGAGCGAAACTTTGATTCGTCGAAGCGAAGAACCTTCCAAAAGCAGTAAGGGCACACGCCTGGATCCCCCGGACTCGAGTAGAACCGAAGAAGATCCTGAGAAGGGTCGAAATCCAAAATGCTAAAGTCACAACCAGCAAATGGCGTGTGGTAAATAGGAAGGAGGACCCAAAGGTACAAACTTTAATTTCTCCTTATGAACCAATCTACTTGGGACAAGATGGGAGCCACTTGCAACCATCGACCCTATGTGAACTTTACCAGGATGACTTTGAAACTCCTCTCCAGAGCGAAGGTAGACGCAGAGGAGGTACAAACACGGAGTGCGAAGAGGCACACATTAATCTAATCTAATGCGAGGTCTGGGACTAAAAGGAGCGCGACTCAATACTGAGCCAACGGAAATCAATCCCAGATCGTGCATCTTAGCCAGGAATAGCGTTACTACACACAGACATATTTAACAGTTCCATATACTTACACTTAGCTACATGTGATTAACTTAACTTTAGTGTTAATTTTTCGATATCAATTCTTGTTTATATTTTGTTCATTTTTGTATAGTCTGCTGCTTTGTTAACCTTAATCTTATTTTGTTCTATAATTGGATAAATATATATTATTATTACTATGGGAACTCCGGAGAATTCTGTTGCAGAAACCTGGGGAGGAGTCGGGTTCATACCGAATCAAACTCATCAAATACAATAAGGCTATAGGAAAGGCAAAACATGGGTCGTGGAGGAGGTTACTGCCAAGAAATTGAATACATTCCAGAAGGTGACACACTCCAAAGAGCCTTAAAAAAGGAACAGAGGGTAGAATCGGTCCCTTGAAGAAAGTTGAGGGGGATTACCCCGCAAAGCAGACCTTGGGCACTTTCTGGGATCAAAATGAAGCGGGCGAACCAGTTATTCTGAAACCACTTCTCGGGGGAACAGAGGAGATTGGGATTTGGGTCGATAGATAGTGAACTTAACCAAAGGTAGGCGGATAGGGGTGAGGTGTTGGGGTCGGAACCAATCTGTAAACATCAATGTGCCTATCAACCTGTGAACTTGCTATCCACAGTGTAGTGGATGTAGCTGAAAGGGCGATCTCCTGTGAGGGGTGGCCTGAGGGACCTGTGAGATTACAAATAACCAGCCAAACAGGAGGTTCAGGTAAATCTTATGACTTTCCCTTTTTTTGTTGGCTATAATGGGTGTTAACAGTGCTCAAAGATTTGGGAGCTGAGTCGTGGATCTTGTACTGAGTGTTGTTTGAAGGGGGCGCCAACCTGTCTTAAACCAACTTGCCCAATGACAGGTAATCGGACAAGCTCATAACGTAATGCAAAAATCGATCCTATTATTAATTTATTTAAACAGGTAATTGACTCGGTAGGTAAGTATAACTTGACGATGATATCGATAACGTAATTTTTGTGTTTCAGATGAATGATCATTCAACGGACTTCAATATTGGGCTGATAACTCTAACTAACAATTGACAATTTAAGGACAGCACAACATTATCAATTAATTCTAGGATGGACAATTAATAATAGACAAATATGCTTAATTTAAACAAATAAACTTGACATCTCCTTTCAAATTTTGTTATCTCAAACCTCAGAGCATTGTGTGAACCATTATCCACATGGACAGCACGTACATACAGGTGGACGGTGGGATGGCGGCTTATCACCATAGAATTAAAATCTTATCATCAGGAACAGCGCTTGGTATTCCGCAGTTACTTGTGCAGGTAATAAATTTGCGTCCCACGTGACGTCAGGGGCGGCTACTATATATTTTTTCCAATTTCCAGTACTTAGGGGTAAGAGCCCTAAAAGGTAACGCGTACGCTAATATGACGAATATTCCAAATTAATAGCTTACTTAAGGTGACAAACGGCTCTTGAAAGAATTTTAGACAACCATTGAAATGTAGATTAAGTTATTGCCTAATTAGGTTTGTACCGGAATAATTGCACGTAGTATAGGTAGGTAACCAAAATCCTAAAATTATTTACTGTCAATAAATTAATTTTACATTCAGTAACTCACGCGTTATTCTCGCTACCCAGCCCCACTGACTTAAATAAGTCTCGAATCACAACGTTAATTATTATGTCCGTGGGAACGTTTCTTTTCCACGACCGCCACTCGCCCCCTTCTTGGTCCCGCTCAAAAATCCCTCCCATCACAAGTTGTGTATACACGCATGCGCTCCCACATCAGACACAGTGTCCTCCATCGGCCACACCACCCAACCGTTCCCGCCTCATTCAAAAGGAATAAATTGTTCATAAACATAATCCACAATTTCTGCAAATTTAGAACGCTTACAATCTCCCGAAAGAACACTGCAGACATTAGTCGAAAATTCCAGGACAGAACCACTCCAAGATCTTTCTGGTAACCCAAACGGAGAATTAGCGTCGTTCATCTTAAAACTAAGTAGAATGAAAACTTGAGACAGGAATGGTCACAGCGTACTGTCGTTTGAACAAACACCTGCACAAAATGAGATTGATTAATAGCCCATTATGCAAGATGAGGAAGAAAAAACGCCACACCACGTCATTTGCCAAAGTGAAACATACACAAATGCAAGGGAAAGCCTACTTAGAAATGAAAAAATTACACAAAACATTACGTTTATGACCAATGTCGCCTAAAATAAGCGATTTGCAACGCACCGTAAAAAAAGTTATCGAAAGCAGATTAGTGTTTGATTAATTTTTTTATTTTTCCTAGTATTGCAATTTGCAAATAAAGTAATGACAAATGACACAAACTTTTCATGTTTTACTCATACGGCCATTATGATCACCCTATATAATTTAATCTGTAATGTAGGCATAATCTCAACCGCAAGTGAAGAATTTGTGGTACGTATTTGAGTTTTGAAGTTGTCCGTCTTCTGAGACACGCAACGAACCGGACGTTAGCTGAATTTCCAAAAATAACTTTAATCAATATAACTTATACCTATACGTATAAATACAAAATTATGGTACAGATAAGAAGACTAATTTGTGTAACATCTGCAAAAATGATTTTGTCGATTTAACACTACCTGAAAATAAAAGTCCTCATTGTAGTTTACATCTTAGAAAACAACATACACGCAATGAAAATTTCTATCTAAATGTAAATGAAGCGCAATATCTTCTTTTAAGAATTTATAAAGGTATCTCAGTTGTATAATGTTTAAGCTTGCTTTTATTGTTGTAATTGCCGTAAGCTTCGGTTAGTGCCTTCCGGGCACCAGAGCGCAATTATGGCACCGGTTTCGCAAAAAAACTAATAAGGACGCTGTCTTGAACTTTAAAAGTAGTGAAAAGGGCTACAAATTTCGGTTATATTGAAATAATTCCAAAGGAAACTCAAACAGTACCTACTGAAGCTATCTCTATGTCGGTCATGTGAGCAATGTGGAGCAAGACTCTTTACAGTTATTAATGTTAATTTTCAATAGTATAGTTTTTAGGTGGGCTAAGAGGTACCTAAACCTCTCGCCAGGAAAGATTGCCGGTCATAGAACACTTGATCCCGGCCTACAATCTATGTTTTTCTAAAGATGTGAGCGACTTCCGGGATAGTATCGTGTTGAACAAAAAGACTTTACGTTCAACATTGGCACGATCCTATTCCGGAAGTCGCTCGCATCTTTAGAAAAACATAGAACGTAAATCGACACAAGGAGTGACCGGCAATCTTTCCTGGCGAGATATGTATTTCAATGTCCCATGTTTTTAGGATAATTTTTCTCGCTTTAGTAACGTAAATAACTACTCTCGGCGAGTTCATGCTTTGAAAAGTTCAAATTGCGATTTAGAAAATGTAACTCAATATACGAGATTTCGCGATTATTTGATTTAAATCATGAGGGGATCTGAGATACACCGAAAGATTTGACTGTGCGTATACTTTATAATCAAAGACCGTCACCGAAAGTATTTGCAAGACGAATGCAGTAGCTCACCGCTGAATGAATGCAAAAGTATAACAGCACCTGATGTAACGCTGTGTATCAATCGATGGATTACCGAGAAATCGCGCTTGAAAGTTTCAAAGTTTAACAATTGATAAAAGTCAAAAAAGGTTTAAACGAACGTATATATTCCACGAACCTCCATATAACAATACAATCTTGATTTAAACCAGAAAATGTCAGGAAACCGAGTTTATTCCGTACATAATCTGCAAAATTGTAACGGCGCTATGCATTGGGCCGCAAGACACTAGAACGCAGGCAATAGGCCGCGTACATTGGACCGCCAGACCGCCGTTTACTTCTGAAGGTATGCTGCCAGAGAAACCGAAAATTTCCGATTTTGTTTTTATTTTTTTCCGATGTTATTTGAACAAATACAAATAAAAAATAATAAAAAACTTTCACATTGCTACTTTTTGAGCTCTATACAAGACGATGTTGAGAGATTTTCAATATTCGTGTCGGAGGAATCATCAGCAACTTCATTTTTTATATGGTCCGTGAAAAGGTACATACTATATTGAGTACTTTTATTACGAATACGATGTACAGCATAAAAAAACAAAAGTTGGCAACTCTGTTGGTATCAACAGGATGGTAGACAGGCGCACAACATCCTCCTCGTGTGAGAATACCTATCGGGAAAATTTGTCAGTTACGTATTTTTGCACGAGTACACCATTCTGTTGAAACCAACAGTTTCCGACCTTTGTTTTTTTTGTGTGTGCCAGATATCGTTGTATTCGTAATAAAAACTCAATACAGTGTGCACTTTTTTTACGGGCCATATAAAAAAATAAAGTTGATGATCATTTCTCCGAAACGAAACGTTGTATTAAAAAATTCCTTAATAATATCTTGTAGAGTTCAAAAAGTGGCAATGAAAAAGTTTTTTTTTAATTTTGTTGTACCTATCTGTTCAAATAACGCCAGGAAAAAATAATAACGAAATCCGCAAATTTCGGATTTTCTGGCATATCCGTAGTAGTATCCGTAATTATTTGGTTTTCTTTAAACCATGATAATAAATGTTTAATTGCGCATCTTTTATCTAACTTGACCATCGTTGTTTCTTTTATGGTTTCAGATATCCCCATGGTATACATCCTTATTTTGGACCCAGTGTATACTGGTTTTCGATATAATTACTACGTTGTTTGAGATTCATTTAGCGATTATAGCTCCTTTATTTTCTGCGGAAGCCTGTTTTAATTAGTATTAACTACGACTACGTGTTGATCCCTTTTTTTACTAAAAAATTTAATTTAAACCATTGCATAATGCGCATCTATACAAGATGGGCCATTAGTGTGTTGATGGAAGATTGTGGGTCCATTAACACATATTTAAAATCATTGTCGGGGCATGTTGAGGGGCCCTTAAGGCTACAACCCTGAAAATTGCAATTGTGATACAGGGTGATTTATATCAAACTTGCATTTTTTAAATGTACGAGTATATTATTGTATAAATTATTACATATTTCGATTCTTTGGTCAATTTTAGTGTGACTGTCTGGGAATACATTCTTTTTTCAAAGTTGAAGGCGCCTGGCAAGGTGTTAGCCCCGCTTCTCCTCAGCCAGGTCTGCATTTCTGTGTTTGGGTATTATTGGAGAAGCGGTGGACAAGTTTTCAGCGTGTCTCAAATACTTACCCAAAAACGTCTACCAGCTCTCCTACTATAACCATTCGGTTATACTCAATTAGGTCGAGACGAACTAAGTAGAATTCATCTCTACCTCTGCGATCGCAGGGAAAGGACCTATTGATACGTTTGACACGGATACATTTATCGGATTTAACTAGTGCGGTTCATATTGTAACGGAAATGCTCCAAACATGACGTCGCCTTTGGCGCTCTGGAATTTTCTACGCGCGCGATTATTCGAGAATGTACTGGACTTACATTGCTTGCGTGTATAAATGGTTGCGGACCGAACATCGCGGCAGTCTACTACCGAACGAGTACGGACGAAACATCGAGCACGGAAAGATAAATTGCGAAGTGCGAGTGATATAAATAATCGATATAAATTGTACGGATTTTATAGTGTTTTAGTTCTGTTTAATAAATATTGATATAAATCGAACCCGAATTTATAAATAACGTTACAATATAACCACAACTCAATCACAGAAATGTTGTTGGGTCAACCGCGCGATACAGTCGACGTGACCACAGTTTGTGGATGCCTTAGCTGAAAAATGCGGTGGTCGTCCTAATTCTTCATAAGGGATACTTCCTCGGTTAATTAATGCAAATAATTCTGTATTAATCAACCGTCTGTGTCGCTCTTTTTAGCGCATATTAGTTCGTGGACTAGTAAGACAAAAAGCAGATTCAAACGTCGAAATCAATATCAGTTTATGACAACTGGCATTAATTTTTTTGTAAAATGCGGTTCACTGAGAAAATAGTATCAAGTCTTTGAAGCACGCGCAATGAATTTAAAGGCACGATGCGAAGCGGAGGTTTCAGGTACACGCTTATTAAATTAGAATTGCGGAATTCAACTATACTGTAAACCCCATTGTTACTATTGATAGTCGGTTAACAGATGACAATGTGTGATCACGGGTAAATTGATTTCATTTAACTAAATATCTCAAAGCATTGTGTGCGTCGTTAAGGTAGCTTCTCTGTTTTTTTTTAATAACGAAAACGATTTAATGGTCGAATTGTTGAACGCGAAGATAAAACCAGATATATTCCACGAGAGCAAAGTATAATTTCCTCCCTTAGCCAATTACGACCCTCCGCTTCGCGTCGGGTCGCAAACTTGACCGCGGGAGGAAATTACATACTTTGCTCTCTTGATGTAAAATAGGTTATTTATTTTTTATTTTTACAGGCGCCGAGAAAAACACTCGCAGCGACTGCCTTCGGTCAATATTTTACAGCAACTGTTATTTTTTCGCTGATTGAAAATTAGATCCCATCAGAACGATTCTCTGTATAATATATTGACATTGTGGCAACTATTCTGGCAAGAAAAAAGTCCAATTTTAGCACAGATGTATTCTGTCATTTTCTCACGACTTTTGAACTCATGAAACCATCCATAGAGAACGGGATTCAACCACATTTTATAAAATGGAAATTCTAAATGGAAACGGTGAGAAGGAAGGGATCACTAACAACTTTATTTGAGGAGCAACAACCCCGAGAATGTTAACACGGATTGACGAGAAACGATGCGACCTCAGTGGTCTCCCGGGGGAACCTAATGTTGTAAGTACATGTGACAGAATGCGAAGTGACAGAAAAAGACAAGTAGACATACGTGTACTAAATTAGTAATGTAATTGTTTTAGAAAGAATAAGAGTTTTCTATCCAATTTTCTTAAGATGCAATTTTTAAATTTAACAAAGCAAGTTAAATTATATGAAAGTTAACACTACGATTTATATCGTAAAATTTTCAACACAAATCTAATCTAGGTAGCTACATTGCACACGATTTCACTATCGCGGTCGACACATATACCAAAGAGTAATATACTACTCAACATTAGCAACCCCACCTCAACACGGTTTCAGACGCTGGAAAACCCTACCCCGGATTTGTTGCCTGATGGTCTTCGTGTGTAAGACCCGAACAAGTAGGAGTAACCTCTCAAATTTGCTACAAATTTTAAGGGTAAGATTGTGATCGTTACTCTATTTGACTACGTAGAAAGTTACCTATCAATTAAGTTCAACTCGAGGTTCAACTGATACACGAAAAACCATTTCCCAGTAAAGGCAATATTGGTAAGTATAGGTGGAACGTAAACTAATTCTCATGGCGTTCTCCAGGATGCAATTCGGTTACTTGTGTCGAATTATGTAATTAAAGATATTACTTTTATTCTGCTTTTATTAAAGGAAAGTTATCCATTGCACACCGAAGCAAATTAGTTATTTGGGGATGAAAAAGACATTTCATTCGGATTGGAGTTTTGCTGAAAACGAAATTATGAATGCAGTCAAGATCATTCTTCTGCACGATTACGTTTATCGAAACGCAATAGGTATACATATCAGTAATTCTATTCAGCGATAGAAAGATAAATGACTATGCTCGCGGTTAAAAAAAAAGCTAAATCTTTGTTAACCAGCCTTTAAGATTATTATTGACTAATACCCCTAGTCAATGGTTTTATTATATAAGCTATTAGAGAAATAAATAAACGGCTTGCAATTACGAATACTTGCAAAACATCTTTATGGGCGTGTGATACGTTTCTTGTGGTGAAGAATTTGAGGGAAAAAGTTAAAACGTTCATCTGACAATTTAAGTTTCTGGCTTGTTCATCACCTGTGATTTAATTACTCGCATTCAATACCTCATGTTGGAAGCGCTGTGTTTCGCATTTGCGTTTAGGCTTACCAGACCCGTGTGGCTAGGTTGTTGGGTCAGATGGGCAACCCGACGTCAGGGACCAAGCGTCTCAGATCAGAGGGAAGCACTCTAGGGTCTAGCTCAGGGTAGCCTGAGAAGAAGCCTAGAGGTTCTGGTGTACCCATGGGTGCATCACGAACTTATGGGCAAGTCGCTGCGGCGGGGCTTAGGGTGGCCATCGTTTCGGTATCAAACCCTGAGGGTTGTAAAGGGTTTCAATGACAAAACCAACAAACACCATTGCTCAGAAAAACTTCTTAGACAAAATAGCACAATGAAATCTCCGCGCCGGCCGGTCTTTAACTGATACCCAAACGTCGAACTTGATTAATAAACTTCTTCAAATTTACAAAACGAAATCGGCCGCTAACTGGACGAAAAACAATACTCCTTTATCTTTTCCAGACGGAAATCGCTAGACACTGGCAAATTAACTTCACAACCAAACCAACCATAAAACTTTAGGCTCCAAGACTTTCTTACGATGCCGATGTTTCCAAACGACGGACAGCGGTTCGACCTCGATACTGGCAATAAGCGTCCCTTTCTTCGCGTCCCTGGTCTTTATTGCTCTTGATGAAGAAGAAGAATCTCGACTCCAACTCGAAAGAGGAAGTGGGCACAAAAGTCGCGGTTGAAAATGCAAATTGAGGGAGAATTTTCACTAGCGCAGTTTTACCCTTTGCACATTTGTATTACAATATTCTATTGTATAAAGTTTGTGTGAAAATTTAAATTTTCGTTACTGATTTAGCAGTGTACTGTATGGCGGATGAAAGCTTCCATATAAATGCACAGTTGCCTTTTTATCTGATTGAGCGCATGATCTAACAACCCTTTGTAAACACTTGCTAGTACGGAATACCTCAAAGGATATTTTAAGCACACTTCATAATTGTGTACTAAGCCATATAAAGTCCGTCTACAGTATTTTGCCTAATTTCGTAAATCTACACCCTGATCTACACAAACCTAAAAATCGAGAACTGCCTGGTATTTCTTCAAGAGTGGTTTAAAATGAAAGAATTTCACTTATTAAACAGTTACGCCACATTCCTGTTTCTTGGTTGGGGTTGTATTGATTTTATCTCCCTAGGCCTTTATATTCGTATTTAGAAAGTTGTTTCATGTTGTATTTGAAATAGTTTACATTAAAATAACTTTCTATGCAAACACTTTCAATGCCCCATATAACTACACCAAAATTCCACATCATATTGTGCTTAGGTAACTTAAAAGCAAACGCTATAAAGCTGTTGGGATTATAGTCATTTACCTAAACAATAGTGAAGCAAAGTTAAGAGCACCAAATTTAATTCATGAATTCACAAATTGACGCTCTCTACCGACTGGCCTAGGTAGCTTAGGTATATTGCTAGATGTGCGCCGGTTCTACAATATTCAACATTGATTAGATCGAGTTCTGATCACGTGTATAATTATTGCGATGATAACAATTACGGAAAACCTTCTGGAAGAAATTAGGGATGAACCATGATGGCACCTTTATGTTACAAAATCATAAATGAAACACGATCGTCAATCTTGCTTTATTGCTTGACCAGGTGCTTGACTGACATCGGTAGTTCTATGATTTTCATTAGCTTATTTAATTGTAATCTCCAATTTTCCGTATTCTGTGCCATCATAAACTCCAAATGAAGTTAATATATTCTACCTTGAATAATTTGGTATTTCATTTTGAAAGCAGGGAGCGATAGCAGCTTCGCGGGGATAGCGACACGACTTGTAAACTTTCTACCACTTGAATGTCAAAATTGAAAATGTTTGAAATTCTTGACAGGGAAGGATAAAATCCTCGATATAAATTGTCATTAACTGCTAATTTTAGTTTTATTATACGCATCAGGGTGTCGTTCCTCCACATATTGTGCTCATATTTGTGTATGGCTAATACTAATTACCCTTACCCTAATTACAGAAGCAGGACAAAAAGTTTAATATGAAAACTTCCCACTTGATAGAACAACAAAATTATGTGAATAATTTATTATTTAGTATATCACCTTTCATCGTAGAATAAAAATCGCATTTTAAGCCAGATAATCACAGGGGTAACAATTAAAACAATGCAAAGATAAAAAAACGCTTTGGTTGATCGGATATATAACAAAGTTACAAAAGCAGTTGTCAACGACTTGGAAAAAGTACAGCTCTACATTAATAGCTTTGTTGGCCAAAAAAATAATTACCCAAACAAAATTCCCTTACAGCTATTTAACCAAAATAGTGACAAACCTTTATTTAAAAATCACTAACTTATATAAAAATTTCCATTCCAAAATCCAAACCATGGGTCAAAATACAACAAGACCTATAAGCACAATAAAGGGCTAAAGTATAAATTGTTAGGAGTGAAAAAATAGATTTTTGCTATGTAATTTATTTCGTAATTATCGCCGAAAAAATGCATTCCTTGCAGGTGCACGCCTCGATACCATGAGAAATTAAATAGCAAAGTAGAACAATCACTTCACTTCACGGAAAGTTGCCGCTTCTAATTGTTGCGGCAAATGCTATCAACTAGAGCTGTGCGATAATAGAAATTCACTATCGATTATCGATAATAAAAATATTATAAATAGTATCGATTACCGACATTATCAGTTATTTATATTATCGAATATCAATGTTATCGATAATTTTTTCTTATTATGAAAATGGCCACCTGTGGCAAAAAGGGTATATAAATTCTTCCAAAAGTAAATCCGAATAGGAAGAATTTTTTCATTATCTTTATGTACCTACATCCCGATTAGGGCTGTGAAATTTTTATCATTAATTGAGGTCTTGGTCTATAGATAATATCGATAGGTACACTTCATGAATCTATATATCAATTAGTTTTCGCAGCCCTATAATGCTTAAATTTTCATCCAATTTAGCTGGTCTTTTTATAAGTTTTAGCGTTTTATTCAATGGCTTCAGCAAAGAGTAACCATAATACCCTTTGGTTTTAGTAAGTTCGGCAAACAATCCGAAGTTTGACTTGGACTTCAATTCCTATGAATAATTAAACGATATACCGATTGATACGGAGGGAAAATATCCACTTGTATCCCACAAGTTATTTATGTGTTTTACTTTACATTCGCGCGTCTTAAAAAGTGTTTAATGGTGCAAAATGATATATAGCGAAATGTAATTAAAGAAGCCTATCAAATACTAACGAAGTAGCACGCTGCCCCTATAAAAACCTTCACGTTTATTGCAATTTTGTAACCAACCTTTTCTTATCCATTGCGTTCTTTTTGTACTCGAAAATGAACGACCCTTCCGAAAAATTCAAGATGTTCTTTTACTATGCACAAAAGAAAATTGCATATGTCCCAAACGCTATACTTGAGTGAGAAAATGAAGGCCACGTCCTTTCAATATTTTAGATTAATAAGCGCATTTAATTAAAAATTGTGGATTTATTCATGTATCGTGCAAGCTACCCAAAATTAACAACCAAATTAAAATGAATAATTTTCAAGCCAACACTAAATGTATTATAAAGATCGGTGAGACTAACCATAATATTCAATAACTTTTTTCGTGATTAGCGTAGGAGGGATTGCTTTCATGGTACAAGCGTCGACACCATAACGAACCAAATAGCAAAAAGGTTCAGGTGGCAGAGCCATAAGCTACCAAATACAAAAAGAAAAATATTTTGAAAACTGTAGGAGTAGTTAAGGCCTCGGGCGGACGGATTGACGGACGGACGAAGAAAGAGACCATAATAGCACGAGTTGGAAAATGTGGTAAAAAGTAGGTCAATAGCTCTTAACATAAGGATCTGGTAGTGAGATAGCCGTCGGGACGGACGGTTGGACAAAGTAGCCACATAGTGCATTTCGTAAATTTTTGAGGAAATGTTTTTTTACTGACTGGGACGTACTGAATACGCCAATTTTCTGCTTATTCTTTAAATTTGGTCGGAAACAAAATGCCCCTTTAAACACGATCTATTCCTGTTTAAGTAATTAATGCCATCCATTTATAACAGGGTTTTATTTGCTGCACAAATAGTTTCGAAATGGGATCACTAAACGTTCGGTAAAATTTAACTTTCTCGTTGAAATTTAAAATCTACATCCCATCTCTTTCTTCTTTCTTATTATTGTAGTTGAAAATAAAGCAACATATTATGGTTGAGTTAATTACTCAATGATATTATCATTGTATTTAAATACAATGATATTATGTAGTGTTTATTAACTAAAACAGGTTATCTTTGTTGCGATTTTAATACTAATAAAGGATGCGTCAGAGCAAGTACTTCCGTACAGCGATTCACACAGTTTTACTGCCCTTGATGAACTATGGCCCGACTCGATTCCGACCTATTGGCGCAGGATAATTTATTGTTCCGCGATTTAAGGAGATTTCGCAAACGATTTGGTTTAAAACTACCGTGATTTTTTGCGAAAAAGTAAACGTGCTGAATCCGTATGTATTGAGATCTCACGGTTAAAATTAAGCTGTGAATGACTTCTTAATCCCAACTGCACTGCAATCAAAAGGAAACGTAATGACCTCGATTACCGTGCCCTATTAACACGTTCGCTGCGGTACCGCTCAAAGTTGTCTCGTCGTTTCAGCGGCACCAGGCACATGTGTCTGGTGAGTGTTCTTTTCATTGTGACGATACCATACCAGACAAATGTGTCTGGTATGAGATTTTTTTTTATGATAATTTTTATCAACATGTGAAATTATTAAACGGTAATTTTTATGATCTTTACTTGAAAATTGTTCAATGAATGACGCACTTCAGTCGCAAGTGGCTAAATCAAAGGGTTGGAGAAAAATTCAACAACTAATATGAATACATTTATTTCGAAGAAACCATACAGTTATGTAACAAAAATTTATTCTAATTCACTTTAGCAATATTATTGTGTTTTTCATTAAAGCACGAGAGACACATAGCTGGTTTCTTTTCACAATCAGCACAATAACTGGACACTTTGGTAACTTTCTTGTCTGCTTCCTTACTAGATAAGGTAACTCTTAACTTTTTGTAGCAGCCAACACAGTTTCGACGGCGTTTTTTCCCTGGACCTTGTTCGACAGCGAATGTATGTATTCTTTTGGGAGTGGTTGCTGAGCTCATATTCTGTGCTCCAGAACCTTCTTCTACAAGCGCAAATGCAAGATTCTCCCTGAACCATGTTCATGTTCTGGTTGTTTTTGTTCATTTGAAATAGAGGAAATACTATCTTGCTTCAACAAATTCAATATTTTTTTGCTACGCGAAGCCATTATAAACAATAGCAGTATCCGTAATCACCTACACATCCTGCAACACGTGCTCAAGCTGTACCGGACACATATGCCTGGTGCCGCACATGCGTAAACCTATTTTCACAGGGTACGATACCAGACACATATGCCTGGTAGACACTACGCACTATAAAGTAGATAAGTTGCGCATGAGGGTCATATAGGTACCTGTAACGCTGCTATTGGTTAAGTGTATGTTAAGATATATCCTTCGTTGGAATGGGATAGATGGCATAATGAGTAGCCGCCGGAACGAAATTAGAGCTACCAGACCTATATGACTGGTATCGCAGCGAACGTGTTAACCAACAGAAAAACCTTGCATTCCGGCAAATTTTTCCTCAAAACTAAACAGACGCAATTTTAAGGACCAAAAACATCGCAGTAACAGCGCACGCTTTCCCCAACACGTTGTATATCGCTAGACTTATCACCAGAGTTACTCTAGTTCACTTTCCATATAAAGCGGTACAATTGTAAATTTCGCTATATTGAAATGAAATACGAAATCAAAAAAAATTTAAAACTGCAAAGCGATCCCCCGTTACACCAATGAACTGAACATTTTAATTGATAAATAATAGGTAAATAACCTATCTAGTGTACCAAATTAGCGGAGGTTGTAAACTGTTTACATGTGTATAAGGTTGATAATTTTTCGACATTTCACAGTTTCTAAATCTTGGTTCAATTACAATAATTCATAAACCTCTTGTCGTACTAATTGTTGTAAATTCGGAGCTGCATTGGTAACTGTCTATATTCACTATTAGACGCCGAGTGTTCCATTAAAGAAAACCCTTCTCCAATCCTTCCTGAAAATTGTAAAATAAGGTTTTTGATAAACCCTACTCACCTGTACCAAATACAAGAATCAACACTGAATAAAAGTAATAATTTCCCTCTTTTGGATCCTCAAACGAATTCGTCTAAAATTGCGCATTGTCTCCATGTAAAATGGCCTATCACGCTTAAACACAATGATTATGCTGGCTGGCGCTATGAATAAATGCTGGTAAGGAATTATGATTTCTGAAATAACTTCTTGAAAATGGTTGCATATACCTACCAAATTATGTCATGTGTATATTTCTGGTCCCCATGTCTATAAGTATAAGTAGTTCTTGGACCACCTCCACATATTTCGGACGTTGACAGAAGATATCCCGAAATAGCGCGAGAATTATTGTTACTGTAACCAGTCAACCAAATAAATAAATAAAAAATAAATAGCGGGAATATCCGTTTATTCACGATCATATTGTAATCAGTCTCATAATTGTCATTTTGAAGGATAAGGAAGTTGTGTTTTACAACACTTATTTTTCCAGGAGGGAGGAAAGTAGATTCTCGAGGTTAGTAATGTTCGATTCGAGGTTAGTAATATTTCATTACCTACCTCGATTTAGTTGCTAATATCCTAATGGATGGCGCTCTCATCGTAACTGTCTGACACAGATGACAGCTGATTTAGATGCAAATTGTTCAAAACCGCATTTTAAAAACAATTCTTATTCTTATAATGAGTAATATGGACTATTTTAAGCTCTGTGCTTTTTTTTGTAAATTGCAAATGAACGACCAAACGCGAAAATGTGAAATAAGTAAATGCGGACCGAAGTAAACACAAGTAGGAGTTGTGATTAACTTTAGCCAGATTACGGAGATGATGGTTTGTTTCACGTAATCTAAAACTAAACGATGGCGGTGCTAAATGGTTAAGTAAAAACAAAAGCAAAAAGAAACCGTTAATTATTGAAGGATAGGTAAGTGTATAAAACTCGAACTTGAGTTTAATGAAATTGATTGTTACTTTAGAGAGCCCATTACTGTTTAAATTTCTGGGTGGAAAAGTTCAATTCTTGTCCATAAGACATGGAAACATTGGGTTGCGCTTGCGACCCATGAGAAGAGCAAGGGATGGCAATTTATGGCATCATAATGTTGCATATCGGAGACGTCGTATAGCACTACCTGAAGAGGATACTGCCATACTTTGTTATTTTCGCGTGCCCGTAAAGCGAATGAGCCACTGGGCGACGTTATGGGCGACGAAACCTTCTGCTACCTCAGCCGATCTACAGCCACCGAACTGTTTTAAGTTGAAGAACTCCACTAGCACTTGCTAATATTGTAGCGATGAGATGCCAAAAACAATGTCCGTAGGTAATGTAGGTAATTTGTCACATTTTAGAAATAGATAATGCTATTTTTTAGGGCTATCGTATTGGAACAGGTGTTTAGTGACTACCTGATTGGATCTGGAGAATAAATCTTTCGTTATTGACATCTACACAGATTATAATACTAATATTGTAACCCAGTCTAAATCTGTAATCATAAAAGATCGCTGTAGGTACATTTTAGAATAATAAAACTGACATGGTCATTAGGCATTAGGTTTGAATGTGGATCACAACATTATTTGGTCGTTCATAATGTGGATGATTTCTTTACCTTTACCTCATTAAAATAAGCAAGTAAAACATGAAGTTTTACCTATACTTTTTCCTGCCCACCATTGTTCATTCTCTTCAAAAATTCATTCGGGGAGTAAATTTTTTACTACACTCAATTTCCCTTATTTGAGGGGATGTACATTGAAATTCTTTAGTATGGGCCATTTTTTAACATTAATATGAATATTAATTAGGTAAATTTCCAAATCTGTATTACCGACAACATTTTATGTAGGGCAATAATATTGCAGATGGCGCATAAGATGAATATACTACGTATAAATTTAGTGAATTATTTTATTTTTGATAATGGAATGATTATAATGATGATCGTGAATAAAATCGTATACGAACCTCGACGAAAGGTTATTTTTCTTAGAATATAATCACCCTCGGCGCTGCGCGCCTCGGGTGATTAAAATTCTTCGAAAAATAACCTACTTTCGCACTCGGTGCGTAATATACTATTATACACCTACTTATACCAAGACCAACACCGTAAAGTTTTAATTAATGTACCGATCTGTGTGCCATAAACAGTCCTTTATTAAAATACCGCCGTCGCTTTAGTCGTCGTCTCTTCCGTAATGAAACACCTTCTGGATCCAGCCAGTCTTACAGTAATTCGGCGTACAACATAACCATGTTGAATACACCTCAGATACATGCTTCAGATACATCCATCTATATGTATACAATTGGGGCACCAGTTTTCAACTGATCTCTAATAAATCATAAATCATAATATTTGATACTTGATCCCATGGCGAATGCACCTTTCTTTTATATAACTTATGTTTAATATTCATCAAACAAGAATTTAGTTTCGCGTAAATACGACCTAGAATAGTTGCATTACAACAATTGGCAAGTAAGCAGTTAAGCAAGAGTAACAATAAATTATTATCGTAGGTTTTATGTAGAGCAATTAGGAAATGGGTTGTAGGAAATTGTATACTATTAATAACGTTGTCATCAAAATATGTAGAGTAGGTAATTGCAATGTGCACAATCATTCTGTATATAAACTGTACAAAAAGTAGAATAAAGCGACTATTGAATAAAACGTCTTTAGTTCACCTGCATCTGAGCGTCCAGGCCATAATTTGGGGAATGAGGCCGTTCTCCACTCAGTGCAGTTTAATAATATCCCCCCGGATATTAAACATGGTCCTTCGAGCAATTTAAACCAGCGACCTATGGATGGACGGTCCGGATAAGACGTCAAAATAAGGAAAAAGACGTCTGAAAAAGGAACTAAGGAATTAGCACCATCCGAAAAAGGGAATAACGGGTGAGTGACTGAAAAATTTTAGGAGGAACCGAGTGCTCAGGACAGCACTGCATAACGGAAAAAGGAAATAACCACCAACCCAACAAGGCAAGTGGTAAACCAATTGGTAATAGGCGCTAAGGAAGGCGTCAAAGGAAACAAAACGAAAAATAAACACCACACGAAAAAGGATTAACGGGTGAGTGACCGAAAATTTTTAGAAGGAACAAAGAAAATAAACCACCCCGTGGCAAAGGGTAAATAGCGGAAAAATAATCAAAAGGAATCCAAAATGGAGGAAATGAATAAATTGGTGGTACGGCAGCAGGAGATTGGAAATGACATATCCAAACTGCTGTCCAACTCAAAAAAGGATACAGCAGCCCGGAAGACTGCAAAATACATAGAAGAACGGCAGGCGAAATTAGAAGATTACCATCGGGAGGCAAGGAACAATCACACGGAGATAATCAAATTAAAAATTTCAGAACACGATTATTATGCAACAAATTTCATGGACCAAATTGAGGCAGTATACAACACTGCAAAGGCATACTTGAATGGGTTACAGAACACTGAAACAGATGGAAAAATGGACGAACAATTGATGAGGGTCAAAAGACAGGAGATTCGCATTGAACAATTCTACACAACAGCAGCTCAGATTACAAAGGAACGGGAGATGGGAAAGATATGCAAAGCGTTATATAACGACATGCAAAGGAGATGGGAGGTGATAAGCGACAACGAAGTAGAAATACAAGTCAATGAGGTAAGATTTGCTCACGAATATTTTACCTTGAAGAAGTTTGGCGAAGCACAAAAAGAATACTACAGAATACAAAGCCACCTAAAAAACGAGTGTGAGGACAACACTACACGGACGTCAAAAATCAAGCTGCCTAAAATAAGGATCCCGACATTCCGAACTGGGTATGAAAACTGGACTCCGTTTCATGATCTGTTTCAGAAGCTAATACATTCCAATGAAGAACTCTCGGATACAGAGAAGATGCATTACCTGAAAGGCCATTTGGATGGAGAAGCTGCCAAATTAATACAACATCTACCGATAACCGAGCAGAACTACGCCACGGCTTGGGACATATTGAAGAATCGATATCACAACACAACGTGAGGCTGATGGTATCAAACTTACTGGGCAAGATGATGGGTGCTCCGGCAGTCGAGAAAGAGGACGCGGAACAGCTGAAACGGCTTCATGACACAATCCGTGGGTGTCTCGAAGCAATAAATAATTTGGGGACAGACACAGCATCATGGGATACAATTGTAATAAAAATTGTATCAGACAAATGGGATGTTGAAACCAACAAGCTGTTCGAGCAGTCACTGAAGCAACCAAGTCAAATACCCAAATTAGAAGAAGTGATGGAGTTCTTGAAGTTGCGGTTCCAGTCCTTGGAGGCATCAGAACAAAGACCAAAACAATTCCAAGAGCAATCAACATCGAAGTCAAGATGGCAACCCACCAGCGCAATTACATGTTACTACTGCAAACAACATCATTCCATGGAAAGGTGCCCGAAATTTCAGACGCTTGCAGCACCACAAAAGATGAAGATCGTTAGGGAACAGCAGCTGTGCATCCGGTGCATGAAACATCATCAACAATACAAGTGTTATTCCACAATTAACTGTGCAACATGCAGCAGACCACACCATACCATGCTGCACACCCCATACAACGGAACATCAACACAGGCTACAAGACCAGCGAAATCAGCCTCCCACGCAGTCACAAGGTCGGGACAGATGGAGACGAAAAGACAAGACCACCAAGTGTTGTTGGCAACCGCAATGGTGAGAGTCCAGGATATAATGGGCGATCAGCAAGTGCTGAGGGTTTTGGTGGATCCAGGGTCACAAGCATCCTTCATCACCGAACAAGCGGCCCAGGAACTGAAGCTACCAAGAACCAAGATAACTGCGATGGTTTCGGGGCTTGGAAATAATGAACCGAAGACAGCAAGGTCCCAAGTTATGGTTCATCTGCAGCCACGGCACTCAAGTAAATACATGTTAACAACAGAGCTGATCGTGCTACCCAAAATTACCGAAAATTTACCACGGCAATCATTCAAGATGGAAATGGAATCTTGGCAAAATGTGGTACTGGCAGATCCAACCCTAAACATCCCAGGTCCAATAGACATTTTATTAGGAGCACACGATTATGCAAAAATAATAATGGAAGGGATCAAGAAGACAGAAAGCGAGCTACTTGGACAACAGACGCAGTTCGGATGGGTTATATCTGGACAAATCACGTATCCAGCAAAGAAGGGGAGACCGGTACTAGGAATGGTATCGGTGATTAATGAGGACAAACAATTAGCCAAATTTTGGGAACTGGAGGAGGTAGATGTCCCAATTCGACAGAGCGAAGAAGATCAATGGTGTGAAGACCATTATGTTGCCACCACCACCAGAGGTCCAGATGGAAGATATACCGTCAGAATACCATTCAAGGAGGAACCAAAAGAAATGGCAAAATCGCGGCCACTTGTAGCAACACGAGCAATTCACCTGGAGGTTGTTAGTGATATGACAACAGAGGCATTCATTGCAGCACTAAAAAGATTCACGGCCAGGAGAGGACGTTGTCAGCACATATACAGTGACAATGGTACCAATTTCGTGGGTGCCAGCAAAATTCTGGAACAAGTTCAACCCATCGTGCAAGGGAAGGATGTTCAAGAAGAATCCACTTCTATTGGAACGCAATGGCATTTCATCCCACCAGCAAGTCCACATATTGGTGGAATCTGGGAGAGTGGCGTCAAGTCACTTAAATATCACCTGAGACGAGTAATAGGCGAGGCGACGTTAACATACGAAGAATTAGCCACGTTAACTCAACAGATAGAGGCGTGTCTAAATTCGAGGCCATTAATTAACACCGGAGAAGTAGTAGATGACAGCATGCTATTAACACCGGCGCACTTTCTGATTGGAAAACCTATATTAGAGCCGTTTGAAGAAACAGGAGACAACAATGTCAATCTGGGCAGTAGATGGAAACTATTACAAAAAATGAAGAGAGAATTTTGGCAAGCTTGGTCAACGGAGTATCTACACAACTTGCAACAGCGGTATAAATGGAAGACCGCTAGGGATAATATCAAAGTCAAAGATGTGGTTCTGATCAAAGAGGATCATTTAACACCTGGTAAATGGCCGTTAGCAAGGATCGAAGAAGTACACCCAGCAGAGGATGGAACTGTACGAGTAGTAACCGTCACCAAAGCGGATGGGAAAAAATCAAAACGCAGCATACATCAATTAATACCATTAAATTCTGAAACAGGCGATAATGAATGCGTCAAAACATCAACATCACTAGTGAGCACTGCCAGATCACAGAGGGTAGGAGTTAAGGCGTTGCTGATCGCAATATTTCTAATGGTGGTAACAACAGGGGCAAATTACACCATAACATACCCTAAACCAGGACTATATGTGGAACACATTGGAGAAGCAAGAATAGAGAGAGGAATATTTAGAATCGAGGTCCAATATAGTAAAACCAGAATAACTGAAGATATGGAAAAAGCAGCTGTTAGCATAGACAAGTTTAAGGCACTATGCAATAACGTCACATCATTAACAGAAAACTCCCACTGTGAAACATTGGTACAACACATGGATGAACAAAAAGACCAACTACGATGGCTACAGGATGGTCTACAACACGTGATAGGTGTACGTGAAAGAAGAGGAATCTTAGGAGACATCTTAACATCAGTTTTTGGAGTTAATGATGAGGTGTATAGAGAAATCGACACACTGAACAAGAATCAACAAGAAGTTATTCGAAATTCCGAGCATCAAACAAAGATAATGTTATCCGCCATTTCTACATTCAATGACACGGAGACGAGAATTACAAACCAGCTGGAAAGGTTTCGCCTTAAATTAAATGAAGGAATAGAGGCGATAAATCACATGGAAAAATGGTATAGGCAAATCGACGAAAACAAGCTAAATATACAAGTACTTAATACATATCAATTAGCGATGAATCTGGTTAGTGAAATTTATAATCACTACCACAAAGTACTAAAAGTACATTACCAACGAGGGAGCTTTTACGACTTACTGTCAGAAACCCACATCAGGAAGGTAATCTTAACAGCGCAACAACAGCTGCCCAGTAGCATGGAAATTTTGGCACATCCAATAAAACGAACAATGGTGCAACGGAATGACACTCACATACGCGTGTTCGGAGTGTTTGTGGTGGCAGAGATCACGGAATACGTGATTATGAAGATCACCCCCATTCCTTTAAAGATGGAAGATTCAACCGTTTGGGAATTAAGTACAGACAACAACATAATTAGCGTTGACTACAACAATCAATTATACTTCGAATTAACGGACGAAGAATTCAAGAACAGCATTAAGATAGAGAAGCACAAATTTCTATGTGCACCTACAGTAGTAAAAAAGATGGAAGACAGCCCTAACTGCATCATAAGGGAAATTTACAACCATACGGAGAACAGCAATTGTAACATTCAACAGCATACAATTACCAGCACCATATGGAAACAACTTTACATGGAAAACACGTGGATGTTTATTACCAAACAACCCACAAGAGTGGCAATCATATGCAACGGACGTCGACAGGAGGTTATGTTAAACAATACGGGAATCATCAACCTATCCCAGGATTGTCGACTACAAACGAGGCAAAGCATCTTAAACCCGAGAAGAGATAAATCTATAATGGTACTCGGCAGTTACATCAAACACGTTAATATCAGTACTCAACATACCAAGAGGCACCCACACCACGTACATCCACTGGAAGAACCTGTAGTGAAGGCCGGAGAACAGTTGAACCAGCTAAGGGATAAGGAGCAAGAACTACAAAATCACATTAGGGAAACTGCATGGCAGAAAGTAACAACACATTCAATGATGACGAGCACTCTAACTACCATAATAATCATTACGGCATCATTGGCTATTGGAGGAGGTTATATCTGGTATAAACGACGACAACAACCATCCCGGCAAACAACAGAAGACATAAAGATGGAACCAATAATATATGCTCAACCAGAAACACAAGGGCAGAACACCGTTGGAGCTGTCGCGAGTCGGCAGAATGTTTAATATTCATCAAACAAGAATTTAGTTTCGCGTAAATACGACCTAGAATAGTTGCATTACAACAATTGGCAAGTAAGCAGTTAAGCAAGAGTAACAATAAATTATTATCGTAGGTTTTATGTAGAGCAATTAGGAAATGGGTTGTAGGAAATTGTATACTATTAATAACGTTGTCATCAAAATATGTAGAGTAGGTAATTGCAATGTGCACAATCATTCTGTATATAAACTGTACAAAAAGTAGAATAAAGCGACTATTGAATAAAACGTCTTTAGTTCACCTGCATCTGAGCGTCCAGGCCATAATTTGGGGAATGAGGCCGTTCTCCACTCAGTGCAGTTTAATAATATCCCCCCGGATATTAAACAACTTAAAATCGTTTAAAACTCGTTTTGGGTTTCTAATCCTAATTTTGTAATTATGTCTATGCTTTTGAAAAGCTTTTATTTTTTCTGCTGCTATCCTAATTCAACATAGAATATTATTAGACCGAGATGACGACAGATGATTAGTAAACGTCTGTCACCGCAATTTTCTCTTTACATAGGTTAGAATTAGCGTATAAACGTTCCTCATACGTTTGTTGAGCAGTCCGATCAATTTTTATGTAATTTTTCAAATTTTAACAACACAACAAACAAAAGTTTATTAATAAACGTCAATTTTAAAATAATATTGGAGAGAGAAAATAATAGGACGCTAGCATATTGACTGACGTTTTTCGTTGTCTATTCGCTTGGTAGCATATTTACTATGTAATGTTCCAAAAATTGCTCAAAAAAAGTTTGATTGGAGAACATCTGACAATATTTATTTATTTTGCCTTTATTTTTGATTGGGCGGGGTTTCAGCCAAGGCTGCTGTACCAACCTACTGTACATTTACAAATGTCCATGCCCGAATCCGGATTCGAACCAGGGACCCATTGTACCGCGGTACAGCTTCAACTGAACTGCGCCACACGGGCCGGTATATGTCAATATGAAATATCAAATGTATTAATTGGGTGACGTTTATTAATAAAATTTTGTTTGTTGTGTTGTCAAGATTTTAAAAACATAAAAATAGATTTTACTGCTCAAAAGACGTATGATATACGTTTATACGCTAGTTCTAACCTATGTAAAGAAAAAATTGCGGTGACAGACGTGTACTGTCGCTATCTCTCGGTCTATATAGAATTAAATTGATCTTGCCAGAATTATGTGCCATTTCAAGAACCACAAACACATACTCATAAGCGAGCTCATATTAAGACAACTGAACTTCACTTCACTTTACTTGAATGCTGCCTGACAATACTTCATTACAAATGCGATTCTTTCATAACCTAATTCGCTACTGTTGTTTGGAAGCTCGCAGTGTATTACATCCAGTAATGCAAGATAAAGTCGTGCAATCTGAGATACAATCTGGCATTTTTAAGAAGTTTCAATTATGGTGATGGCCCTTTAGAACCATCGTACAAAGCTCATGTTTGTCTTATTATATTTTTATTATTCTCGATGCAAATTTTCGTCGATAAATGTATTCCGATTTTTCACTTTCACAATAGTCTAGTGCTATTATAGTAGTCGATATATCTTATTTACGTAATTTGTTTAATTCTCGCATACTCGTATACTCTCACAGCACGCATCCTATATATAGCGACCATAATTCATTCAGGTCAGGTCTCAACGATCCTTAGGATACATTTAATGTTGGCTTGAAAGTTTTTCATTTTAATTTAGGTGTTCCCTTTGGGGTTGGTTCAAGTAAATTACATTACTTTATCTAAATCGATGTGAATGAAATATTAAAGCTGTTTAAATTGTTCTAAACTGCGCGAAAATATAAATTAATAAATCAACAATTTTTAATTAAATATCTACGCTTATTCATCCAAAATATTGAAAGGTCGTGGTCGTCATTTCTCCACTGAAGTAAAACAATTTTATTTGTTTGCATAATAAAAGAACATCTTGAATTTTTCAGAAGGGCCATTCATCTTCGAATGTAAAAAAAAGTAGGAGTAATTGCTATAAATGTGGAGGTTTTTGTTTCGTAGCGGTAGCATGGTACTTCGTTAGTATTTGAGAGGCTTCTTTAATTACATTTTGCCTTCCTCCGTCAGCAACTATATCATTTTTCCATCGTTAAACACTTTTTAAGATGCGAATGTAAAGTAACGCACATAAACAACTTGAAAGTTATAAATGGACATTTTCCCTGCGTATCAACTATCAAGCGATATATTCTTTATTTATTAATAAATTTAGGAAAATGAGGAACAAGTCAAATTTATAAGGGGTTTTGGGATGTTTGTAGAACTTACAAATCATTTATAACTCGCATTTCAAACCCGTATTACGATACCAGAGGATAAAATAGCAGGTAAATTGGATGAAAATTTAAAAAGAGGGGGATCGATTTTAGGATGAGCATCTTTTATAAGAGAATCCTTGGCAGATAGTCTGCGCTTGAAAATTTATTAAACGATCTGGTTGTATGCACCATATTTACAACCATGATCATAGTTTAAAGAATTTACATAACAACAGTTACTCAGCAATGCCACTCGAAGTTTAAAATTTTGATTCTTATTGTCTCTGAATTAAACACGAGTACACCCACAAAAGGTATAATAAATCTAATTTTATTTAACACAAAAACTAAATATTAAATAAGTTCAGCCCTCAACAGGCTTTCGCCCTAGCTTTCACCCAATTACAGAGTGACCCGCATAATGCTTTTTAGAGGTGCCCCTGCAGAAGGTCGTAAGTTGTTCTATACTACTCCAGTATTTAGCTTACGAATTAGGAAAACTACAGGAAAACCTAATTCGGAGTAGCCGGTAGAATGATCGAAACGGATCTATGGAATTCCCATCTCTGCCACAGATGAAAAATTTACCACAACCCAGGTTCGAACACCCGACCTCCAGGCTATGCAGCCCAACTTGCTACCATACAGACGGTATGGGCAGCTTTATTTGAAAGTCCTGGAGAAAGAAAATTTTTAATAGTGGAGTTGGTGTTTCATTAAATACTGGAATCAATGAAATAACATGGCTGTTTCTCGAAGGTGGGAAAGCGCGTTTGTTTGGAAAAAGTGCTTATCTTGATCCCCTCTATCACCCAATTTTTTTTAAATACGGTCATGTAACATCCTGTATACTTAATATAGTTATGTTTGTAGTTCAAGATTTAATACCAAAAGTTTTATGAATCGGTTTTAATGTTTTTTTATTTCAATTTACTGCCCCGCACTTACCAAATGCGCCGCAAAGTTTAAGAAATTCTGCCTAAGACATTATATGAATTTCTTATCTTCTTTACATGTTCGTGAGAAAAAAGAACATACACGCGATTCGTACAATACCGTAATGCAAAACCTGAAATAAACATAAATTATTTATAGAAAATATAATATAGGGAATGCGTTAATGGAAAATTGCAAACGGTTTTTGCATTGAATCTTCCTTTTTAAATCGGTTAATAAGATGAAACTCATTTCAAACCGTTGGATACTACCCAAGCAATATCCTTCAGGTTCATCCCCAAATTCGTTTAGCGATACGCATAAAAAAACTCTGATTTTTAAATGCGAATTGTGATAGATGCCTGACTATACTACGTTAGTAGATATTTCATCTAAAGTATCGACGATATTGCAGAGAATGGAACAATAAAAACTTCAAAGACACGACACACCAATAAAAACGGTATCAGAGAATTTCAAACATACGTGTTCGCCGACATTCCAACGCTTGTTATTAACAGAAATAATTTTAATCCGATTTTTCTTTTTAAACTAAACAGCAGATAATCAAAATCCCTACTGCTTTATTGCTGGATTTTGGGGATCACATTTAATTATTTCAAACGAAACGAGGCTGTTCTATAAATCGTTCATGTCAAGCGTTTTAAAGTCTAAAACATTGACGACAGTAGATAGGTTTAAAAAATGTCAAACGTTCTGAAAAGGGTTGTATTTTTGAGAATAACATTTGAACGTTTATAAAAAAAAGCAATCATTGTTAAATTTGGGTATTGGAAATAAGTGGAAGTATAGGTATAGTGTCACAATTTCTAGAATTTGGTATGCAGGTAATTACACTCCTCCGGTTTAATTTTTTCCGGTAAAATTGTCTTCATTCATTCCAACTTTTTGTAAACAATGTTGTTCGACAATTAAAGTAAGTTTGTATTGGATTGCGAAGTGGTTGGTATAACTTTATATCACTTTACCGCTTTTAGTCGATAGACGTATTATTAAACCAATACAAAACTTTATAAATTTTACTTAACTCGACTGGAGTTTTTGCTGAAACTTGACTATTAGCTTCTGATATATTTCACGCGTCTAAAAAATGAATTAAAAACTAATTGAGCTTAAAGTAACTTCTTATATTCAACAAGCGTTACAGTACAATGAGTCGTTTCTGCATAATCGCGCAATTATTCCGTATATTGCTTAAAACTTACCTGCACAAAATGCTGAACACTTTCCAAAAGCATACCATACATTTTAATATCGCGCGTTTGCAATACTACCGTACGGCGTACTGCCAAAATATTTATATTTCGAGAAGGCCGCGCGATTGCGAAACGCGACGAACCGCTTTGGGGTGCTTCAAATGAAGAAGTGCGTGGTCAAAGGAGCGTCGGTTGGATAAGGTTGAAAACCGACGCGACGCGCGCCGCTTTGATAAGTTTACACTCTTTGTACCTACAAACGTGAGGATATGATCAACAGGTGTCTATGACGTAACGTAATCGAACCCTATATTCTAGTGTCAAGCCCACTACCATACATTCAGGTACTATGCGATCAAAAATGAGTTACTGTCGAGTTACCTTTGGAATTTTTGTATACATGGGTTCGAAGCCAACTCGACAGCAACTCATTTTTGATCGCTCATTATAGATATCTTTCATAACCATGTAACACTTTTTCCTTCTATTCTTTGTCCATTATTAATACATAATCCTAGCTTCATTTATAATTCGGGGTATTTAATTTAATTATGCCAAACGATAGGGACGATAGAGTGTATTAGCTCTAAAGCTCTTTATACATTAACATTAAAGCGTCAACAATACATGTCGCTGTCACAGTATTTTATTCCATTTCACGTTCATTTATTAATTCATTTAATTGAAAAAGTGGATTAGAAGTCGATCCATAAAACTGGACTATGTAACGGCTAGTAACAACGAATTCTTGCTCCTATATAAGCTTTGATTTTATTTTTTTAAATACAAAAATATGCCACGTTCTTGAAACTTGCCCCGGCAGCTAGCTCAAAAATCAAGAGAGACATTCACATCCACCACTATCTTCAACAAAGCTAATACTATTATAAAAGAACGAAATTTTAAATCCGCTTGGTACTGGTATGCTTACCTTATATTAAAAAAATAACCACAGATAACAAATACTTTGTGACTCATGATCTGTGGTATTCCATATTTCATAATTAGTGACCCAATGTCAGGATAACCCCGAATTAACCAAAATCTCACAAAAAACCTTTTTGTATCACTTGCACACCACACTATCTTAAACCCATAGATATTTCAAAGCAACAACTATTTTTTACTCGGTACTCCAAGATTTATTGAAGGTTTATCTAATACACAAAAAAAATCTTGATTTTAAGAAATCTGCCCTAGGAGGCAATAGATTGAAAGAAAATTTGTCATGTACTTTAACCTAATTTCCAGTTCTAGAACTTCCAAGGAAGTACAATATATCCGGGTTTGGCATAGTACCGGTTGAATGACGAGTTTCGTTCTCTCCTACGGACAATAAAAAAAGGAGGCAAAAGATCTAAGGTAACAAGAGAATGAGATCTGCTATAGTTACACTCGTCGTGAGGCCGTGAGTGACAGATGTGCTTCGGGCGCCAGGAAGTAATAAACCACAGAATCCCGAAAAGAAGACTCAGATCTCAAAATGCTTACAAGTGGCTAACAAGAATATTCAAAGGTTAGCCCAAATAGGGCCGAATGCACAAACAATAAATAATCAGGCGGTTAGTTAATCAGTATGATTAAATTAACCCTTTGATTAAGTTCGATTGGCATGTACAAAACAAAAGAACTTCGTTATTAACTAACCAAGGTGATTAAGCATTGATTAAATATTTGGTAAAAATTGGCGCCGGCAACGTTGTATTTTTATGGAAATGTGTGATTTTTTTTACAAAGCCTACTTTTTGGATCGTATAGAAGGCTTTCCTTTTTTGTTATCTGTAAAAGATCCGTGGCCAAAACTTTACCGAAGTACACGAAGAACATTTACTGCAAGTAATTGATTGAATCATAAGCAATTATTACCTTCTTATTATAGTAACTTAGAGAATGTCCTGAGCTCGTTCAATAAAAGCTCAGGTTAAACTTCCATTGAGTGCTTAATTTTATTGAAAGTGGAGCTTATTCCAACATATATTTTTAACTGCTAGAATAATTTATTACAGTAGCTAAAATATCATAAATTAAGCACTGGTTCCTGAGAAAGTTTCTCACCTTTACACCTCTCGATGCTGCATACCTTCAGTCTTATACCAATTCCGAATACTAATTTTTTTCCAATTTAGCAAAGAACATATAAACTAGAATCCAGAGTGACGAGCTCTCAGAAACTTCCGCATTTCTGAAACATCAAGCCCATGAGAGTTCGTTCACAGAAAATTTCATTTCCGAATCAATCACCAAAAAAAGCAGTAAGCAATTGAAGCACTTTTATGACAACATAAAAGGAAATGCGAGAAAAGCGGATGCATCGAGCAATGTAAGTAATGCTTAATGTTTATAAATTCATTATTAGGATATTAAGTTACTGGTACATTTTTAGAAAGAAAGAGATCGAGGGCAATTAAAGAAGCTCTCGATAGAGAAATGCTTCCAGAAGAAGCTTTACTTGCCAAAAAGTGTGAAACCTAACTTCTTATTTCGAAGGTATCCAGAAAGAAAACTGAACGAGAAATCGAAAGCAGCATTACCGGCACAACGAGTGCTATCGATAATGAGTGCTATGGTAACGCCTCTTATTATGTTACAAATCAAAGTTTGAAATTGCTTAATAAAAACATTGTTTTAAAGATGGCGAGTCGTTATTGCTATTGGAACCTTCCGCGCCAGCAATCATCCTTGAAGTGTCTCAAAGTACCTATATCGTTATCATTTTCTTCCACACCTGACCGTCATTGTACTCCAAAACGTGGAATAATTGCTCTAAAACGGAGACACCCAAATCCAAAATAATAAAACTTCATTTTTAATTTAATTTAATTTTTAATCCGAGACGAAACGAGACTTTCGAAAGTCTCATCTCGTCTCTTTACCTCGGATTAGACCAAGTCAAAGTCTCGTCTCGACTGGTTCAGTGTCGTCTCGTCTCGTCTGGTTTGGTCTCGCTTGGTCTCGACATACTATCCTAGAACGGTGTAGATAGAGCATATTTAAAAGCACCAAGAAAGCATGACAAGTATCTGCTAATCACGAAACACAATTTCTCTATTACTTACGCTATTTTACGGATTTTCTTACCATTCGCCGCTCTGCAGCTAAAAAATATTAGCTTTCATAAAATGTAACTAAGAAAGACACACTGAATTTCTTTCTTATATAGGCACGTAAAGACAATCTGACTGACCAAGTTATTACTTTGTAAAATCTTACTTTTATGGGTTCAACCACGCGGTAAATATGTATAGGTACCTACAAAAGATTGGATTTATTGCCATAAACTTGTGAAAACACAATAAAAGCATTATCCGCGAGAACTTACTTGTTTAGCATAGTAGCATGTAGCATAGACAATTACCATTGCCTGAGTAAGCAGCTATACAGGCCAGTCATATTAGACAATTTTTTTGCCAAACATTGCAAAAAATACTGTAAAGTTGCATTTGTAATATGTTGTTAGGGACTACCTAGACAATATAAATCTAGATTTGCAACCCTCAGAAACATGAGCCAGCCGATGTACAGGGTGAAAATCGAGAAAATTTTGGACTTTTTTCAGTTTTTCGCAAAAAAGTAAGTGTTATTATCTCTTTAAAAGTAGAGAAAATTACCTAAAAGGCGAGGTATGTGCGGGATCTGTAACCCAATTAGTTCCAGGGATACATCTCTGTGAATATTGAAAAGTTTTTTGAAATTTTTACGTTTGTTATATTTTATACCATAATAAATATTGCCATAAATACTCATACATACTACATACGTATGTATGTATCATACAGAAGAGGATTTATGAAATGACCTCTCAGCAGCGGTCTGAATTCGTGTATCGAGAGGCGATGCACAGAATTAAGAGCTCTGTCTGTGTGCTCTGCCGTAATCTTTCCACCACGTCGTGTGACCACATCGCTCATAAATTTTATGAATGGTGTAATTAATAGAGTCCTTAATTATATTATACCGGTGCTGCGTTCTGTGTATATACTAGTACCTTGTGTACAGAACGGTACGCTTGAAAAATTAACACATTGACAATATTGCAAAATGTTTTTGAAATATTGTTAATGTTGATTATATGGTAAAATATACTTCAGAAACGAAAATAAGTATGTAATTGATATTAGTATGAAATATTCTGTAATAATTAAGTAACAATAATTACAAAAGTTTTATTTCATATTTATTTTAAATATTCAAGAAAATAATATCAAATATCCAAGTGTGCTGAAAATGTTTATCTGATCAGCTTTTAGATTGCAAATGTGTTCGATTCTTAAGTCGCTACTGATTATTTAACAGAAGGAAGATGTATTTTAATGTTAGTTGTCTTGTTTAAAAACCAAATCCATCGAAATGCCTGTCCCAGCGGATATTAATTGCTTTATTTATTTATCTCGTGCAAGACTTTGAAGTGTTTCTGCAGGAGGACGCAAGTCATGAGAAAGTAGAGAGAGCGGGCTAATCCATTATAATGGCCCTCTACGGAGGAGATGGTCAACATCCCCTGCACATAATGCGATACAGCAATTTTGTCAAGAGTTCTGCAAATGCTAAAATCAATCTGGCACGACTTCCACCCACGAAAGATGCAACCAAATATCACTCTTTTCGTGCGTACCACCAGGTACAGAAGTGGCTTGGAGTCAAAAAGGCTCCAATACTTTGGGGATGGACGGCCACGGATCAGAGGGGCTACTTCCGATCTCTATGATGCAGAACGCGAACACTGCGAAGGCATCAATTGCACGAACATACCAAGAGCCGAGGAGTTGGATGAAGAGATCTACGCAGATGTGGAGTCACCTCCAGACAACTTTGATAGCGTCTCCTCTCTTCAACCTAAAGATAGCCAAATAGGAAGTTCAAGTACAAGCGATGACTCTTCGCCTCCTCCAAAGATGATTAAGGTTTACGCAAACCGACGCGGACATGCGGACGCGGGAGCGGGAGCGGTACCGGATGCGGGGAAATATTTCTACTGCTGGATAGGCGAGCACGTACACCGATGTGGCGGTTCGCACGCATATACCGCTGTAGAAATATTTCCCGCATCCGTACCGCTCCCGCTCCCTCGTCCGCATGTCCGTGTCGGTTTGCGTGGACCATTACCTCGATTTTAAGTTGTGAAAATTTCTAATGTAATTATTTTATTTTCACTTTTTTTGGAAAACTTGTCAATATTCACAGAGCTGTATCTCTGGAACTAATTGGGTTACAGATCTCGCACATAGCTCGTTTTTTAGGTAATTTTCTCTGCGTGTATCTTAATTTCACCAATCACTAATTATTATATTACATATTGTAACGGAAACGCTCCAGACATGACGTCACCTTTGGCGCTCTGGAATTTTCTACGCGCGCGATAGTGGGATTTGTGTAGGAATATTCGAGACTGTACGCCAATGTTCTGGACTTACATTGCTTGCGTGTATAAATGGTTGCGGACCGAACATCGCGGCAGTCTACTACCGAACGAGATCGAGTACGTAAACAGCGAGCGCGGAAATATAAATTGCGAAGTGTGTGATATAAATAATCGATATAAATTGTACGGTTTTTTATAGTGTTTTAGTTTTGTTTAATAAATATTGATATAAATCGAACCCGAATTTATAAATCACGTTACAATATATTTATACGTATATTAAAGTGGTGTTGTATTTGTTTATCCAAACGAATGCTAAAAAAACGGTTATTTATATACGTATTATCAACGTAGAACGTGAACTCTCTGGTTTATATGTAGATATGAATAAAATTCGTACATTAAACGTAGGTATAAAATTCGTCTACACAAAAACGTATACCATATTACCAATACCGAATTTATCCTATCAAAGCGCTTTTAAAACCGTATATTAAACGTATGTGTGTTTACTGGGCTACTAAATAAATAAATCTCTCTGTATGAAATTGAGAAGATACGAGGGTAGTAATAACAGTAAAAATCAATTTAGGTACGAAAAAAATACTGGTTTATTCACACCAAATATCCAATCAAAAATAAACTCCATAATGGGATAGCATAAAACACAAATATTCAAAATTATAATTTACATTAACCAAAAATCTGAGTATCTTGACTGTGCAATTTAAAATTTTTTCCAGTTTAACCAACTTCCAATTAATGTAAATGATGTACTTAGGATAACAAGATAAAATCGTAATTATATCCTCCTACGGAGTTAAGGACGAATCCATCCATCCATTTCCGGAAGAATCCAGTTACCAGAAATTAATAAAAAATGGTTGATGGTAATTAAAATGCAATGCGTTCCTATCTAACGCTTCAGATTTTAATTAAAATAAACTGCACTCTGTCACGACTCAGTAACGAAAGAGGAAGGCGAAGATCGACAACCAAAAAGCACGACACCTGCGAAATGCGCGCTAAAATTGCGTGGTTCAAATTCCAACAATAGATGGAGCCATATATTCATGGTATAATAAAAAATAAAAATAATAAATAAAACATATATTTAACTCTTCTCAATAGTTACGAGGATCATTCAACAAAATATACTGTGAACAGTAATAATCAGGGTAATAATGGAACAGTAGTGACGAAATAAACCGTTACAACATATGTATGGTGTGTAAATCTACCAAAAAAGGTGTGAAACTACAATTGGATAAGTGCCACTCCATCTTTAGCCAATTGTTCCAACTTGTCCTTTTCTATAACAAGACCCTCAAAAGGGTTGAATTTATCTCAAAAGTTCGTTCACTAGAATATAGACTTGCACCAAGGAAAGCTGAATTTCGAAACGAGGTAAATTAAATTGGCCTTATCAAAACTGGTAATACATGTGTAGGATGTATGCCAAAGCATGGACAAGGTCAAAATTACCATAAATCGTTGAAATGAAACATGCTTGCTTATGCAACCACACATCGCTCTCAAGTTCTGAGCGGGTAGTAGTTGGTGGTTAGGGAGTGGCTCAGAACCCGTATTCCAACAAAACCCCCCACATGAAGCAATTTAGAGACATCAACAACACGGAACAAATCCGATCCAAAGAAAACGAATCAACAATTATCATTATGATATGGTACTAATTTTGGGCTCTTTCGAATTTATGGGAATTACTGTTGATATAAATTAACCATGCTGAAGAACTCTTAAGGCTACAATCTAAACATATTTTTATCGACATTTCAATTGTTATATAGGGGTTATTTATATCCAAGTTGCATTATTTTACATATCTCGTTATATTATTGCATATTTCGATTCCTTGGTAAATTTTAGTGTGACTATATGTATCTATGTATTTTGTGTATTATTGTATTCAAAAAGTAGATGTCCAATAAAAATTAAATATCGCCGTAACCATAATAGTTATTGTGTACCAAGGCCCTAAAAGTGATCTTTTTTGGCCGAAGCTGCTGTTTGTGGCTGAGGCAGTAGCCGAGGCCGCAATTCAGATGAGGTCTAACAAATCACTTTTGGCCAAGGTGCACACAACATATTTTAGGGGATCATCAAAAAAGAAATCAAAAATTTGCTCATAAAACAACATTTTGATACCGCACGGTTGCCGCCAGACATGGTTGAGGAGCACGAACTTATAAATTAAGATGGACTGTTAATGCTGAATTGACAAATGACACCTACATGGGGGCAGCTATGATGTGCACTCACTTGGCGCGAAATTGAAATCAACTAATAAACAAGCATTAATCTCACGTTTTCTAAATAAATTACTGTGGCACATGTCATTTTCCAAGGCTGCAATAGTCTAAAAACTTTAGCACTAGGAAAATTCCCCTAGCAAATAACTAAAACGTGCACATCATGGCCGCGCCCATGCTACGGCCATTTCTACCTCTATGCAACTGTTTCATCAGCAGTCCATCTTAATTTATAAGTTCGTGTTCAGGAGTCACTTGCAGGCTCATGAATACAAAAATGCACGACAGTTCCTACAAACTTTGAGTGAAAATTCGAAAAGCCCGGATTGGGGCCTATTATGTAAGTATACAGCGAACCTACATTACCTAGGGTTGCCCAAAAGTTTTTTAAAGACCAAAGAGGTAATTGAAAAGGTAGAAGAACGAGAAGCCGATCAACCAATAACTGTGAATGATTGAGCAGTTGAGGACAGCGATATATGGATGAGGAAGATAGAAGAAGCTGATGAACCCATCATTCTGTTGTAATATTGATTCAGCTGTGGAAGACAGCGACACGGATGATGAATAAAAAAAAATATACCCACAAAAAACACACGGTAGGTACTTACTAACTCGATCCAGAGACTGGTATAACAAGTCTCTGACTCGATCGGGCTCCCTTGATAAAATATTTTACCCATTTATAGATCAAATCCCGGGCAGCGTTATTCACATGTATTTTTCTATTTCTATTTTCTATCTGAAATCTAAGTACAAAATAGAATTTGTAACTCAGTGTAATCACTAAATTAATTAACAAAATAAAACGAAATTAAATAAAAAACAAAGCTTCAAGTTTCCCCTTACTGTTATGCAACACATCACATTTGCGTATTTTGCAATCTAGGCAACAGCGCGCGCCTGTCATCTGTCACAACACAAATCACAATCGTTCACTTACGCATGGCAAATGTTTACATTTCTTTATTTTGATTTTAGGTAGTGCTTCTTTACAAATTGTTTCAATTTTTATAATTATACAAAAATGTCGAAAACCGAACGGCCAGACATCGATGATGAGATGTATCGAACTACAATTTTTCAACAAGCAGCGGCTTCCTGCACGGGGGCTCTCATAACCTCTATATTGGGTAGGTATTTACATGGGGAGTTAATATTTTCAGTAATTCTTTCCTTACAGTGACACCTCTGGACGTAGTTAAAATAAGACTTCAAACTCAACAAAGAGTAATTACTAATAATTGTTTTTTATACTGTAATGGCTTAATGGACCATTTATGCACTTGTTATCCAAACGGTGCTCAAAAACAATGGTATAACCGACCCGGGCATTTTAATGGAACTATTGTACTAATAAGTTTATTATTCAATCTTTCCATAGCCTTTAATGTTATATCTACAGGACGCTTTTGTAAAAATAACTCGATACGAAGGTATTGCATCGTTGTGGAGCGGTTTAAGCCCGACATTGATACTAGCACTTCCCGCTACGATAGCGTACTTCGTCACATATGAACAATTGCGTTTAGGCTTAAAAGATTATTGTAATAGGGATCGACAAGATGGGGAACCATTTAAGCAGCCTGCATGGATTCCCCTGATAGCTGGTGCTACTGCGCGGTTGTTTTCTGTCGTTTCTGTTAGCCCTCTTGAACTTATCCGAACAAAAATGCAATCCACAAAACTTAGCTATTTGGGTAAGTTAAATTTTTGACTTGTATGTGCGCTATTAATTGTTTGTTAGAAATTGGTGAAGCACTGAAATTAGTTTTGAAGACTGATGGTATTAAAGGACTGTGGAGGGGTGTGTTTCCAACCTTACTACGTGATGTTCCATTTTCGGCTATATATTGGTCACAGTATGAAGCACTGAAAAGGTGGTATGGTCCTGGAGTGCCATCTTTTTGGTTTAGTTTTATGGCTGGTGCATTTTCTGGAGGTGTAAGTAGTTTGCCAAGGAGAATTTTAAGTACCTAATTATACTTTTTACCTTGCTTTTTACATAATCTCGTGAGCAATAAATAAACAATGACAATATTATGGATACTTAACGTTTATGACTGTAGTTACTCTAAGCTAGGCTATTATTTTGCAATTCTGTATATCTTCTCATGTACCCTGTGTCCTATTTCGGTTGAGATTGCGGTGTATCTCAGCTGTTTTTAATAACATAGACTTGGGGTTTTCGCGTGTCAGTTTTTTGTAAAACTTTTTTGCCACAAACAATCTAGCTACATTTGTTTGAGATACAGGGTGAAAACGAAAACTTTGACTGTTTGGGATGTTATCATATCTTCCTACCCATGTAAGATAGAAAAAAGGTGAAAACTGTTTCTTCTTGATATTTTTACGCAGAATTTAGTGGCGTAGTAAAAAAAAATTTTGGACCACCGTTTCTGAGATTTGACCCCATGTTGGCATTTTTTAAATGCAACACCCTATATATTTTAACGTCAATTATTTGCATTCTTTTTCCTGATTACATTGATGTATTACAACCTATATCTTTTTTATATAATTATATATTATATTACTTATGTTTCTCCAAATTTTGAAATGACATGTTTCTAGCTTAACCAAAATAGGACACACAGTATGTTGTTCAAATTTATTTAATCTCCCTCTATTAGCTACCTAAACGAAATTGAGTTTTAGTAATATCTTTTGCTTCAAGGCCAATCAGTCTCCCTTAGCTGAAGGTTTCAAGAATACAAAAATAAAAAAAAAAAAATTTTAGGTGGCATCAATCATTACTCTTCCATTTGATGTTATCAAAACGCATCAACAAACTGAATTGGGTGATCAATCAAATGGGAGTGAGTAGCATCGTTTAGTGACTGTCAAATAAATTTAATAACAAACAGTCGAAGATTTTCCAACAGAAAATCATTAATACGTAACATTTTTAGCACGAAAATCAGGTTCTACTATGAAGATGATGTTACAATTACACAAACAGCATGGACCCAAAGCACTATTTGCAGGACTGGTACCTCGTCTGATCAAGGTTGCACCTGCCTGCGCAATCATGATTTCTACTTTTGAATATGGTAAAATAACATTCAACAGGTTAGGAAGCTACACTTTTGGTACAAAAGAAAATAGCGGCAGAGAAAGTTCTGAAACAGTAAACAATGTCAACAAGTCTGTCACTGGCAAGAACTTCACTGTTCAGAATATTGTTTCAAAAACAAAATCTGAAGTTTTATAAATAGGTCTAGTCAAATTTGGATTACATTCTTTGTTTGCAAAACACTAGTTAACCTGAAAAAAAAATGGTTACTTAGTTCATTATAAAAATGGATGCACCAACTTGTGTTTAGAATTGTTAACACATTCCTTTTGTGTTCTACTTTTACAGGTTGGTAGGTGCAGAATGAACCAAATTTCAACATTCCAAAACAAATTTTGCAATAATTGTTTTGTGTGATACTTAAATAGAGAATTGACCAAAGTTATGTTAATAGAGTTTCCATATCTATTGAAGAAAGTGATTCTCCTATCTCTGTCCCAACATCCCAACCTGTCCTGCCAATGAAAATTTCTACATCTAAAAAGTGATGCATCTCTTGTTGTGGAAATCGGCGTGTATACTAGTTAGATTTTTTAAAATTGTGTACAATCTAAAAGCAATCACATTGTGATTCAGTTTTGTAAGTTCATACTTGTAAATATATCTATGTGCAACAAAATTAATAAAGTCGCTTTATTGATCTAGCATCTGTTGTTAAAGGTCTCAAAAACAGTAGAAGCGTTGAGTGAAGGATTAAATTACTCTAACAAAAAATCACGTTTCAGTAAAAATTAAAAAAAATATCGAATCTTCCTATTGGCCCGTATGAATAAAAGTAAGCAAATGCTTATACTTGCAAAATTCAAAGTAAATACTCGTAAGTGCTCCTTCGCACTGGGCGACTTAGCAGCGCTTCTAAGCAGAAGGACAGGACGCAGTGCAGCGCTGCTAAACAGACCAGTATGAAGGGGCAGGAGTATTTAGTTTAAATTTTGCAAGTTTAAGCATTTGCTTACTTTTATTCATACGGCTATTATATCTTTGAATACCAATATACACGCGCTAAGTATAATGAGCACAGAGTAGTTAATCTGTGGTATGAGTAAAGTGTAAGTCTAACTTAAGTAATATCTATGAATTCCACCCTCATAGTCCATTTGTTATTACTGTTCCGATATACCTATAATTAACCCCACTAAATGCAGCGTTAACTTTTTCTACCTCACGTCGTAGATTTAAACATAAACAATGGTTGTTTACGCCTACTTGATGGTGATGCCATGCCATGCAAGCGAAATTCACTTCAATAAACATTCTTTAACGTAAGCGATACGAGCTGGAATGGCTTAACCGTTGTGGTACCTTACTTTGTTTATTCTGCACGTCAACAATAACGCGTTGCAGTTTGTTTGAGAGAATTATTTATATTAAATCGACGACGTGCAGTAAAAAAAAGTTAACGCTGCATTTAGTGGGGTTAATTACATATCGGAATAGTAACAACGGATATAGTTGTAAAATTTATGTAACAAGTTGCAAATTGACTGTCTTTGGCGTACTAGACGTGTATTTGTCCAATTAGCGCAGCGAATTGCACAAAAACGTCGGCATACTGCATCAAAGACTTCTCATCCTTTTAGGACTGACCGAAACAGTGTAAGTATAATAGAATGCGCTCTCCCGGTTTATTCAACCCCCATATTATCCATAATTAACAGTTAACCATAACTTGAATCAAACAAGTATAGAAATTGGCTAGTTATTTTTTTTAATTTTTTTTTTATTGCCTTTATTTTATAGTGAGCGGAGTGTTAGCAATTTGCTACTCTTCCCACTCAACCCACTATATAATCACAAACCGCCATGCCTCTTACCTGGGATTCGAACCCAGGACCCTTGTAGCCAAAGTTAGAGCTTCTCGTAAGCTCTTCTGAGCAGTTATCGCCTGAATTAGGATAGGCAACCCCTACTCCTACTAATATGGGTTTCCCTGTGCCTCAGTGATGGACCCCAGATATTCTAATCGGTTTTTTTTTTTGTAAATAAGTATCTTGATACATAGTCAAGTATGGCGGGGTGGTCAAATATGTCAAACTGCGACGAACTAGGGTAGTTATCGCGGATAATTGGTGTGCTTCTAACATTAAAAATAAACTCATTAGCGGAACAATAATTTCAGTTTACTTAAAACAATAAATAAATACTTATAGCTATACAAAATATAGTAAACCTCTCGCCAGGAAAGATTGCCGGTCAGAGAACACTAAACTTGATCCCGGTTTACAATCTATGTTTTTCTAAAGATGTGAGCGACTTCCGGTATAGTATCGTCTCAATGTTAAACAAAAACACTTTTCGTTTAACATTGGCACGATCCTATTCCGGAAGTCTCTCGGATCTTAAGAAAAACATAGATTGTAAATCGACACACGGTGTGCTGTGACCGGCAATCTTTCCTGGCGAGAGTTATAATTAATGGATCAGTAGCGACAACCTGTTCTGTCGGCGAAAGACAGCTGAACGACGGCAAGAAACGACAGCAACGGACTGACTCGCGGGCGCCACCAAGCGAAAAATCTCGCGCCTGGTCGAGGTCGGCGGTAGGTATTAATATAACAGTCTGGCGGGTAGTGTACCTCGGGTAAACGAAACCGGAGAAACGGAGGCCAGGAATCGGATGGATCCTGTAGGCACCTCGAAAAAACGGGCCCTTCGATACAAAATTTCAACAAAACATCGGACTTTCGGACTATATTTACCTCGCTGGCGCCGTTTTTTTGAACTCCACGCAAAAAGTGTATGAAAAAGTGGGGAATCGCAAACGTCCTATTTTGGTTTTGGTCCGTTTCAGGGTTTTTGAGAGTGTCAAAGATACACTCCAACATTGAATTTAAAAAAAATTGCAAATATTATGTTGCAGGCAAGAATTCCCTCGAAATGAGGTTCCTTTCTAAATAATAATAGGATGAATTATGACTATTGTAATGGTAAAATGAAACTGTAAAAAAATTTACCTAAGCGCAGGTGTGCAGATTTTTGCCAAAGCAGCCCAACCGTGCTTTACCTTTGTAGCTTCTAGAAATTGCAAAGAAAATTTGCATCTGTTCCAACAAATTGCAACTTGTGAGTTTACTAAATTTTAAATTTGGAATTAAATAGTTTCCCCCAATTGACGCACAGGCCACAGTGTAAAGTGTTGGTTATGGACACTACCGTTTTCATTTTCCGAATCTTCCCATTCTTATTAATGAAGTAAATTTTTTGTTTAGGTAATAAAATTGCTTTTATAAAAAACAGAAGCAAAATTTACAGGCCAACCATTTTCAGGATTTTTGAAAAACGCTGGCACATATGCCAGAAAGACTTTCTTTAAACCCCTACAGTTATGACCGCCACCATATATCTTAATAAAACATTTGAAGTAACCACAATTTTCATTTAATTAGTAAAATTTACACTTTATGTAAACAAAATGGGTAAACAATTAACGTTATCAGTAAATAAGCATAAATTACGTTTATGGTGTCATAAGTATCTAATAGGTATGTACTGTAGTTGCTGTAACTATAACGTACTGTTACATAGTTATACCTACTCTTTGATAGTAACAATAAAAATTAAGAGTTTTGGAGCGATTTCTAGTGAATGATCTCTTAGCTTATAACACAATCAGATCGGCACAACGCATTTCGGACCTACTATATCAATTAAGATGTTGAACATCTTACTGCCTGTAAACTATAATTTCGAAGTCACTCGTATTTTATTTTAACGCTTTCATATCACTATCTGGTAGCAGCATCGCTAGGAACGCGCTAACTAAAACCATAGATTTTTGTTACAGTTAAACTCGTAGAATAGTTTTCTTCTTAACTTACCTAAAATGATCCCTCCGATTGTTAGGAAGGGGTATAGGCACCCAATACCCAGCAGGGCCGGAAATATTATGTTCCCCACGGAGGAACCAAATCTTCCAAATGCCATTGCGGAAGCAACAGCCATGGCTCTTGAATAATGTTTAAGTATAAATAAAATAAAGGACGCGCTATAGGTACCTTAAGGTGGTTGGAAACAAGTCGACAATGGAACTCAACAAGGTGTTGAAGGCGACGTAGTTGAATCCTATGTGAATAGACGACAACGTTAATGTTACCGTAATGTGGTTTCCATAATAAGCTATGATTATAAGGCACAGTCCGGATCCGAGAGCGCTACCACCTGGAATAATATCTACTGTAAATGCTGCGATTTACCAACCTGATATACTCTGTACACAAAACGATCTTTTTTCCAAGCAATCTAACCATAGGTAAACTAAGTAGTAGGATGACGATAGCTACGGCTCCACAAATGGCATTGTTCGCATATACCTCGGAATTATTGTAGTTCTGAAAAAGCACAATTTATGACACACTCACACGGAATGAGATGAATTAGTCTTACAACAGAGCAAGTTCCATTACTTCTTGTTGAGTTAGGAATTAAGGTTTGTAGAGTACGACATAAATCGAAACCTTCTTTCTTTGCAACCTCACTACGATCATTGATCGCTGCAAATAACTGTGGTAGCCATAATCTCAACGTGTTGTTTCTGTTAAGGCACTCGAGTAAGAGATCACATATTTGACAAACATACTTCATATAATTAGAATGTGCGTTTAGAGTTAAAGCTCATATACCTGCTAACTTACCCCATTAGGAGTCCAAACTGAATAATCACAACCATAATTAAATTTATGCAATTTGGGCGATAAAATATTGCCGCTATTTGTCGAAAACCTTCTTTCAATGCCTGAATGTTGCTGCGCTGTGAAGTAACATGTCCAAGTTTTTCATTTCCTTGCAGTTTCGGTTCATCTACCAGAGCTTTTATCTGCAACATTTTCATACTTAAATAATAGGATCTTTTGAGTCGTGAAAATGTTTTTTCGCGTCGGTCCCAAAGTTGACCTCGGACCTCGGGAGGAAATTGTAAATACCTTTACTCGCTTGATATGTACAGCCGCTGATAAGTGTGAAAACGGTGGATTATCGGGAAAAATATACAAGACATCGAATAAAGTTTTGGGGTTTTTCAATTTCTACTAGACAGTAATAATTTTGATTATACAGGGTTGTTCATGAAGGCGTGACACACCAAAAATGCATATTTGATTGAACGCCCTGTATATTATTCGATAGGTATTTCAATTCTTCTCTCAATTTTCCACGAAATGTAGAAGCTAGTGTAGAAGAGTTTAGAAAATACACATACAAAAATTAACAGTTTTCACACGATTTTGTTACTTGAGGAATCCATTAACTCCGAAAAAAAGGCAACCGAGTCAGTTAACAAATATACTTATCAAAAGTTCGAAACGCAGAAGAAGTTAAACAACAGATTGAGGTTTAAAAATTGACGAAAAAATCAATATATTTATACTTTTTTTTAGCTAACATAACAACAATACTTCAATCAAACAATAATAAATTTATAAAAGGTGAAACTTTTCCTCCATGAGCACCGAAGGAGGTAAAGTGCCCATAATGGTAGGTACCTCCGTGAAAATCCTAATTCATGGATAAACGAACGTCCTCGGGATCAAACGGAAGTGAAATGCTTCAGATGTAGTCATTTCGGAAACATTGGACATTGTCCAAAATATGAAGCCGATGCAAATAGATCGGCAAATCAAAGAAGAAAAACGCAAAATAAAAGTTAATTGTATGCCGAACGGAATACTACTCCAAGAACGAACGAGATCAATGAATTTTAGATAGAGGCTCAACTAACCACCCTATATGTTCCAAAATCAACGAATAATTTAATATCCGTGTCCAAGTTGTGATTACGGAACCACAGTCAACTTTGACGACGATACAGTTATGGTAAAACACGAAGCAAACGAAATCATAGTCCAAGGCAAACGTGATCATGATGTGTTAGAAGCGGAACGATTGGCTCGAGCAGATATGGCACCATGCCAAAGGAACGAATGGCACACAAGGCATCCAGATAAAAACGAAACAAGAAAATTCGCAAATGTATACAATCTCAAGCGAAACGTATAATATATACAATATTAAAAACAACAAATTCCCATGGACAACGGAAAATAGAACAAAAAATTGTTTATATCTGGTATGTACCTAGTGATGTAATCTTAGCAATAATTCCATTATTGAAGAGGAGGAAGGAGTGAAGAGTAAAGTTTAAAGTAAATTTGTTGTCTACCAAAAGAAGGTCGAACGGATGATTGGTAGGAAAATTAAAGAATTGAGAAGCATTAATCGAAGCGGATATTTAAACAGGGATTTCGATAATTACCTACGAATACAAGGTATCGAAAGGGAGCTGACCACGCCGTATACGCCACGGCAAATTGGAGTAGCAGAACCGCAGAATCAAACACTTTTAAATACAACAAGATGCCTAATGAAGGAATCGGGAACCTACGACGATTTGGCGCGTGAAGCAATCTTGACCGATAATTACATTCGAATCCGAATGACAACCACGAGTCACAGAGGAAAGACGCCCATACGAAATATGGAGTAACAGGATAGAATGAGAACTTTTGGGCAAATGTTGGTTCAAAATCATCCGAGACAAAGGAGGGGATTTTCATGGAATAGGTATGAACCCTATTCCAAAGCTTGTCGGATATGGGATCCAATACAATAATATGTGAAGGAAGACAACGATGACCATCAAAACCACAATGACATAACGTGGAATGGTTTTATCGATCCATGCATAGACGACGAAGAGGATAGTATGAACGGTTCGAATGAGGAAAATAAGGAAAACAATAACGGAGACAAACGAGAGAAATACGAAAACGAACAAGAAAGCGGCGAGGAAGAATCAGATGCAGAAGAGAGCGAGCACGATACGATTTAGAAAGCCCAAAGTTTGCGAAGTGTGTTTGACATAAATTCTGACGACAGACTGTATCTCGGATACAGTATCTCGCACACAGGATCACCGTGTAAAAGAGCTCCTAGAGAGAAGATTTTACCTTTGTTTTTAGCGCATTTCCACAAAAATAAAAAAATGCGCTAGTGTGGGCACTTTGTCAGTCCGTCCGTCCGCTCGTTCTATGAGACGCTACTAGTTCTTTATCTTAAGAGCTATAATAATAATAATAATAATAATACAAAAACACATACAAACATTTACAAAAAGCAGTCATTATCAACACATGCCATATTGTTCGTAAATTTCTAAACATAACACAAGATACTACATACACAAATGATCCACAACGTATACATGTAAACAACAGTACTCGCTCACAACACGGTACACAACATACTGTAATATCTCAACCTCTAACCCAAACAAACACACAAATACAACTTACCGAACAAACAAGTACAACAAATGATACAACATATACTACAATCAGAGATTCACCTCTGAAGCAAACCACATTATCACGACCCATTAGTATTCAACCCAAACGCAAAAGCCTAAACAGCAGTTTAGACTCACAACATGACACACAACATACTGTAATATCTCCACCCTTAACTCAACCAACCACACAAACACAACTTCCTGAACAAACAAACGCAATAAATACAAGTAACGCAACATGCACTACAAAGACGCCCTCACCCAATAAAGTTATACGGCCTAGCACAGCTAAAAAACACAATACTCTTTCTTCTCAGAAACACACCACGTTATCACAACCCACTCGTATTCAACCCAAACGCAAAAACCTTAACAGCACTACTAGCTCACAAAATACTGTAATATCTCCACCAAAAACCCAAGCAACCTCACAAATACAACCTCAAGAACAAAGAAACACCATAAATACAAGTAAGACAACATGCACCACAAAGACAGGTCCACCCAATAAAATTACATGTCCTAGCACAGTTAAAAAACACAAAACTCCTTCTTCACAGAAGCACACCACGTTATCACAACCCACTCGTACTCAACCCAAACGCAACAACCTTAACAGCACTACGGGCTCACAAAATACTGTAATGTCTCCACCAATAACCCAAGCAACCACACAAATACAACCTCAAGAACAAAGAAACACAACAAATACAAGTAACGCAACATGCACTACAAAGACAGATCCACCCAATACAGTTACACGCCCTAGCATAGTTAAAAAACACAATACACCTTCTTCTCAGAAACAATCCACTCGTATACAACCGAAGCGCAAAAACCTTAACAGCACCACACAAAATACTGCAATATCTCCACCAAAAACCCAAGCAACCACACAAATACAACCTCAAGAACAAAGAAACACCATAAATACAAGTAAGGCAACATGCACCACAAAGACAGGTCCACCCAATAAAATTACACGTCCTACCACAGCTAAAAAACACAAAACTCCTTCTTCACAGAAACAAACCACGTTATCACAACCCACTCGTATTCAACCCAAACGCAAAGCCAAAGAAACACTTACACAATAAACTCCATTTAATAAAATTACAGGAATTATTATAATGATTTTGTTTGTTTGTTTTGTTTTCCTCTTTCCTGATAGCGTTGGCTATTGTGCCCATCAATAGCTATGTTGGTAAGTATGAAATACATACTATCTCTAGATTTCCAATGTGAGGGTGTGAATTTGTATGTTATTTATTTATTTCTTTTATTTTTTTAGGACCCTACATAACTTCACCAGACACAGACACAGACACTAATCGTTACTTGATTTTAATCCGTGCGATTAGTTAACCAGGCTAGACCTGAGTTCTCACAAGATACACCGACCATAATAATAATGACTTTTATTAGCTACTCACAACTGAATACATGCATACGATACAAAAGAAAAACAAATTCGGTATGCTAGGTAGCTAATTGGGCGAAGTTCGACTGCAGTATCAACAGAAACTGCATTCGCTCTTCCACTTAACCCATTTCCCAAATATACATATAATGTTAGAAACGAAAGACTATATGGCTTCTAAATAAAACAATATAAATTGGTGTGCATGGTTGCGGCACAACTTAAGAAAGATAGATGAATGCTGAGCTGACAAAGCGAGTTAATGAATGTGTGATTCGATATGAGGACTGAGAACTTGCTCATATAAAAAAGACCAAATTGACAACGAGTTTATTGCAACTGACGATCAAGTAAGAATAGTTGGACATACTTTTTAAATCTTTTACACGAGTCCGGCAAGGAGTTGTAAAGTTTCGCTATGTTGTAGCTAAAACAGCGCTCATAGAGTGATGATTTATGCAATGGAGGGGTGATAAACGCAGCGTACCTACTATTTGAGCTCAGTCCGACCTTCTCATAGAGGTACCGTGGAGTCTTCCTAGAGATTATTTTATGATATAAGTTAGCAGAGTGACCGAATCTCCTATTCTCCATATTCAGCCATTTTATCTCATGTAATTTATGAGAGATTCGATCATACTTCCTAACACCATAAATCAGACGCAAACACGATTTTTTTCATTTTTTGTATCCTGTACTTATCGGCTGCGTCCAAACAAGGTCCGTACAATGCATCACAATAATTAAACTGGGAAAGGACGAGCGATTCGCACAAAATACTTTTTATCTGCTGACTGATGCAGCGCCTGTTACGAAAAATTAATTTCAGATTTAAAAAAGCTTTCTTTATCATCTCTGACACCTGTTTTTTAAATCTAAGGTCAGAATCCATTATCACACCAAGGTTTTTTGCGCAACTTTGAATTGGTAAGGTTGAGTCCTTTACACGTATTCGCACTGAATCTTTGAGTCGTTCCCTTGCCTTTCTCTTCCCAAACAACATAGCCGATGATTTTATAGTATTAATGTGCAAGCCATGATCCTCGGACGTTTGAACTATTCTGCATATATCACTATTCATGAATTCAACCGCTTGTTCGATATTACATTCGAGAAAGTCGTAGTGCAATTGGGTATCATCTGCGTATTGGTGAAATTTAGCATGCTTTAAACAATTGCCGAGATTTGAGGTGTACAATAAAAATAGCAATGGACCTAATATGGACCCTTGGGGAACTCCACAGCATATGGGAAGAGCAGTAGACCGGTTGCTATTAAGTGTTACTCTTTGGGTTCTACCTTTAAGGTAATTAGTCATAAATGTACATGCATTAGTACTAAAGCCAACGTAATGTAGCAAACTTAGTAAGATGCCATGGTTGATCATGTCGAAGGCCTTTGAAAAATCGAGCATTACTAAAATTGATAGTTTGTTAGCATCCGTCGCAGCGAAAATATCATCAGTGAGATTTAACAGGGCAGTCGTACAACTATATCCACTTCTGAACCCAGACTGCGTTTTTGGCAAGATACAATACTTATCAACGTGACGTTGCATCTGATTAGCTACCACCTTTTCCAATACCTTCGACAGTACGGGGAGTATACTGATGGGGCGCAAGTCATTAATATTTTGAGGGTTGTTTCTAAGCTATTGTTCTACTTTTTTCGCTATTTGGTTCGTTATGGTGTCGAGGCTTGCATCAAGGAAGGAATTTTTTCTGTGTTTATTGCTAAAAAAGTTATTGTAAAAAAACCAACAAACCGTTTTTTACATGTTCCATAATTTTATACTTTTGCCGTTTATTAACGATCGTAGAGATCGTTTATAATTTTGTATTGCTGTCTGTCGTCTGTCTGTTGATCTGTCCGTCTGTTCCTTTGTCTGTCTGTCCCTTTATCTGTCCGTGTGAACGATAACTTTATTTAAAAATGACCGAGCGCTTTTACATCTCCGTTAGTTGTTAACTGAATTGCATGAAATTCAATATGGTCATAGCTTTAGCCATATAATACGCAATGCCAAAAGTTGAGTCAAATCGATTCAAAATTCACAGTGCCCTTTTCGCATCTCGACCATTTATAAACCGGAATTGCAAGCTTTTTTATTTATAAAAGTATTTGAATGAAATTTGATACATAGGCACTTGGAATAAATGAAAATCTACCGCCAATTTCAAAATTTGGTTTTGAGCATGCGCAGCGTCAACTTTTTTATTTATGGAAGCATTTAAACGAAATTTGATACATAGGTGCTTGGAATAAAGGAAAATCTAGCGCCAATATCCAAATTTTATTTTGCGCATGCGCAGTGGCAACTTTTTTATCTATGGAAGCATTTAAGTGAAATTTGATACTTAGGCGCTTGGAACAAAGGAAAATCTAACATTAGTTTCAAAATTTAGGTTTGCGCATGCGCAGTTCCAACTTTCTTATTTAGAAAAGCATTGAAATGAAATTCTTCTTATAAACTGAAATTGAAGTAGCACGTCAAAATTGGATTGCCCATGTGCAACGCTATTTTTCATATCTATGGCCGGATTTTTACAATTTTAACAGAAGTTGCATCTTACAAAATAATGGGAAATGAATGCAAGTGGAAATGCGCTTTATGTAAATCGTTTACGATTACTTTTTACGTGTTTTCAATGTATGCTATATTTTATTATAGTTAATGCGTTTGTAGTATCAAATTAAGACTAATTATAATAAGGTTCTGGTCGAACGAATAAAAATAACAGTTTAAACTGTACATGTCGAACTCTTACCGCCCAACCAGCCTAAACTAGTAGCCTGTTTCATAGGAAATTTTAAAGCCGCATTTAAATTTAAAGTTCCCTTTTAGTTAAAATTGGGCTTCATAACGTTAGAGCTGACTTTAAATTTCTTTAAAAGCTCCTTTAAGTTAAAGGACCGTTAACGCCCTAAAGGAAACATTAAGTTCAACATAAATTGTAAACAGAAAAAAAGACGTAATCTCAAAATGTCAAAATTCAAAACTGTACCCGTAATGAATACTGAAGTTGGCACGTGTTTCTCCGTTATCTTAAAGGTTATTACAAACGGAAGGCCACATTCGAAATCTTCATTAAAGGTGTCGGAATAATGTGTTAATTACAAATGTCTAGCACGATTAGCTTACCATGAAAAAATTAAAAACGAAAATCAGAAATTTTCGTTTTTTTGCGATATCTTCAAAACTATTGAAGATATTTTAAATTTTTTTCAGATTATTATTCAACACGAAAATAAGCGAGAAGCATTCGAAAAATGGACACCGTGTATATATATAATAGAGGACCAAATGGTGGGAGACGAAATGGCATGGGGAAGAAATGATCTAACTTTCGTAATTCGGGTTTATGGAATTATGGAGGCAACACGTAATCTGTCATTTAATCATCATCTGAAAATGTTATTAATTACGAAAAACTTGCTAAAATTGGATGCCTTGCGTGGCATTTCAGACCAAAACAATAGAATGGGAAGCTTATTCCATCACCTTTGGCATTCGCGTTTCTAAATAAGAGTGTGATTTATTAATACATTTATTATTTTTTTATAGTTAGTCCCTCCGTTTGCGATTTGCAGATTGATTTAGTATAATGCAACGCGTTATGGTTGTGAATATGTTCACGACGGAACTCCTTAATTCTATTTCAATTACACTTACCGGATACTCGCCCTTTGTGCTACCATTATTGCACTTGTACATTTTGTTAAAGGTCTTTAGAGCCTCGTCGTTTTTTCCAACAGTCATTAGAAATTTGGGACTTTCTGGTAAAAGTATATACAGGAATCCAGCCATCAAACTGGGAATTGCAGTGGCGAGAATAAATAGATTCCAAGACCTTAAAACTACAACCCCTTTCGTAATAATAATAATAATAATATGACTCACCTATGAAGCCGCCGAAAGTTGATATGTTGATTGAATCTGTGAATATTATCCATGCCATGAGTGGTAAAACTACTGCACCACTATTAACAAAGATTCCGTTAAATAAGGGAATAAAAGGGCGAAATTTGGCCGAATTGAATTCACTGGTGTACGCTATTACTGCTGCAAAACCTCCATTTTCACTAAAATTTCGAGAAAAAAAAAGAATTACTTGCAGCACAAGCCTGTTATGATACAAAAAAGTCCCGCTGCGCTGTTAGAAACGGTTAAGTTCTAAAATGGTTGCCAAACGGCATTCTAAAAAATGTTCCTACTTGAATTGTGATTCTACTTTATTTAGTTTATAAATAAATTGACGTTGTACCTAAGTGTGTAGATTCAATTTTTATTCCCATTCCCGTGGCCGCCACCAAAATGAAAAGGGAGCTTTTATTCGCATAAGCTTCATATTTAGAAGGTTCCAATAACCCTAGCAGTCAATCAAGGTAGCGTTTACAGACATTCTTTAGTGTTTTCAAATAGGTAGGTACTTTTAATAATCGATTAGAATAGTTCCAGGTTTTGCCATTAATAAGATTGCGAATTACTGTATAAATAGATAACACGTTCAAGTTAGGTTTGTAAGTATTTCGTACGAGTATACTAGAATTTAGGCTTGAAAACTGAAAAGTATTTCGATTCATTTAGGAGTTTGCGAACACATGGTGGGCTTGAATTAGTTTTCAGAAATTATTAGCAATCATAGTGGCGTTTGGCATTAATTTTTCTATTTGGATTAAAAATGTAATAATTATTAAATCTTTTGTTTAGTTTATAGGTTGGCCTTAATTATATCCACTGATGCTCTATTATATAATGAAAATAATTGGGTATACTTATTTAATTAATGAACAATAGGAAGAAACATAAATAGCATCCATTTGTCAGTAGGTAGGTATAGCCATTGTATTTCCTCTATGGTACCTATAGCTAAATTAAAAAAAAAAGTTTTTTACTAAAAAGGTTGTTACTTTGAGCAAAATCGCTCACCAACCGAAAACTACACATTCCGTCCTTCAGAAGACCTTAATTGCTCCATTTTTAGTTTTTCTGGCCCATATTGTTAGACCTTGTGTCAGTTAGTGCTATATTGCACTACCTCCAACAACATGTGGGAATTTATAGTAATAGATGATTTATTAAGCTTTTATCGGTTATAGAAACGGGAAATCAGCATGTCAGTTAACTACATGGCCATGTGTACCAAAGTTGTTAGGACGCGAGAACTATCAATGGGGATTGGGTGTTTCATGGTGGTCGAAGGGCTTTCTAAGACACTCGATGATACGGACACTACCACTGAAAATGTAGCTAAGGCTAAGGCCAAATTGGTGCTCACATTGGATGCTCGCTTATTTACGTGCACATAAAAGAAGCAGCTGTGGGACAAACTTAAAATTATGTATGCAGATATTGGTTTTACAAGGAAAATACAGGGTGTTTTTTTTAAGACGACAATGTAAAGGCGTTGAGTTATTTAAAATGGGCCATAGGGAAATTTACATTGCATCAATTGTTTCAGTCATAGCTTCCTCGCGAATCATCTGCCACAGTACTGTAGAAATTGTTTCTCAATCAACAAATTTATTTAAATCAGATATAAACGTATAAGATTACAAACGGTGCTCGAATTGTTTTCCACCGGCAACCAAACAATACCCGATACTCGGCACTGAATAGCTTGCATGCCACTTAGCTACTGTGCTCATTCTTCTACAAATTGTACTACATGAAAACCATTTCCAGCGGCGGAATACATGTTGCTGCTTCGTTGATGCAGTTTGAAGGATTGAGATCGAGAACTGTCAGTGAAATAACTAAGCGCAAGGCCTAGATTTGAGAACAATTTGCGCAATGTAAATTTTCCTATGGCCCATTTTAAATAACTCAACGCCTTTATATTGCGATATGATAGGTGTGTATTTTCTATGGTCCATTTTTAAAAAAACACCCTGTATATAATTGTTAAAGAACCTTATCTCCCTACAGATAGAAAATTACGAGTTTATGGAATCTGTTAATCATCGTGTTTCTGATGCAAGAAACATGAGCATTACATGAACAAGAGTCCTAATAAACATTCTGGTAGTGCTTCGAGTTCAGTGCAGTCTTTATGAACGGGCACGTACATGATTCGGACTGGTTTATTGACTTCGGGGCGAGTTTACACCTGACTGCTCATAAGGACTGACTTGAATAGAGTTCTTTAAAAAAACTTGGGGAGGGAATTCTGGGTGGAAGCCCCATATGCAGTAGTCTGTCGGAACAGAAGGCGTTGTTAAAGGTTTAAACAATAGAACGCCATATGAAATGGGAACACATAAACAACCATTCTGCGTAAAAATATCTAAAAGAAATAGTTTTTACTTTCTTACATGAGTTGGAAAATCGATAACATCCCAAAAAAGTCAAATTTTGGATTTTACCCTACGAAACAAACGTAGCTAGACTGATTCTGTTTGTGGTATTAAAAGTTTCACAAAAAAATGGTAGAGTAGCGAAAACCGCAAACCTTTATGTTTAAAAACGGCTGAGATACACCGCAGACTCAACCGAAATGGGACACACGGTACACAGTAAATTTGGCGAAACTTGTAGTCTAACATAAACTTGCAGTTGGATTCATTCTTCGAATTTTCAAAACATAACTCTGTATTCTTTATTTTCATTTTCAAAGCCACTCAGGTACCTACCCAATCTTTTTCGTACCTCTCTTCAGGGGTGTGCCCCCGAGGGGTAGGAATTTTTGAAAATTTGGGTTGGCAAGCAACTGGACTGGATCTTCAGTGTCGCATTTTTATTAGTTGACAGTTTTTCTCGTTTAATTGTCAAACTAGTCATATGGGAACGGATAATGCGATAACTGGTTAGAAAATGAATAGGTGAAAAACCACTATACTGCATTCATTATAAGAAGGTAGTAGGCTGTGTTTGAAGATAGACAAACACAGGGAAAATATAAAACGGCACCAAATTATTGTAAAGTAGAAATATTCAGCACTGCGAACAGAAATAAATCTTTGACAGTAACAGCTAATGACACTTTACAAAATTCACTCAAAAGCGTGATAAAATCGATTTTATCTTATGCTTTTGATCGAGAGTTTTTGCAAGGAGGCAATAAAATTTCAGTGAACTAAAAATAAAATTATCCTGATTTAAAACCAAAATCGAGTGTATTTTAGGTAATACAAGACAGTAAATTTCACAACCACCAGAGCTGGGTACTGCTCGTGACCGTTTCGTTCGAAAAAGCGCCCCAAGCGGAAAAAGCGATCCGCTCGCAAGCACTCATCGGAGCTGCCGCTTGGTGCTCGATCCCGAGCGTTTACTTAGTGTACTCAGCGCTCGAGCGGTTTTTCGCTCGCTCGTGGTTTTTTCCGCTCCTGAGCGTTTTTTTCACTCGTGAGCGCTTTTAATCGCCCTCAAGCGCTGGAGGATTAAGCGCCGCTCGCGAGCGTTTTTTCCGCTCACGAGCATGTTTCCCGAGCGCTCGCGATAAACCGCTCGGACACTTTTAGGAGTGCTCGGAACTCGCAAGCTGTTTCGCTTTGCAAAACAACTCGATGCTCGCGAGCATTTTTGAGAAAATTAGAGCACTCGTCGCTCGAGCGGTTTTTTAAAACGCTTGACCCAGCTCTGATAACCACTATATTTTACGAATTCCTACAAGCTTTTTAATCGCTGATAAAAAGCTACCTCTGCTTTTAATCACTTAAAAAATTGTCTGATTGGTTAGAATTTGAAACAATCAACGAGTTGATTGGTCGAATATTAATGGAGTGTACTAATCGCTGTAAAAGTTGCAGGTAACTTTTGCCGCAGTCACAGTGACAATCCATATTTCAATTCATTTTGACATAACTTATGTACAAATTATTATGTACCTCATGGGCGATGTGTCCGTTCCTGGACAACGGATATTAAGCAAACACATTATGTATTATATAAAGTCATATAGGTAGATACTTACATGAACCCTTCAAAGAACTTCACAATCGTTAAGTAAGTGAAACTTTTTGAGAAAGCACACATAATTACAACAAATCCATCGAATATAAATGCGTAGATCATTAGTTTCTTCCTGCCTAACGTATCAGTCAAAAATCCCGATAAAAATCCACTGGACAACATCCCTACGCATAAAATAAGCAAAATTTATTCACCTGCGGGCGATATATTTCAATCTCACCAAAGTAAGTTATGGAGTTCAACATTCCCTTGTTGTCCAATGTTAAGTTTAAGTCGCATTGCGCTATCGGAAACACGTAAGACATTGTAGAAGTGCTAAATGAGGTAGCAAACGCTGATGGAATTAATGTTAAAATAAGCATTACATTATACTTCCCAAAACCAACTTCTGTAATGGCCTTCTCGTAATGGGCGGGCTTCTCTTGACCTAAAGTATGTCATACTTCCATTTAGGTGTCCACAATTAGATTAAGTTACTTACTGTCCTGATGAGCACCGTCTGTGTTCCAAATTGTAGACACTGGTGTCCCATCTCCAATTTTATTTAGAATAATATTCTCCACCATTTCTACTCGGCGCAACTAACTATTATGTTAATTTAGATATTTTAGTGTAACAGGTCGAAAGAAACTAAGAATTATTTAGTTTTATTTAAAATAAGGATAAACACCTAGTCAATGGATAAGAGATGGTGCACATTTTAATTCAAAAGTAAACTGCAACAAATTGATAAGTTATACTAGTAGACGTGATGTCATTGCTTTGTTGTAGTGGGGAACGAAAACCACAAATAGGGTAAATAGAAAATTTTAATGTATAATTGAACACTTACATGTTTTATACAAATCAAGTGTGACGAACACCGCAGTAGTGATGGAAAGAAATAATCGATATTAGTGTTAAGATCACGTGAATCTCCTTATAAGCAGGGTTCATTAGTTTGAGCATTATATACGTATAATATAGAACTAAATTACCGAAAATTTCACGTGTGAAATACGGCAATTAAACAGAATGGTTGTGGTAACTGTTTTGGATAATATGCTTTGCCTCACGGTCAGCGGTCAGCCAGGTACCACACGCGATATCAGTAAAACTGAGCAACAAACTAATGACCAGTTACACAATCAAACAAGAGCACACTTTTCTGACGCAAAAAAACCATCTGTTGTGTTAGTACTGCATAGGTAAACAGAATTTGTTTTAATTCAGTTCCCACGTTTTCACGAAAATCTTTGTACCACTACTTGTAATCATATCTACTTCTTTATGTAAATGCAGATCTTTAACCTTCGGCATAGTGTAAGTAATTCTATTCTTTACAACTATGCCTTCCGTTCGTTTTATATACAGTAAACGTCAATAACATGATACACAACCATTTGCAAATTTAATTAACTACAAGAGCTAGATACTGGAGAGCCTTACTCTAAAAACACTGGTATACTGTAACGGGCCACGGTTCAGAAGTCTCATACATCGGAAAATACTTTCTCAAGCAATGACGTAGAAAATTAGAAAAAAATACTTCACATGAGCAAAATTCAACAAACGAATTTATAATCAAATGGAAAATTTTTATACGGAATATCTTAAAATAAACCATAACCACTTTCTAACAAACCTAACGCATCTGTAAAAATTTAATCGCCCAAATTCCAACAAATTGAATTTTGAAAACACTCTCTTTAAGTTACTTTAACTTAAGTTTATGAAATAAAATCCAGTAAAATCCCCCGTTTCTATAACATATTGTTTTGCCCTTAAAGAACATGTCCGAAAACAGCTAAATATACCAAATATATATTTAAATGGTTTGTTATTTAAGCTATGGAAATGTCCACCCAAAATTTCTCCGAATACAGTTTAATGTGAACGTTTCCACCCCGCTTTGTAACTAACCCAAGGTAATGTTTTCGACGGAACTTCCTGAAATTATTCAAATGTCTTGTCGATTGAACCTTTTGGGTATATTAATTTTCAATTACGTAATAAAGACCGCGATGATGCACATTAACAATCTTGAAAATTTCCCCGATTTCACTCGAATCACGTGGGATACCTATTCGAATGGTAAATGTAGGGAAACACGTTTCTCACGAAAGTTTATTATTTTCCGATAATGGATAAGAATATTTAATAAAAAATTAGGTTTTCTAATTGAAAAAATTAGTTGCTCTACACTTTGCATCATTAAATTGGCCCCTCAATATGAAGAATCGGTAAATATGTAAATAATTAATAGAAGCATATCATTGAAGGAGTTCGGGAAACTTTCCATTTTTTTCATAATTTTGTATAAACTAATTAAATTTTGTGTACATTTTTGCGGGGGCCCTTTTAGTTGGGGCCCGTCCTCATTGCGTACCTTTGTGGCATTTTAGTTACGCCACTGAAGTATCCATAATATACCGACAGTTTAAATACAACAAGTTAAAAAGTAATCGTAAACGATTTACATAAAGCGCATTTCCACCTGCATTCATTTCCCATTTTTAAGATGCAACTTCTGTTAAAATCGTAAAAATCCGGCCACAAATATGAAAGATAGCGTTGCACATGGGCAATCCATTTTTGACGTGCTACTTCAATTTCAGTTTATGAGAAGAAATTCATTTCAATGCTTTTCTAAATAAGAAAGTTGGAACTGCGCATGCGCAAACCTAAATTTTAAAACTAATGTTAGATTTTCCTTTGTTCCAAGCGCCTAAGTATCAAATTTCACTTAAATAGTTCCATAGATAAAAAAAGTTGGCACTGCGCATGTGCAAAATAAAATTTTGAAACTAGCGCTAGATTTTCCTTTATTCCAAGTGCCTATGTATCACATTTCATTTAAATTCTTCCATAAATAAAAAAGTTGGCACTGCACATGCGCAAAGCCAAATTTTGAAACTGGCGTTTGATTTTCCTTTATCCCAAGTGCCTATGTATCAAATTTCGTTTAAATTCTTCCATAAATAAAAAAGTTGGCACTGCGCATGCGCAAAACCAAATTTTGAAATTGGCGTTTGATTTTCCTTTATTCCAAGTGCCTATGTATCAAATTTCATTCAAATACTTTTATAAGTAAAAAAAGTTTGCAATTCGGTTTATAAATGGTCGAGATGCGAAAAGGGCACTGTGAATTTTGAATCGATTCGATTCAACTTTTGGCATTGCGTATTATATGGCTAAAGCTATGCCCATATTGAATTTCATGCAATTCAGTTCATAACTAACGGAGATGTAAAAGCGATCGAACATTTCTAAACAAAGTTATCGTTCACACGGACAGATAGATGGACAGACAGACAAAGGAACAGACGAAGAGACCAACCGGCAGGCGACAAATAGCAATGCAAAATTATAAACGATCTCTAGGATCGTTAATAAACGGCAACAGTGTAAAATTATGGAACATGTAAAAAACGTTTTTTTGTTTTTTTTGCAATAACTTTTTTTGTAAGCGGTACAGAAAAAATTCCTTCCTTGGTACAAGACTCGACACCATAACGAACCAAATAGCGAAAAAAGTTGAACAATAGCTCTTAAGATAAAGAACTAGTAGCGTCGCAAAACGAGCGGACGGACGGACGGACAAAGTGGCCACAATAGCGCATTTTTTTTAAATTTTTGTGGAAATGCGCTAAAAATCTGTTCCGAAAGAAGTGAAGAATTACTACGCATATCTGGTCACCTACAGAAATTTAATTTTCATTCTCTCATTCATTATCATTTTAATTTACGACCTTGTACCTAATTGTTATTAATTTTGTTGTGCATCACCTGTGTTTAATTTGATGCGGGATTTCCAATGAAGATCAGACACGTTTATGCGTTGATGACACAGAAATCACTTGGAAAAATATATTTCTCAATCATGTTGACAATGTTTATAACTAGAAGTATTAATTATAAAAAGCTCTTCAGTTAATTTTAAAAGGTAACCTCTTGCATTCTTATCCTTGAGAATGTATGTGTTTACATTTCCAGCTCCAATTCTGATTTTGTTTGGCTTACGTTCTGTTGAGAATCTGAAATTTTTAAATAGCCAGTATGCTCTTTTATACAGGGTGGTGACTTGCGTCACGCATCATAGGGATTTCAATGTAAAATTCATAACATGCGATTATTGGCTCCCCAAATTATTTTAGAGCAAAAACGTATTAAGGTTTTTTGTAGAAAAAAATTTTTTACGTCAATCAACCGTGTTAGTTTTCAATTTTTTGCATAATAAAGACGGAAAATTGGAAAATAAAACCCCCATCTTTTCAATAATCTGTGATGCCATGGAATTTTATAATACAACAACTACGCCAATATCCGTCATGCCATGGAATGTCTGCTATAAAACAAATCAAATTTTATCAAAAAGTATTATATTTAGAACAGCGAATTCAACATAAGGAAAAAATTACTAAAAACGGTTTCCTGATATAACAATTTACAATAAATGTTCGAATAAGTCACCATTAACTGCAATACAGTAACCCAGTCGATCATAAAACCCATGTCGAACTGCTGCTGGATAAGTATCTTTTTGTTTTAGAAAATTCCATGACATCGCAGATTATTGAGAAAGATGCGGGTTTTATTTTTCCAATTCTCCGTCTTTACATGAAAAAAATTGAAAACTAATACGGTTGATTGGTGTAAACAAATTTTTTCTACAAAAAATCTTAATACATTTTTGCTCTAAAATAATTTGGGGAGCCAATAATCGCATGTTATGATACTCTAGAATTTGCACGACAGCCAAGGAGTTTAAATGAAATTGATCGTTGGAAGGCGACAGAGTTTCGACAATTTCTGCTGTATACGGGGCCAATTGTAATGAATAATATATTGTCTGTGAAAACCTATAGACACTTTATGTGTTTAAGTGTAGCTATTAGAATATTGTGTGATGGTAATTCTGATACTGACTTGATAGATTATGCACATAACTTGCTTCTATATTTTGTACGAAAATATTACATTGAAATCCCTATGATGCGTTACGCAAGTCACCACCCTGTATAAGAAAAGCGAATTCGTCCCAAGAACGACTTTATTTAACTAAGTAGCGCAAGCGTGTAAAAGCATTTATCTACCCTTTATAAAGAGAAGACCACCCATTTAAACATCAAAGTCCAAAATTTTAGAAAAGTTTCGAATCTTGAAATTAAAATTACATTTTGTAACATTCATCAACTCAAACGAACGGAAACAAGCTTGAAGTAGATTTAGTTTCTTAGAATCATCTTTTAAAAAGAGTTACGTGAACTTTGCCTTTTTTTTACAAACACGGTAAGCTCCGGCAAAGTAGAGATGGGTCAGGGTGGTTAAGGGGTTTTCTTCTAACGGATAGACAAAACAAAGCAAAAATACATAAGTTAACCGGATAGGCACCACTTAGTCTTATGATAAGAGGAAATACTGACCGAGGAGAACGAGGTAGATTAAGAGATTCTTGTTCAAGTCTTGATAAAGCTGAATGGTGACAGAAGTTGAGAAGGTAACGCATAAACCAAGATTATAGTCATTTGACTGCAGTTCAAAAACGACGTCAATTTAATACAAAAATAATACATGGTAAAATGTGTTAATGTTCGATAACAAATTTAAACTCAACCTAATCTGCCAAAAAAAAAGCAACTCTTGGTTAAAGTCGTCAAAATCTGCGATCAAATAAAATACAAACAAGTTAAAAAGTAATCGTAAACGATTTACATAAAGCGCATTTCCACTTGCATTCATTTCCCATTTGTAAGATGCAACTTCTGTTAAAATCTTAAAAATCCGGCCACAAATATGAAAGATAGCGTTGCACATGGGCAATCCATTTTTGACGTGCTACTTCAATTTCAGTTTATGAGAAGAATTTCATATCAATGCTTTTCTAAATAAGAAAGTTGGAACTGCGCATGCGCAAACCTAAATTTTAAAACTAATTTACTATAACTAACTAATAAACTAAGATTTTCCTTTGTTCCAAGCGCCTAAGTATCAAATTTCACTTAAATGGTGCCATAGATAAAAAAGTTGGCACTGCGCATGCGCAAAGCCAAATTTTGAAACTGGCGTTTGATTTTCCTTTATCCCAAGTGCCTATGTATCAAATTTCGTTTAAATTCTTCCATAAATAAAACAGTTGGCACTGCGCATGCGCAAAACCAAATTTTGAAATTGGCATTTCATTTTCCTTTATTCGAAGTGCCTATGTATCAAATTTCGTTTAAATTCTTCCATAAATAAAAAAGTTGGCACTGCGCATACGCAAAACCAAATTTTGAAACTGGCGTTTGATTTTCCTTTATTCCAAGTGCCTATGTATCAAATTTCATTCAAATACTTTTATAAGAAAAAAAGTTTGCAATTCGGTTTATAAATGGTCGAGATGCGAAAAGGCCACTGTGAATTTTGAATCGATTCGACTCAACTTTTGGCATTGCGTATTATATGGCTAAGGCTATGCCCATATTGAATTTCATGCAATTCAGTTCATAACTATAACGGAGATGTAAAAGCGATCGGACATTTCTAAACAAAATTATCGTTCACACGGACAGATAGAGGGACAGACAGGCAAAGGAACAGACCAACAGACAGACGACAGACAACAATACAAAATTATAAATGATCTCTAGGATGGTTAATAAACGGCAAAAGTGTAAAATTATGGAACATGTAAAAAACGTTTTGTTGGTTTTTTTACAATAACTTTTTTAGCAATAAACGCAGAAAAAATTCCTTCCTTGGTGCAAGCCTCGACACCATAACGAACCAAATAGCGAAAAAAGTAGAACAATAGCTCTTAAGATAAAGCAACTAAAAAAGTAGCGTCGCAAAACGAGCGGACGGACGGACGGACGGACGGACGGACAAAGTGGCCACAATAGCGCATTTTTTTTATTTTTGTGGAAATGCGCTAAAAACCAAAAGAGAGAGAAGGTATGAACAGCACGGCTATAAATTGCGAGAATAAAATTAAGGTTTAACACGTGAAAGAACTTGAATACTAGGGATCACAATCACCACGACAAACAATAAACCGGTAAGTACAACGATACAATGGCCAGTATGAATAAAAGTAAGCAAATGCTTATACTTGCAAAATTCAAAGTAAATACTCGTAAGTGCTCCTTCGCACTAGGCGACTAAGCAGAAGGACAGGACGCAGTGCAGCGCTGCTAAACCATGCTAAACGGACTAGGTAGTATGAAAGGGCAGTTACGAGTATTTACTTTGAATTTTGCAAGTATAAGCATTTGCTTACTTTTATTCATACGGGCCATTATCGAAGTATTCTGAGTATTGCTATCACTTTTTAAAGACGATTTATTCTAGCCTTACAACTTTGATCCATATCAAATTCATATGTCTTTGACATCGATCTCAGTGCAAGAATAAAGATTTTGACATGTTTTGATAAAAATGCATGTGTCTTCAGAAAAAGAAGTTAAAATATTTGAATCAAACACACGCGGATGTCAAATGTGCATGTGATGTACCATTTCGACATCAAGATGCTGCGTAAAACGTTCCCAACCAGCTTGTTGAATTTAAATTTGGTTATCGTTCTCATCGGAAGATTTTCGCCTAAGACTGTGATAATTATGGGAAAGTGGTCACAGATTACAGATTATTTTCCACCTATGCAAGATCCTGAATCGCGGATTTGTTCTGGATTAAGATTCACCAACCATCTATCAAAATTCACTTACACCGAGTAACCAAATTTTTTTCTGTCGCGACAAAAGTCCGATTGTATTGTATTGTATTCCACAATTCAATTTTCCAACTCGCCCCAAAGAAAAAAATCAGCTGTCAATGAGAGAGTACCTTAACTCATCGGTTAATGTAAATTACCTAACTAAATTCTTTATATTGTACCAAAATTGGAACCGACCGTTTTTGGGTTTTTGTAAAGAAGTTGCTCAAGGAGTCGTGTTAGGGGAACCACCGTGAACCAATTTCTTAACGATAAGTAAACCCAAACCAAAGATATTGGTTAAGCAAATTGGAGTTGGAACGATATTATTTCCAACAATATATTTAAACAATTCAGTTTATATGAATGCTTAATTAAGCGTGGTCAAGCCAGAGCATCAGTTTTTAGTTTCCAGATCATATAAGTGATGATAAGGAATCAACCTTCCGCAAAGTAAGAGTCATCAATAACTTATTCATTACTGAGCTAGCCATGGTAGTAGTAATTATGTTATTACAAAAGATTAATTGTTAAGTAAAATTTTTACAGGTGCTGTAGAGAATAACATTTTTTACAAGATGGGGTTCTAACCTCTGTAAATGTAACTATATAGCCCGTTGCATTATAGTAATAGCTTTCATATCGAAACGCGCACGTTTTATTAATGTTTAATTGTGGTGTCGTAAGTGCTTTGTCCCGATCTTTGTTACCTCCACAGCCACAAAAGTTCCAGTATTTACATTTCATTTTTAGGTTTTCATTTCGTTCTAAAAATAGACATTATTGTTATATTAGAACAAGTTTTAATTGTTCTTGGAAAGAAAAATATGTATACATAGTAAACAATCTTTGTAATCACACAACGCGAATTTATTAGTAATAATAAACACGCTGACCTCAAGCAATCATTTGCATGACTATTACGTAGTAGGGCGTTGCATGTTGTATACTAAGCAGATAGTATCATCCGAGGTATATTATCTTCATCAGTCATGGTTTGACCTAACAATTCTTTCTTATACACCCTTAGCTTAATTTCTGTAGTTCTGTAGTTTGTCGAAAATCTTCCTCTGGAAGCAAAATGAACGATGGCTACGTTTAAGCTCCGTGTTGCTCAGAAAGTAGTACTTTAAACTCAATTAAAAGAAAGATTCCGTTTGGGCTATAGAAGAATAGAGCAATAAATTGAACACTGTCTACAATTATGACGACTGCTCTGACTTGTAAAGTGCCAGTGTAGGCAGAATGCTAATAGGAAAACGGAATACATAACTCAAATTGTGCTAGGCAGCGATCGTAATAAAATTGTAATCATGTCACCGACTAAATAAAGTAATTTTGATTTTATAGTTCAGAAGTAACGGCTCATTATTATATTGAAACAAAGACAAAATAAGAAGATACACGTCCTATATACTCGTACAGATAATGTTGCATCAATAGAATACTTAAAAGAAAACTTAGAACTGTAGAATTTTAATATCATGCTTCGCTTAATAGCAATGGAAGTTTTGGGTTGTTATAAAGGTGCCTAGAAGATTATTTGAGATTTTAACAAACTTTGATACCGGCAGAATGGAAAATTAGTGATACATTATGTTGTTACGAGTAAATAACTTTGTTGGCGTAGGTGAACTTTTATTTGGAGAATGAAGGAAAACAACGATCCAACTGAAGGCATGTGACCGAGCTAATGCTCGACTAACAAAAGTTACTCTTCCACTCTTGCTGCGTATTTTAGTATTATGGTCTTGGTTTTAGCTCATGTTCTTATGTTGCGTCTTGTACATTTTCCATATTTATTTGACATGGCCCCCAGATAAGAGCAATGAGAGCCATCGTTAGTTCAACAAAGTGAAGTTTTTATACGTTTCGAAGTACAATAAAAGCTAATTGCATAATAATAAATGAACAACGTAGAGGCTTTTAAAGCTTGGCAATAAATTATGAAGAACACGATATGTAAATTTCTCTAAAATAAAGGGATACGAATTTTCATCATATATTCAATATTGAAAAGAGTAGTTGTATACCTACTTAAGGTTAGGTATTTAGCTCACTATCATTACAATTATAACGTAAACACTATGGCCAACTTTGTCAAAATGGTTAATTGTGCTAAAGAATCGAAGTTGAGGTGTTTGTTTCTCAAAAATACATCATGGTTGAGTATATTGAATCCAAAATTATCAATCATTCAATTCTCCGATACATCTTTTTCATAGATTTTGTTAAAATACAAATAAAACACAAACCTTGTTGGATAACTTAAATTCTTGCGTTTGGTTGCATTATCTTAAAGGGTCTTTCTTTTATATATAAACCACTTCAAGAAACAAAATGAGCTATTTAACAGCAAATTGCATCTATTACGATACCCATAAGGTACCGTCACGGCGCCGGCTACTGGAAACCAATAAAGTAACCAATTTTGTACAATACCTTCTAATTGGACGTATCCAGAAGTTTAACTGATCTCATAGAAATTGTCTTGATTCAGAATGCCCCTAGATCAAGGTTTGTATTCATGGTATATGAAGTTACAGGAATGGAGATGGTCCGAAATATGTAAATAGATATTTCTTACCTTACCCGCTTCAACCTTCGTTCTGTCATTGTGCGTTTTTGTTGATGTCTTAATTAGTTCCAAGATAAAAGTTTATCAGCTTCTTAATCTTAAATCACGTATTGCAGGTGTACAATATTTTATTTCTTATTTTAACTACGCGATTGCTCTTCTCCCACGGGTTCTTCCTTGAAGGTCTTCCAAATTTTCTCCAAACCCTTTTGATAAGTATCTCCAATTCTTCCTCTGATTGTCTCAAATTTTTTTCCAGTACAGAACGTTGCTCCTAATTTCTCTCTGATCTTGTCTTGTAAACGCTTGATAGTGTTCCACAAGGCTCTTCAGCGCCTCTAGTTCGGGTAATTTAACATATGCTAACGTCTGCTGGGTAATTCGAACTTGTTTTGAATATCCTCAATTTTGTTACTGCCACTTGCTCGAAAGTTGAGTTTCTTTGTTCTAATTTATTTATTTTGGGGCACGGTTGGCTCCATTTGATTCCCTAAAATGTTGATTATCTTGTTTGTTTCTCTACATCACGTTCTTCTGTAAGTCACTTTGAAAATTCGAATTTAACTCCTTATTCTTGTGTTTTATATAACTTCTACCCCCTCCAACTCTCCTGGCTTATACTATTTTTTTGAAAATACTTTTTAATGAAGTTAAATAGCTGCATCTGCGGCTGGGTTCGCTTTACTTGCCGAGACGAGCTCCTGGTTTCAGCTTTCGTAGCAGATTCTCGGTGGTGGAAATCCAGATACCCATCTCCCTCCATATACCCTATCGGGCCCATAACTTTTTCTTTCTCGCCAATTGTTGTCCCATCCTCCTTGTATAAATTTATCTTGTCTTCCATTGTCAGCTTTTTCAATATTATCTCACCTTATTTCTTATGTGCTCGATTTTCCGTCGTCTGTCTGTCTGTCTCTTCCATCAAGATCTGGGCCACCTAGAGACTTCGGGTTTTCGCTAATTAATAGCTACTATGGTGTATATTTACCCGTTACTCATCATTTACAGTTGTGCTACGCTGTATCACCCACGAGTGGGTTTGGAAAATAGTTTTCAAGGCTCTTTACTAAGTTTGCGGTGTGGATGATGCCATCTTCAAATTTCTTTGACTTTTGATGAAACACGTGGTCCGCTTTATAAATTAATGATCCCTGCTGTGATGCTGCTGTTTTTTTTGGGGCTCCTTTCATTTGTTCCTCAATTCTCCAATATCTCTGTCATGCAGGTTAATTCTTTCTTCGTTTTTCTTTATTCCCTCTTCAAGTTATCCCACCACATTCTAGAGTCGCTCTCTGACCTGCTCATGCCTTTCTTATTTCCAATATTGTATTGTCTCATTCCGTCTACTCGTAATTCTGGTGGTATGTGTTTCCAATTTTTCTTCCCGCCGGTCGTAGGCTTTCTTCTGGCTCTCTCTTCTGGTTCATTTCTGCCCGTACTGTTTGTATTTCCAGTCGGGTCTCCCTCATTTCTTCTCAGATTTTTGCTTTCAGCTCACCCTGGTCCACGATACTAAGTTGTAGTCAGAGTTGGACTGGGTCATAGAGTGACCGAGTGACTCGGTGACTCAGTTAGTTTACTGACCCAGTGACCCGGTGACCCAGTGACCAGTTGACCCAGTGACCAGTTGACCCAGTGACCCAGCTTGACCCGGTGACCCAGCTTGACCCGGTGACCCAGCTTGACCCAGTTTGACCCGATGACCCAGCTTGATTCGGTGACCCAGCTTGACCCGGTGACCCAGCTTGACCCGGTGACCCAGCTTGACCCAGTGACCCAGTTTGACCCTGTGGCACAGCTTGACCCGGTGACCCAGCTTTACCCGGTGACCCATCTTGACCCGGTGGCCCAGTTTAAACCGTTGACCCCTAGGTCTAAAGGTTAATTTTTACATTTTGGCATCCAAAACAATTTCAAGTAACTTTTAATTAAAAAAAAAACTTCCTCAATAATATTCGCCAACAAGCACGTAGCCCAATTTTATTCAAGAGAACTAATACCTAAAAAAATCAAATGCATTTGTTTGCAATGAAAGTAGGTATTTAGAGAAAAGATTTATTTGAATTAAGCTAACTGGTAGAAGAAAATTAAATGTGAATGAACACCAGTAAGGAACGGTACGCCCTGAAGCAAAGAAATGAAGGAGGAAACTGTTTAGAAATAACATTACTAATTACTATAATACAATTCGGGACATGGAAAGTTTTTTACGGCAGTATTAAAGCAAACATCACAGAAATGGCAGTTGTTAAGCAATCGAGTATTATTTTCAACAAACCAGCATTAAGTTTCATTTATTTCATAATCTGTACACTTGAACCGAGGTCACTGACTTAACTGCGTTATTCGATCAAACTAGGTTACTGGGTCAAATTTGGTCCCCGGGTGAAATTGGGTCGCTGGGTCAAACTGGGTCACTGGGTCAATCTGGGTCACTGGGTCTAACTGAAGAGAGTATGACGTGACCCAGCGACCCAGTGACCCAGTTTAATTCAGTGACCCAGGTGACCCAGTTGACCCAGTGACCCAGTCCAATTCTGGTTGTAGTATCATGACCCTGGTCGACTTTGATTTTCTCCTGTTATTTGTGAGTGTTGTTTTTCTATCTCTGAACAACCTTTTAATTACGAGAATATGTATTATTTGATGTCGCGCACTTTTCTAAAGCAACTATGGCCAAAAGTGCAAATATGTAGTTAAACTTATTTGACAGGCAATTTTAATGTCAAATTTTCAGACAAGAAGTATAATGGTGTAAATATACTGTAGGCAAGTATGATATTATTTCATAGTATTATGTTTCGCTGGTTGTGCGTCTTCAGGGCCATAATTTTTATTTTGACCCTGTGTTTGAATGTGGTATCGTTTGGTCAAATTTCTGTACCTACTGCACTGCCGACATTTTGTTCTCAAGGTATTCGCATGTGCAGACTGATGCAGTCTTCTACGTGGTCCCAGTGCTGATGGCTCAGTTCATCAGGCGGACGGACGAACGAACGGACTTCCCGCAAGTATAAGATGTATTTTTGCTGGAAAATACCTAGGAAAATACGCTAAAAAAAGACTAAAGAATTAGGAGTAATGTGAAATAAATAAAGTTGTTTATTTTGACATGCATAGATTGATGTATAAAATAAATAATGTCAATTCCTGTAGTTTACGTAATGTGTCATCGATGTTTACTGTAATGATTGCATGTCTGTACTAGGTAGAAGTATCCCCAACAAAGATGCACCTGGAAAAAAACGACATAGGTTATTGTCAAATAATGAGGTCATAACCTCATAATACGAGTATCATAGGAGGTTTCTAAAAATTATCTCTCCTCCCTACAATGTCTTCCACTCTGGAAAATAATGGCACAACTCTCTATCATTTTTAACTAAAAGTCAACTAATAATGAAAATGACTAGAATAATGAACAATGCTACCAGGATTGCACAAATTATTGTTTAGCTTTTCTGCTATAGCTTTCTTGAGATCTACGTATCGCCATAAGCTCCAACTAGAAAATGAACTCACAGTCGCTCTTTCCAGTAGACATAAAATCCAACATAGAGGTTGTGTTTTTCAAAGCATTAATCTTTAGATTCCAAAATAGTTACTTCGAAATCTTAAACTTAAAATAATTTTGCAGAACAAAACTTGATAGGTATCTATACAAAATTGTGAGAGGCATTTGTTTATGTGGTTATCTAAAAGCCAACCGGCTGCAAAGGACGGAGAAACGAAGTTGGGATGCCGAGGGGATTCGCTTATTTGTACCTAGATTTCAACATACTGTTAGCATTATGCGAAACTCCATACGTCTGAGGAAAACCCTCTGACAAAACTCCAGATAGAGCAGTCGGCAGCGGGATTCGAACCCACAACCTCCCGAATAGCAGTCGTTCAACGGAATCACTGCGCCACCGGCTTCGGTATTTAGATAGAGAAGGGGATGTGAAATAAATGGAAACAGTGTGTTGCATCGACAGGCGTAACATAGGAAATCTCATGTAAATTTGAAGAAGGCAATATCTCGTTTGGGGGTTAATGAAAAACATCGAAAGTTATTATTTAGATGAAGATTTTAATGCTCTTCAAATAACCTAAATAGATTTCTTCCTCTAAAATAATTAGGGAAGCCAATAATTAACCTCCACCTTTAAATTTACATGGGATTTCCTATGTCCCGCCTGTCGATGCAACACGCTGTATTAGATCCTATGACTAAGTGTATCTTAAAGTTTTGCGTGAAACTTTGAAGGTACTTACCAGCAGCCATTCCTCCCACAGTTAAAAATGGAAAAAAGCAGCCGCTTGTGAGAAGTGGCGGAAATATCACATTACCTATTGAAGAGCCCAACCTGCCGAACACCATTGCTAACGAAACTGCTATGGTCCTAAATTACTGTTCGTTGGTTGCTTGCTTCATAAATGAAAACTTACCTTAAACTGGTTGGAAATAAGTCAATGACGATACTTAGCAAAACATTTAAGGCGATGTATGTGCATCCAACATTGACGGAAATTAAGGCAATAGCCATTACGATGTTGGTTGAAAAATAAATAAATACGCCACATAACCCAGAACATATTCCGGTCCCACCTAAAATTCGTATTAAAGAAACATAAGGACGTTTGAGACTCTCACACAGAATATTTTTTTTCTTAAATTTTCCCATGAGCGGTAAGCTGCACACGATTATAACGATAGCGGCGACGGAAACTACGATGTTGTGCAAGTAGACTTGGCCATTATTGTAGTTCTAAGGGTCAAGTAAAGTATTTAAAGAACGTTCACGCATTACTTACCACGAAACATGTCTCGTTACTAGCCTGACCATCGTTGCCAATTTGTGACAAGGCACCGCATAAATCAAAACCATTCTCCTTGTGCAAGGATTCATAATTATTAAGAGCAATAAATAATTGCGGTGTCCATAAACGAATCGTGTTCAGACTGCAAAAGGCTACTTCGTCATAGTTTTAAAAGTTGTGATTTTGATTACCCCATTAACAATCCAAAATTAATTGTTAATACAATAAAAATGTTAATTAAAAAAGGCGGATAAAATAATGGCTGTATTTGCTGACAGCCTTCCTTTAGCGCTTGCATATTACTACGGTTCGAGGTAACGTGTCCTCCATGCAATTTGTCCTCAAACAGCTTGGATTCATCAACTAATGTTGTAATCTGTAATGTAAGCGGTACTTGGAAGTTTTAATTGGTACCATTGGTTTATGTCATTTATATTGCCCTTATCTTATTGAGGTCATAAAAAAGTCACGAAAAAAGTTGGTATTCGATAATGCCATGTGCTACTGTGCAATGGTACCCAATGGCGACGATATTTTAGAATAGGCTTACTGGATATTCATCACGTGAACGCCTTGTATTGATCCGAAACATTGTGCGAAAGACTTCTAAAGCTTCCTCGCGCTTTCCCACTGTCATTAAAAACTTTGGACTTTCTGGTAAGATCATGTAGAAGACGAAAGCTACGAAGCTCGGTATGGCAGTAACAAACAAAAATATATTCCAGGACCTTAAAACTAAAAGTGAAATTAAGTTTAAGGTAACCTGATGCGTTGGAACACATACGCATCCCATCATTAAATAACGATAGATTCATTGAGTCTGTAAACAAGCTCCATCCTACTAACGGCAGTACAATGGATGCTAAATTACTGTATATGCCGTTTATTACTGGTATAAATGTCCTATGGTACGCTGAATGGAATTCGTTAGTGTAAGTTAATACAGTTGAAACTCCACCAGTGATTCTAAAATAATCGTGACATATATTTTGTATTTCTCCAAATGAATTTTTGTTTTACACGATTCCTTCAACAAACTTTGCTGCGACAAGGTATGCAAAATACTGCGAAAACCCTGTTAGTATAACCATAATGCCTTCGAAGAAAAACAAGAATACAAGCAATTTTCGGCGTCCGAATAGATCCGTTAGGACACCCCACAAGAAACCACTCACTAACATTCCTATACGTTATGTAGCAATAAAGTAAACTGTTAACTTCCTCGTGCTTACCAAAATATGTGACTGAATTGAGAAGACCTTTATCATCCACAGTCAAGTTCAAATCGCATTGTGCTATTGGAAATACGTATGACATTGATGTTGTACTGAACACGGAGCTTAGTGAAGCTGGTAACATTATAGCGATTACTAAGACGTTAAACAAACCAAAACTGGAAGCTTTGACGGCCACTTCGTGATTTGCGGCAGAATCACAACCTTCAGTTGTTGTACCTATTAGTTGTTTGACAAATTATCATTAGAGTGATTTAATTCTCACCTGTAACTACACTTCCACCAGACCTGCTCAATTCAACACTGTTAGCTGTCATTTTGTGTAATTCAAATTCCAAATATCTGAAAAGATAGATGACCTGTGAAGCTGTTGATAATGTTAATACTGATTGTAAAAATAGTCTCTATACGTTTTCCAGCGTCTATTTTAAACCATACACTTTTACCGGAGAAGAGATAGCTTCACTATCGCGCATTTGGTTATGACATAGGTACTAATCTGAAATTTTCTCACAAATTTGTTGACATACTTTTACCTTCAAGATAAGCTGATTTACAGAACTACCAATTTACGACAGCATAAAATACTTATTTATTACTTACCTATTTCTGTATGAAACACGTAATACCGGCGTGATTCGTAGCTAATTGCGATTACTCGCTGATATTACCCATTTCAACACAAAAAAAAACACGTATTTATACAAAAAATAAAATATTGTTGTAATCTTATGAAGAAAGGAGAATCTATCACACATACTGCACGCATTATTAACTTAACGGTAATAAATAATTTGGAACAACAATATCAAAAAACCAACAAAGGGTATGAAAACCGTTATAGTCTGCATCAAGTGTAGTAGTGTGTGACTCATTCTGAAATACGCATGTCACCGCCACTCGAAGGTCGCGTTTTGTTAACCGTGTGCACCGGCAGCCACCAACCCTTCATCTTCTTACAGTGACTATAAATACAGTGTGATCATACAGTTTGTTATTTTCTATTGGTAGTTGAGATATCCCTCATGTTTCAACCAAATGCACCGAATTGGTAGAAATGAACCTGGAGACCCTGAAAACAGTTGGAGCAGTAATATTGTAACCGTAGCAAAATTTTTCAATTCATTTAAACCAACTAATAAAAATTTGGAAAAAATAAGATTGCGTACCTACATGGGGAATATGGCCACACATTCACTGAACTAAGCTGTCAAATCCTGAATGCAGAATTCATAATATGCGATTTCAAAACTGAAAGTAATTACCTATTATTTATTTTCCCATATAATTCACTATTATAGCTTTAAAAGTGGTGGGTGGAATACAGAAAACCAACGGTAGGTTTTTCTGTGTTGATCCATTTTAAAAAGCAAATGGAAGTGACGGATTGTTTCGTTGCTAAACTGCATTCGAAATTATAAAAAATTATAAACAATGAACCATCATTTTATTTAATCAGGCCCGCTTGAACCGCCAAATTTACTCTGAGGTTAGCTTAAACTCTATTGCAATGATTACTGCGACAATGTTTATAATAGATTTTATGTCTTACTAACCTATAAGAGCACATTTTATATCTGTGATACACGGGCATAAAGTACCACTTTATGCTCTAGGGCATTAAGTATCACCATAGTAACTCATTTATACTTAATGACAAAACAAACAAAGATATGCAGGTCATTGAAAACTAGAAACGTCAATTATTAATTGTTAATACCTACTAAATCACAAGATTGACATTTCGTATAGTTTCTGGAACTTCTTGGAAATTCACGATGAATTGAATTATTTAAAATTACGTTTGACGTTTGGATGGTTTCAATCACATTAACAAATTCGAACCACGCATACTCGATCAAACATAATGAATTATTTTGTAAACGAATTTTGACGAAGAAAACTATTTGTAAAACATAAAATTGTGTATGTACCACGGGCATAAACTATGTTTATACTCTCGGGCGACTAAAAAGCTCTCGGGCCATAGGCCCTCGAGCTTTTTAACTCGTCGCCCTCGAGAATATAAACATCACTATTATGCCCTTAATACATAAATAACTATTAAGACCTTTTAAATCTCTAACTTAGAGGTTATGTATCTACCGTGTGGCTAGGTTCCAGTGTGAAGCACAAATGAATATTAGTGAAGCACTAAGGATTTTGCCAGATCGCGACATTTGTGCCTTATTAATAAAAACGTTGTTGCTAACCTCCAGCCTTTGACTTTGAGGCTTTAAATCTCCTGAACCGTAGGTGTGACCCGTATCTGATGTGAAGCACAATGAAGCACTAAGGAAACACTGACTTTGCATGGTGACGTCATTTATGCTTCATCGATGGATAACTTCCTGGACCTTAGAAATCGTTCCGAGCAGACCGCATGGGTTGAATACAAACCACCATCATTCGCTGTATGTGAAGAAAGTAGCATAGAACGGACAGACCACAAACCGCAGTATGTAGAATTTTGAAAAGGAGTAAGTTTCATTTCTATCACCAACAATTACTTCAAGATTAGAGGAAATTGTTATTCTACGAAGACACCATTTTTGTTCCAAAAGCTCCTCTGTATAGACAATTGGCATTTCAATGTTATTGCAATTGATTAGACCACCTACAATACACATTTCTAGATGATGATGTACTCCTTAAGTGAGATCAACGGTTTATTTCTATCCTTCCTAGTTTTCCATATTGTTTTTATTTATTGTTAAACATAATAGACCATATATTATAATGATCAAAGACTAATTATGTAACAAATTTATCGCAAATCTGTAGTGGATATCTGAATGAAGTCCACAAAATACCTCTTCCTTTTGCTGCGTTTTTCGATAATGATATCCTCTGTAAATTACCTGGTTCAAAAGGTAATTAGTGGACAAAATGAGGAATAATGTTTGTTAACATTTTTAATGATACCTTTATTTCCTGTTATTTGTTCCAATCATTTTTACTGGTCAAATAATTTATATGATATATATTTGTAATTATTAGGTGGCATGTGTATGAGTGAACTAATACACATACTTACGTATGGCAGATCCTGATCAAACGACATTTCGAACACCCAACAAAAGATGTATTTTGTTTAAATAAACATTGTAGCTAACAATGAAAACTTTGTTACAATGATTAAGCATATACCATAAGCCGATTTTAAATAAATTCTCTTTTTCGAAAAATAATAATTGTATATTTAGCGTATTTTTTGTGCATGACCTATGAAGGTTTTTTTCTGAACACGCAAAACTGCCAGTGCAAAGATGTAAGTGTTTCAATAACACATGTGTGTACTACCGTTGCAACCCTATCATTCTATTATTTTATAATCATGGGTAGAAACATATTCGGCACGAAAACATGGGCATCCAGTAATCGAGTCAACACAATTCATAATTGGAATTTATTGCAAACAACTTACAACAAATTACCTATGCATGAAGGCGTTCTTCTATCTAGAAGATGGTAATATTCACTTCACCAATAAAAAATTGCGAGGTTATTGGAATCACTCCAAATTTCGATTTTGAGATTTCACCGGATCTTTACGTTTCGAGGTTCCAGGAGTCCAACAAAGTGGTTTTTAAAAAATGTCTGTATGTTCGTATGTGTGTATGTGCGACTGATTGGGTTGAAATTTGAAACATATGTTCCCTTGAATGGTATCGAGAACTGAAAATCTTTTGGAAGGGATTCGAAAATGGCAAATGCCTTTTTGGCAACCAAATCGATATCTATTGAATCATGTAAAAGTTTGTAAGGAGCAGACCGATTTGGCTGAAATTGTGTATCAGTACTCCCTCTAACAATCCTGAAAACTGAGAAGATTTTGGAAACGATTGGAAAATGGGAAATGTCCTTTTGGCTATAAAACTTATACAAGTAATTTTTCTTAAATGTATACATGGGCTAAATGTATACTTTTAAAAAACGGATCAAACGCATGAAATCATGATACTAGTATTACGTCATGAAACCGATGTCTGTAGGCAACCAACCTTACACGCGACAAACTGGAGCCATTTTTACAGTTCTTAAACTCTTACCATCGTCCCACTGTTATTATTTCTACCTTATCGTCTTTGATATACATCTTTGTGTAGGTAGTTGATAATAATAAAACTAAATGATAATAGCTAACCCTAATTTGGCATTGAATAATTAAGTTACTGTTTCCATAGCAGACGCTGATTACCATTTAAAACAAATTCGTGTAGAGTTGGTTGTCTATTATAGCCATCTATTCCATGCGTTTGATCCTTAGACTATGGAAGGAGGGGACTCGTAATACCCAATCAAATGTAATGCTGCGGGTTGAAGCAAATTTAAGCATAGCTTGGAGGCACAATAGCTTGTTCACTTCTTATTTGTGCCGTGCAGATGTTTGCATTTTCGGCCGTATGTGATTATAGGTATATAAATTGGATTTATCCTTGTGAAAATGGTACGGTCCGGTTGTTGCTTTAATCCCACGAAAAATGACTGTGGGCATAGCTCATATGTATACATTTAAGAAAAATTCCCTGTATTTATTTAATAAGGTATATGTGCAACAAAATCTTGATTGAGAGAAGACCGTGTAAATTTTAAGTCACAACAAGTTTAACATGAATTAATTTGACAGGTCACGTTAAGAAGTTATTAGTGAGTGTAATTAAATACAGTTATGGACAAAATAATACCCATGTAATACATTGATCGGTGGGACTGGTGAGGTTCCCGCCGCCTGTAGTATAGAAGATGCGGAGGACTTATGGTAATAAGAAGCAGATTCCCACGATTTACTGTCAAGTAAAGGTTTTTGCCGAGTAATTCTATTGGTAGTATCTTGGCTTACCATTTATCGCTCAGCTTCCACAGCAAGGTTGAAGCTAGTGTAGACTGCGACTGAACTGTAACATGTACTGGCATAGGGTGATGTTTAGTGAAAAATCTAGCTTCTGTTTGAATGAAATGAAATAAATGAAGTATAGGGGGCATTATGGGTAGAAGATTGCGAAATTTGACGAATCCTTAAACAAATCGACCACCGACTGGAATCGATGTACAGGTTTTTTTTTATTTCGTGTTTTCACAAAACAGCCTTTATCACGGATTTAGAATTTTTTTCTCAAAACAAGCCCCGACTAGTAAAAAACAAACAATAACGGTCGATTGAATAACGCAATCAGAATATAACTCAACTATTGTACTTCCCTACACTCCACTTTTAAAAAGCGGCAGAGCAAAGCGATGCAAGCTTTATAGGGGAGTCGATGGTGCCCGTCTGTCCGTCTGTCCGTGAACACGATAACTGTCAAACGCTTTGGTTCAAACTTTGCACAGTTGACCTATATGCCACATGTAATAAGCCTATGGGTCAAATCCAATGACCCCTTGGGGTCACGCCTCTCTGTCTCTGCCAAACGCTTGAACCTATTTATTTGAAACTTTGCACAGTAGACTTATATGCCACAGTGAATTGAAAATTGGTCAAATCCAATGACCCCGTAAGGTCACACCGAGGTGCTCTGCCGCTTTTTTAGACGCTCTTTATGGGTTGATTTTTATCTTGCGTGAACAATAACGAAGTAAAATCCAAAATCAATATTAACCAGTAGGACTGATTCCTAACAGATCCTGAGTCATTAGTTACGGGATGTTCGAATTAAAATGCGGATTACGGTGGGTTATATTTCCACCGTAACAATGAAACGTGACATACCAAAAATTATAGGAAACAATTAAGAAAAATGGCCTGATAAGGTGCATATTACCTACACTTCACTTTGATTTATATGGTATAATATGCCATATATGTAGATTTAGTATGTGATAACTGATAAGCATGCCGTAGGAAAATGGAAAATTTGCTAATATTGCTTTATACCGTAATCTTATCTATGGCAAACAGTGACGATATCTCAAAGTCGTAATTTCGTACATCTACCTAATTTGCTTTCTCAAATTAAAAAGTGCAACTTTCTCTTTAACTCTTCCCAACAAAAGCCATCTAGTGAAGGAGAATTGGTTATTTTGAATTGGGTAGCTGTCGTTATGTTAGTCCTTTAAGATTTCCTCTTTCTAGATATCTGCTTCTAGGGATTTCTGAACAAAAAATCGACGGTGTGCAACAAATGAGTCACTTTCGGCTCATAAAGTTGGCAGTTATTCCAAAATTGTTTCTCTCCAATGTGCAAACGTTGAACAGACAAGAATCACACGATGAAGGAAATCCCGATCTGTTCCTGGTACTTATTCATCACATCAAACTTTGAGTTCGTGCATGTGCTCACGACGAGTTACTAAAACCTTTGTCTTTGAATATACCTACCCACAAAAAACCACTGGGCACGAGGACCTCGATGATCAATTTAAATCACCAAATCGTGAAATGAGTTGCCAAGTAAACACTTCGTGCAGAATTCTCATAGAGTTTCTAGCGGTGTGTGCTTTTGCTCCATCATACGGGTATGAATTTCAAAAACATATCCACTGAATCTCGGCGCCCCATGAAAACACAATCGACGTCAAAAATGTCACAGTAATTAGGTTTTAAAGTTATTATAAATTGGGGTGGAATGGCTAACCCCGTTCAGGCACTAAACGATAATTTCTTCTACAACAGCATGCTGGCAAGAGCCCTGGTTCCTCTTATTCCCACAAATTGTTAGACAATATGTGTTTTTTTCTGCAGAACTACAAACTATTTTATTTTAGTTCGAACTCCAATACGGCACTGGTTGGATAAACTACATGATATGGATAAAACGATGGAAGAGATGGCAGTCCGTAATGATTACATGTGGTTTCTCCTTCTAATGCTTCAAAGTAAAAAAGTTACAGAGCCGTTCAGTAATATTCCGCCACCTGAATTGAAACCTCTGAGAAAAATATTAGTGAGTAGCTTAACTTTTTATAACAAGAAGCTATTTATTCTTAGGCGCCTGCTGTTTATGAGGAAATCTTGACCGCTACAGACCAAAATATGGCCTGGTTAGACAACGTAAACGAACATAATACAGAAAGGAAATTACCTGAACCGATCTCGTCTCTGCCATCCCAATTTCTTGACAACCAGCCTTTGCCACAAAATGGCATTATTTGCTATATGGCGGCGTTTAGTGATCATGATTTTTAGTAAAATGTATTGGACAAAAACAAATCAATATAATATCATTTTTACTTTATGATAATAATTATGTAGTTGGATCAACAGATTCTTTCAAACATAACCGTGGTGCAATTGACGTAATTTCCGAGCATTTGGTACTACGTTGATAACGTTTAAAAGGTAATAGTTTAGCATTGATAAGTGCCGCTATTTGTGTCCCAAAATTTGCCAAGGTAAGCTGTCTTTTAAATTCGTTACCTAGTGTCCGATTAAAAGCATTTCAACTGCTGTGTTAGTATACCTACGAGTACCTTCAATAAAGATATCTTACTTTATTAATTCTGTTTTTATTAAGTGCGATCATGCAGATATCAATTACTCTATAATACGAATCGAGGTTTTATTCTTATTTATTTCATTATACTAATTCGTTCCACCACGTCATATCTTTTATACCTATTGGAGATGGTGAACATATAATTAATTAAATAGGTCCTTTTTTTGTGTGAAATTTAATCAAATATCTCAAGTAATGTTTTCATACATGTTGTAATGAGTAGGGTACCTGATTTGCGTACACACTTCTGCTTTTACATCACCGTGGCGTATAAGCCACGTGTGGTATCGTAGGTTTTTTATTCTCCTGTTATTATTATGACTTTTCCATTTTTCATCCAAATTCGCTAACACAATAATTGGTAAAATATGATAAAATTACAGCTCTGTAGAAAATGGCTTATTGTACATATTTCTTGCTGGCACTCCAATTTACGTGGATGGCACGTTCCCTGACCGCACACATACCTGCGAAGCGAATGACAATTAGTCATATTGGTCACCATAGAAGCTTTGAGGTAGTGGACCACCACCAGCACGGTTTTACGCCTGCTCCTCACGTCACTAAAGTCTACAGAGATATTTGTTCTCAAGATGCAGAGTGCGTACTTCCCGTTCAATGTCCCGCTCACGTCCACGATGATGGGGTCTTAAAATGCAAGACAATTTTAGGTCGTGTAGGAATCTGCTGCAAAACTGGCCAAAACCATACAGGTACCTTTTTTGTAAGTATAAAACTTTTACAGTGTCGAGTGGTTTTCAGCACTTTTCAACGAGAAAGTAAGAGGTCATCACGTCGTGCACGCAGATTTGGAAGCAATGGGGGATGTGACTCGTCGTAGTCGACTGGAATTATCAGAATTACATTTACGTGAAATGAAAATTCTGACGCACTCCAGATCGGCTTTAGTTCCACTTGGCACAGCTAGTTACGGACATTTTCGGAATTCTCGGTTGCACAGCATGCACGATTTATTAGAGGTCATGAGCGTTGCAAATCGCGCATTAGAAATTGCATTAGCCACCCGGGCATTCAAAGATAGGTATCTCTTAATTCATCCAATAAAGAGTAACGCTACATTATGTGTTGGCTTTTGTAGACAAGGCGTTACAAATCAACAACTAGAATACGGAATGATTCACCAAGATTTAAGCCAGACGCCACTCGGTGCCGCTTGCGTACCTCCACCAGTTTGTCCCCCCGTACCACCCCGCTTCAGAAAAATTGACGGCTCATGCAATAATATCAACAATCCGTCTTGGGGTATGCCGCTTACGCCATACTCTCGACTTTTACCGCCAGTATATCATGACGGTAAGAATGCGAATACCTAAAGATCGGTTTCTTACGCCCCAACTACAGGAATTTGGACCCCAAGGGTTTCTGAAGATCAAGGTCAACCACTTACCAGCCCTCGACTTATCAGTACCACCTTATTTTCCGACGAAGATATTCCAAACCCAGATTATACACTGATGCTAATGCAGTTTGGTCAATTTATTTCCCACGATATCACCCAATCGCTTGACACCAGCTTTGGTAAGTTGGGTCTTTGGCTAACCTAACCTAAATCTGTCAAATTTCAGCGAATGGTAGTGCGATTTCCTGTTGCTCTGAAGATGGAAGTGCGGAGATTCCTCATGAGTTCAGGCATTTTGCCTGCTTTCCAGTCGTGATTCCACGCAAAGATCCATTTTTTGGCAGGTATAGCCAGGGCTGCATGAACTTTGTAAGATCAGTCTTAGCGCCTCGACATGATTGCACTCTTGGTTACGCACAACAGGTAGTACTCGGCGATTAAAAAGGTTATCCTTTAATCGTGCATTTTTGCAGATGAATAAAGTCAGTCATTACATTGATGGATCGGCGATTTATGGATCTAGTCCCGATCAGACTAGAGCACTGCGAAGTTTTGAATTTGGTCAGCTGACCGTGTTTGATGACTTCGGTCGTCATTTGCTACCGCTCTCTGAAGATCCCGATGCGTGTTTAACCACGGAACAAGGATCGGCTTGTTTCACATCAGGTATCTGCCTCGTTTGCTTCGAACCACTAAATGTCTTTTAGGCGACACGAGGACAAACCAAATGGTTTCATTAACGGTTTTGCATACACTTTTCATGCGAGAACACAATCGCATAGCAAACGAGCTGGCGCAAATTAACCCACACTGGCAAGACGAGCGTATATTCTTAGTAACACGTCAAATTATTATTGCAGAACTGCAAGTAGTCACCTACGGTGAATACTTGCCAGCTCTATTAGGTACCTACGTCTATTGACGTTTGCTAGTAAGCCTCAAGTATGACTTTCAGGTGAAGCTGCAATGGAAGAATTCGACTTATTATTGGAGAGAGATGATTCTTACTCGTACGATTATAATCAGAAAGTGGATCCTTCTGCAATTAACGAATTTGCCTCCGCTGCATTCCGATTTGGTCATTCGATGGTAGACGGAGTTCTAAAGTAAGTAAATCTTGTTGTAATTATTTGCAATTTGTTTAAATGTTTTAGAATCTATGGAAAAACAAAACTTGAAGCGGCCATCGACATTCCCGAGGTTATGTTTCACCCCGCAAGGATGCGCAAACATGAGTTTTATGATCAGATGTTAACTACGATGACAACAGATGCGATTCAAGACGTGGACAACTCAATGAGCGATTCCGTAAGCAAACGTTAATGTCTGTAATTCTTAGTTAGTAACGCTACTTTAGTTAACAAAGTATATGTTTCGAGCGGGAAATCCATTTGGAGTTGATTTAGCAGCGATAAACATTCAAAGGGGGAGAGACCACGGATTAAGACCTTATAACGACTATAGGGAATTGGTAGGACAGCCGCGGATAAAGTCTTTTGAAGAATTCGGACCAGAGGTAAAGTTACTGATTTCGTTTAACGGCTAACAGTCTTATCCATAGCTCGGGGAGAGACTAAAGAGCGTGTACGTATCAGTTGATGATATCGATCTCTGGGTTGGAGGACTTCTGGAGCCCAAGTATGGAGATAGTGTTTTAGGATTAACGTTTAGAGATATAATAGCGGAGCAGTTTTCCCGGTTGAAACAGGGGGATAAATACTTTTTTGAGCATGATCCAACCATTAATCCGGGATATTTTACACCCGGTAGGCGTTACCCAGTTCATTTTCCATAATTATACATATTTTATAGAACAACTCGTGGAGATCAGAAAAGTTACGTTGTCGAGGATCATTTGCGATAACCGAGATGGTATTTTACTAGTACGTCAAGCACCAAATGCATTTAGAAAGCCAGGATTGCCAGGGTAATTACTTATTTCTGTATGTGCAAATATTATAATAACGTTTCATTCGTTTAGGAACGAGTATGTTGATTGTACTAGTCCGGCGTTACCTCATATGAATTTGCTTTACTGGCAAGATTAGGGGAACATTTTAATGTGTACTTCTTTGTGATATTTTTTTAAAAATAATTGTTAATTATACGTGTATGGAATACTTACATTAAACTTGCGAGTTATTATCTACAGGCCCTAGTGATTGCAAATGAGAATTGGTGTGTATGTAGTAAAACGCGGAAATTACGTAAATGATGTATTAATAAACAAGCATGCTATTAGGTATATTATAATACAGTCCTTTACATAATGGGCTCATGCTAGTACCTTGCACATTGTCAATTCCAGCCCTTAATTGATAACGACCAAGGCACCTTAATTAAATTGACACTATTCGTAATTGGATGCTCGTTTTACAAAATACAGAATCGCTTTCTCTTATGTTAATTAAATGGCATTCTGCATTAGAAATTATATCTACTAGATACAATTAGACACGTTCTAAAATTAACAATCAATTTACAAATTTAACATAACACCTGGATTTGTTTGAGTTTACTATTTATGTAGAAAATCGCTCAGAGTCCATCTTAGTTTAACCTGTTGATGTTTTTCTGCAAAATAAATAGTTAACGGAATCACGGCGGAGGGTTACACTAACACTTACAATGAGTTTATAGAGTCTCATCCTATCTTCAGCTGTTCTATGTCGACTTGAAGGTTGTTCGTCAACGTACAGCGAATCGTCATTTATAGCCATTGTGTCAAGCGTATCTGAATCGATATCATCTTGACTAAAATAAAATGTTCATGAATGATTGGATGTAAGTAATAATAGTGTCTTACAGAGCACTTTTAATGTTCTCCAAGTTAGAATGCTTTGGAACCGCAACATCGTTCTGGGCTTTCCATTTGCGCACATCGAACGAGGGTTGTAACAATCGGGAAAGGGCCCATTTGGTATCACTTATGGAGTCGACTGACGAATCTTTCGTGTCCCCATTACTTGTGTCACTTCTTTTTCCATGCCCTGAAATGTCATACAGATATTTTTAGTGCGAGTGTTCTTTTTTTGCAAAAATTTTTTTCATTGAATTTGTAACTAATGTAACGAATTTTAAGTTCATTATTCTCACACACCGTTGTCCTATTACTTACCTCCCCAACAGGAATGTCCGTAGCTTAAGCAGGAACCTGTAACAAAATAACTCATATTATGTAGGTAATGTTTGTTCCTCAATGTGCACTTATACAACTAGTGAACGTTAACAGTAATAGGACTGGTTACACGTATTAAAAATTTAAAATTTATACAATCGCATTCTTACTTATATTGCACCATCAAGCGTTGAAGACGTATTACTACCCCTTTAAGAAGCAATTGTATCTTGCGCATCTTGATTACGATACGAACGACTCGTTACAAAACATTTTGAACTGATTTACTGGTTAGTGCACTAGGGAAAATTGAAAATGATCTATTGTCGTATAAGTAGGAATTATGTCTTTTTTGAATACTACTACTAAAATTTTCAATTAAAAAAATAATTGCAAGGAACCAACTGTATACCTAATCGCTCTTGAAAATAGCGAATAAATGCTAGTTAATTTTTTCGAGTTTATTGTTTGATCTGTTTCATTAGCAACGAGGGGATCTGGGAAGTTAGCAGAACATTGGCGGCATACAGGGTGATTCCTATAGTACCTGCCACCGTTTGGGAGCGTATAGGGGGTGCCTAGGGGAGTATTTTGATATAGGACACTTGGGGTCGGAAATCTAAAACAAGGGCGCCAGAACCAAATTTATCTTCTGGAATTTCACGCCTGTATGTAGGCAACCCAACCGACCGACGTTTCGCGCGGAGCGATGCAGAGCGAGTTAGCGCGAGGAAGCGACATGGGAGGGAAGGACGGAAAACGACAGTCAAAAGCAATAACGTTTACAAGTGTTCAACGTGGCCACCGTTGTTCTCAATGCACTTCCTACATCTAGCCAACTATTATTATACTATTGCGATAGTGTTTATTCACTTGATACGCGTCGTTGCAGACGGGATTTCGTGGGTTTAAACAAAATTCTGATCAAGTGTCAGCCACACATTGCCGCCTGAGATCGCTCCGTGTGCACCGCCGGCCGGTTGGGTTGCCTACCTACAGGCGCGAAATTCCAGAAGGTAAATTTGGCTCGGGCACCCTTATTTTAGATTTTCGACCCCAAGTGTCCTATATCAAAATACTCCCCTACGCACCACCTACACGCTCCCAAACGGTGGCAGGTACTATAGGAATCACCCTGTATATCTCGGAATTAGATTGATTACGTGCGTGGCGGTTTCTGTAGTAAAAAGTGTGCCAGAAAAACATACCGTTTGGAAATAATGTTACCATTGCACACTTTGGTGTTTATAAGACCTTTTGGCGTATTCATCACCGATATTACACTGACTCAATTCAGAACAGTTGCGACAACCGGGTATCTTGCTTTTGATTGGTCGTTTGTTCCGGTCGCCATATTGGGGCTAAAATGCTTTGCCACTTTGATATTATAGGAGTTTACACTTTTCTTTGTGTCCTTGCGAATTCTGTGAAGTGTGAATAAAGATGCTGCTCAAGGTAAAATGTATTGTGGATATTCAGTTCTATATGTATACGGTGTGATTGGTTTTGCGTGTCCAAGCTTATATTTCTTTTATTATTGAAGATAGGAAAAAAGTGTAAGAAGCAAAAATACTCTACTGTCAATTTCTGATAAAGCTACATATTCAAAAAACAGGTGATATAAAAACGAAAGAGCATCCGAAAATGAATTAATTTTTTTTTAATAGAACGGTTACTTGTGTCAGTACCCTGGTCAGAACTATTCTTAAAGAGCTTGAAATTTTTACTTTACAATGATACGAGTATCACATATGTTATAATTACCTTATAAACTAAAGCTACAGTAATGTGTTTAGAACCAATCGCAGTAGCTGTGGAAATTTTAACAAATACATAAAATCTACAACAGGAAGCGAGGAAAACAAATGAAAAGCAGTTACAGAAATCATTATTATAACTTAAGAAAATTTAAATATACATTACACTTGCTTCCTATGTATTATCATTACTTCGAATAAATTTTCATCATTTGTGTAATTACTATTATGTTGCATTGTGGTTCTTATAAGTTATATTGTTCACTGGACTACTTTTGTGGCAGACATAACAAATGAAAAACTCTCCTTTGTTTTTGTTTAAATTTTGACAGTTACTGCGATTGGTTTTAAAAACATTACTACCGAAGCTTTAATTTCTAAGGTAATTATAAACATATTTGATATCATTGTAAAGAGAATTTCAATTCAATCAATTATTCTTTTGAACATGTAGCTTTATTAGAATCTTAAAGTAAAGAATTTTTGTTTTTTGTGAGTGTGTAGTAGCTGATGTTAATTAACACTCCCCCCACTATAAAATGCCGGCAATGGAATAAATTGGAGCAAAATCGCTAAGCCCATACACAAGGATTAGAATTTACTCAGCTCACTGGGACAAGGCCAAATTTACCAATAACTTAAGAATACATATTTATGCTCGCTAAGTTACAATAGTGTAAAAAATTTAACGGAAATCACGGAAGGCGTCTTAAGTACCTATCCGGACGAGAGGACAAAGCGATGAACAATTTCATAAAATTTTGCTGCTTAATTAGGTACTGTTTTTTAAATCTAAAGTAAAGCAACTTGTGTAATGTGTTACAGTTTTCTTTTTACTCCTTTGAAGAATTTGAGGAGTGATTATTATTATTATTATTATTAATATATATGTTAAGCTGTTAGCCTTTTAGTACTCGTATTTCCTATCACAGTTACTTAATCAGTTATCAATTTTTAATTGGATTTAAGGACTAGGTCCGTCATTGCCTACGAATATTCCAAAAAGTGATTTCAATAATATTACAAAAGTGTGATATGAATTATGATACAGGTACCGAATGAAATATTACGGAAAAAGTTTACAGGGTTATGGAATGGCTTCGGACTAGGCTTTGGATGTTGTCACTTCAAGGCTGTTGTGCAGCCTTTAATAAACAAGTAAGACATGAATAAATATTTAGAGGTAATTAGTAATTTCTCTAAAATACTATTTGTATAATAAACAATGTTCTTGGTGAAACGTAAAATCAATTGTATGAATAAACGCGGTATTATTTCATTATTGTTTATTTGAGATTTGCCGGTAGGTATAGGATTTCACTTTTGCATTACTCTAAATTTAACGCAATTATTTTTAAAAGAAATTTGTGCTGCATCGTTCGTTCATTAGCGGAAACGAAGTTATGCCATGAAGAATTCATACAAAAGTGTTTTTAATTTCTAAATTCCTCTTTGAATCTTTTGTCCAAATTTGCATACCAAAGACGAAATCTCCTTCTATTTAATTAACTCCCTCGATCGCAGTATTGTGTATTTTTCAATTTTAATCGAAAAAAAATAAGATTTCTAAAACTCCTTGTTGATGGTTACGTTAGCACTTTACTTTCAATTAAATTCTCAAAATGTAAATAGAATTAGAAGTACATTGTGTTGAAAAGTTGATCGAGTGGGTGTACAAAACTGATCTGGAGTTTTTATTCATGTTCTCTTTCCTCTTATTTATTTATATTTTCTTAATAGAAAATCGTGCCCTCAAAGCGTAAACGTAAAACCAAATTCGTAAAATCTATTTTATTGTAGACATGAAGCCTGCAGCATTTGAGGGTTGATGAAAATTATATTCTGTTTGCTGTTACACCTAGATGCTATACCTAGTGATATATTATCCGTTTTTACTCCTACAAAAAGTAAGTTCAGGGAACAGTATCACGACAGCAAAGTGTCCTGGCTGCGGTTCAGCTTGAATTTTAATTACGTTACAAGAGTTATTCCAATTTACATAAGATGCCATTGTTTTTTGTAATGAAAAAATGAAAACAAGTAGGTAGTCGTCAAAGTGTTTGTTTTTTGATAGCAGAAGAAAATTTACTTTAGTTTTATATTACTATAATGTAACGGCATCATATAGGTACTGTTTGTTGCGAATTGTATAGGTGTTCTATGCAAGGTATAACTAGCAAGAACAGACAAAAACAAGCATTTGAAGTAAACCAAGATCCAAAGCATTTTGTTTTTAGTCTTGTCTCGGGAAATCCCAAATTCCTTCTTTAACATTCCTCCTAAAAAGCTTAATATACTTAAACTATCATTGCGCAGGGAATTTAAGCCTATACTTCATTCATTATAAGAAGGTAGTAGAGGGTGCTGGGTTTGAAGATAAGCACACACAGGAAAAATATAAAACTGCACCAAATTATTGTAAAGTAGAAATATCTAGCACTGCAAACACGAATCAATCTTTGACATTAACAGTTCATGACACTTCAATAGTTTAGATGCCAACAGAAACTACCAGCTTGCAAAATTCGCTACTCGTTTTATGTTTCAGCGTAATACTGACTTGTGTTTTAACCAATCACACTGAAGGTCAAATCTTCCCTATGTTTTTTACCGCTACCTTCTTAAAATGGATACAGTATAAGATCATATAAATTTGATGGTGCAAATAGGCATTAGTCAGCTCAAAAACTGTGACTTCCAGAGTGGGACTTTCTAAAAAAATAACATCAGGCCGATTCTAATGGGCTAGTATCAAGTTAAATCCCGTCTGATTCCTCGTTGATTACTATTGAATATACATTTATAATAACTAAAATCGGCATTTCAGAGTGTGAATTGCAAAAAGCACCTTTGTTCTGCGATTTTCGTCGTATGATCAAATTTAGAATCGAATAAAAACCAAACCACCACATGAAGTTTTTTTTACCTCTGTCCAAAAAAGCGTCTTTGACCATTTCCTAGGCAGCTTTAATTTTTCGAAACAAAAATTATCTCACAAATTAGTTTCCAAACAATCCTGGATGATCCCCAAAAGCTCAAAATTCATTTCGAACAATTTTTACAAGAGACGACCAAACGATCGAGGGATACACTGTACTTCTGTCCATTTTGATTTTGCGTGCACCATTACTGAGAAGTATAATTGGTTGCTTAAGGACCTGCATAATTGATGTATATTTTCTTCCAACTTTCATTAAGCGTTTTACAGTGATAAAATGGTACTTTTAGGGCGTGTTTAATTTTGACACACTGGACAATGTTTTACAAAAGTATCTATGCCCTTAACAATTCACCTATACAAACAATACCCTTGTTGCGTCCCAAAACTAGAATTATTATCCTTTAGTTTTTCCTTCAAAGAAAATATCATAGCCCGCCCTGTACATAACCATTTTGCCCTGTCGCTGCATACAGAGTGCTTGTTTTTCGAGCTCCAACATGGGTATCTCGGTTATCTGACGAGCTGCAATGTAGTTTACTGGTTATCAAATTTATCATTACGACAATTCTGATGTCTTGAGAGGTAGCCGAGATTTTTGAAAAAAAACAAAATTTTCAATTTTCGATTTTGCCTTTTATTTCGAAAACGACAAAAAGTGGACGTTTTAAACTAAAACATTATGAAGGTACTTATGAGGAATCCAAATATGTAATCGAAAAATTTAAGGTACTCTAGATTTGGAAGTTGCAATAGATACCTAACTTTTTTATTTCTTATGGTAGCCGTATTGGATTTTAGCACATTTGAATAAAACTCGTTTTTCTGATTATAATGATGTATCATATGATATGTTTAAACTTTAAGATTCCGTTAAAATATCAAAAAAACTGTTTTCGCGAAAGTTCCTCAATAAAATGCCGATAATAGTAATCTCGGAAACTTTAAAAGATAGGTAGGTAGTTTAAATTTAGAAAAGTTGCGTATTTTGATGCTTAACAAAATGCCGTTTTGAAACTGAAAAAAGTCCGACTATTTTCGGAGATATTATTATGGCCATTTTTTCCATCTACAAGAAGCGAGTTTTAAATTTTAAGTCTGGCGTTTCGTCTCCGGTTAATCATCATCAACTTTGTTTTTTCTTATAGAAGTCATTTTTACTTTTTGTGTCATTTGATACACAGCACTTTTTTTTTATTTCGAAAGTGTAAATATTACTATTTTTAGCTTCCTAGTGCGAGCTGGGTTGCTATTACGGTCACCGTTTTTTGGACATGGTAAAATCTCATGAAATGTCCACGTTTTAGATAGTTTTAATCAACTTTTACAGAATACATTTTTTATTTTATTACAAAAAAACTAAAAAACTACTGTGATTTCGTTAAAACTTTTCGAATCTACATTTGGCACTATAAAAAATTTAAAACTGTCAAAATTTTTTTTAATATCTAAGATTTTAGCGCGGTGACGTCATACAGCCTTTTTTTCAAATAACAAGGCAATATTTGTATTCAATTATTCCAAAGACTTTCTTTTTTGGGTACAACAAAATTATGCTACGTGTTATTATAAAAAGGCGGAGAAAAAAATCTTAAAGTTAAAAAATTATCTAGCAGCTTAGTGCGCGGTTAATATTTAGGATGAGCGATTGCAGAAGTTCGGTCGTTGGGTTTTAATGCTAAGAACTTAAAATATCAGTGTACATGTATATATACCTACTGCTGTTTGTATAACGATTAATTATCACAGATTTAAATACCATGTGTTAATATTAACACTGTAAAGAAAAGTAGAACCTAACATCGCTGCACCAGGCCCCTGATAAAAAGGTCATAGAGAACTTAATTAGGATGTCGTACCCTCTTAAGGAATAAAAAATGTCATTCTTATTCTTGCGACGTGCCGATTGAATTGAATAAGGAACTTTGTGTTTACTGACATTAGAAAATAAATGAATGATTAGTAATAAGTGAATTTGGCAGATTTGTTCATAAGGAATGGCGCTATCAACTCGTAAAATTACAAGAAACTATGAACCACCCAAGACAAAGTTTGCCAGGCAAAAAAGAAGATATTTTAACAATATTTAAAAAATAGTGACGTTTACATTTTTGAAATCAGAAAAAAATGCTCTCTCAAATCACACAAAAAGTAAAAATGAAAATGATGATGGTTAACCGGAGACGAAACGTTAGAATTTAAATTTAAAACTAGCACCTTGTAGAGGAAAAAAAGTTGTCAAAATGATGTCATTTATTTTGAAATAATTTTATTATCTCCGAAAGTAGTCGAAATTTTTTCGGTTTCAAAACGACATTTTGTTAAGCATCAAAATACGCAACATTCCCAAAAAGTTAAAGTACCTACCGTGGTAATTACGTGGCAGTAGGTGACTTTGGCATATTCCTTGAATAGTGATCGTCACAACCCATCTGTGCATATTTTTATGGCCGTATAGAGTTCGTTACCTACTCACATACTGTATGGGTCTTTTTTACTATTGCAGTTCGTTATACTCCCTCAGTACAAGCCTATTGCGTAACCCTCGTCCTTGCGCACTCCGGTTCGTCCATTTTGATTCTGTTCCATTTTTACATCGATCTTAGGCAACCTCCCAAAACAAATTTTCCAATTTTTAACGTACCTCAACCAGTTTCGGTTTGTACCAGTACAACTCCTGTTTTTGCCGTACCTTTTCGTGAACTTATCCGGAGATCAAGTAACGGTTTTTTTAGTACCTTTTATCTTTATTTATTTTTCATATTCGTTTCTTTTATGCCTATTAGGACTACTACATTTGTTTTTTTTTCATATTCGCGTGTATGTTAGTTCATCGTCTTTTTTGCGGATATTCTGCACACTTCATAGACCACTTTCTACAATCTATATATTATGTAATCCCATATCTTTACCTTGTCAATTACCTTCAACGTCATCAGTAAGATCCATTTCTCTTTTATTCGGTAGGTTTTGGTAATTGGTCTTGGTAATTGGTCCGTTTTAGTATTTTTGCATTTCGTTCCTTGTCATTGTTGGTTGCCTATGGAAATGGAGTTCAAATTGTTCATATTGTTGATAACATTTCTCTGCTGCGTATCACCTTTTTCCAGTCATTTTAATTGAAGACATTATCATTCACATTTTACTTCTTTTTCATTTTGTGGGAAAACTTAATTTTTGGTAATCAAAATGATCTCCGCACAGTGACGATTAAATTACTGTAAATTGTTAGCCGAAGGGATATTTATTGGTTCTCTTGGTAATTTTATGGTTTTCGCCCAGCACATTTCAAAGCACATGGGTATCCATTTTACTGGGCGGCGAAACGTAAAAGAATAAAAAGAGTTAAAAGAAAGTTTTACGATAAGGGGTGGAAATACGGAAAAGGGTGTACAAACCTCTCTATAGATCTTGGACGAGCCAAAGTAAAATCGGTTACGTTGCGCTAATAAACCCCCCAGGTATGATCATGAAATTGATAGAAATGGATAGAGGACACCTTAATTACACGTTATCAGTTAAAAAATTTGCGGAAGAAGCCTTACTTTTTCCACAATCTTCATTCAAAGTTCACTTCATTTCGTCGTAAGTGAGGTTATATTATTCAAATTACATTGTTGATTTTAAGTTGGTTATAGTGTTCTTAAAATCCCTCAGTGCCAACTTTAATTTCATAAGAGGTTATGTTATTTTTTCACGATATAATAAACATTAAATAATGATGTACAAGTATTATACATGTGTTTTTAATTATACCATAATAGTAGTAAGCAGTTCACTACATGTTTTACTTAATTCATGTTCATGTTTCAATCCCAGTGATTGGGAAATAACACAAGGGTGTCTACGTTGAAGTGAGATTGACAATATTATCATGGAAAATGCGAGAGATGTTCCTTCCCCTCTTGACCGTATTAGGCGGTGGATGCTAAGCGGCGATTGATACGAAAAAGGCGTTCCAAGTTAATCAGTAGTCGATACGAACCAGGTGGTATATGAAACATGCAGGAAGTGCCACATGCAACCTTCTCTACGACATTCCTCTTCCCTAATGCATTGAAGTTTAGACTGTATACACTTCAAAAAGTGGTGTCATTAAAATGTCAGTCACATGAAAGTGTCGCTTATTTGGTGTTTAAGTCGAACAAAACCTAAAATTGTATTGTATATTATACCTGTTGTACTACTTTTATTACATTCTATTAATATACACGTTAAATCCAGCATATTTCATTTTAGTAGACGAAGAAGTTAACATAACCTCCTACAAAAATTTACTGTCGCATTTGTTAAAAAGTGAAAATGAAAGCTGTCACATAACATTTTTCAGTTTTGCCAACTTAAGAATGACAAAATATACGTAAATAACACCAGATTTCCAGAAAATGAAGTGAACTTTTAATTAAGATTGTGGAAAATTTAGGCCCTCTTTTTTTTTATTCTAAACGTGTTATTAAGGTGTCCTCTATCCATTTCTATTAATTTCATGATCATACCTGGGGGGCTTATTAGCGCAACGCATCCGTAAAATCGATACCCTTGTGAAATAAAATAATAGGTATCTGTCAATTGCGATTTATAATTAGGCAAATATACCAAAAGTTATAAAATCAGATACTAAACTGCAAATTTCAAAGGTTTAGAGGCATTATGACGCCGACAGGCCAGATCCAAGCAAAGCGGAAATCTTAGCTCAGCTTAGTGACATTTGCGATGTGAGTATTTATGCATCGTGCCTGACGAATGGGCACGAAGTTCATCGATAACCTCCGTACCATTGCAAGTACAATCCTATTGAAATGGCGTGGAGGTTCTGTAAAAATTACTACAACGGCGTATAAATTCTCAGCTTTAAAGCTCTTCCAAATTGTACTTCTGACACGTGGAAATTTTTGTAAGCAGTGTGAAAAACTAATTTCCAAAGACTGGGTGAAATATATGGGAAATATTCCGTTAAAAACATTCCCCAATTAACCTATAATAAAAGTGCCACAAAATCCACGACTTATGCTGAAACTAATAGCAAATAATACACCTTACCAGTAAATATTTAACATTTTACCACAAATATGAGCCAAGTATTCACAACGTTATATAAATTTATCTTTCATTATTTAAGTTTACTAAAAATACTAAACTGTTTTGGTAAATCTAGAGTATTTTCTCCGAAAAGAATGCGAGTAATAAGTAGAAATAAACAGTGCATAATGTTAAACTGAAATTCGTTTATCATAAAATCACGTACATATACTGATAAACAAACACAACTTTAAATTTGGATGATGGAAGGGAGCAGAGCTGGATCAAGATGTGATCAGATCAGCAATCCGAAACTTGGCAGGGTCATTATTTTATTATTCTAATATTTGTTATTTGTTTCAATGTTTTCCCACTTACTGGTTGTGCATTTGTGGTTCCCGAGATTTCATAAAACGCAGTTTACATTACACGTATTTCCTCCATGTATATGAGAGATTTTTACAGAAAAGTCGGTATTGCACAGCCATCAGCGTATTTTCAACATGGAGGATCTCCTCATTTCGTGAGGTCTCGACGATATTTAGCGGTAAGTACTCGTAAATTTATTTTATTGATAACAAATCCATTTCGTTCTGTAACTAATAGCTGTTCTGATACCATTTGCCTACTAAAGATGCACCTGGTTTTTAACCTAATTTTTTCTTTTCCCGCTTTTAATGTTTATTTAGCGTTCATGAAATTGAACTTGATTAACTCAAAGACCTCCTCCAGGGAATTATTTAGTATTTACACCATCTTATTCTCCAGAGGGAAAAGACTAAAAGTGAAATCCGCAATCATACATTACTTTTACAAGTCAGCATCAATAATTACACATTGAGGTAATAAATTTTGCTTATTATGCTTGGTCATGTATAAGTCTTTATTATATATTTCTAAAAATGTTTGTTTTGTCGAGTTATACCTATGTATAATTAGTAATTTAAAGTTTAAGTGACATTTATACATTCACGAATGGACATCGTATGAGTTTCAGATTTTAAATATTTTTATCTAGTCTATAGTTTCAGAAATTTTACATATGATTTATGTTATTTTTTTGAATTTGTTTTCAGATTTACATGTGATATGTGTTACTTTTTTGAATTTGTTTACAACATTGTTTTGTAATAAATCGCTTGTAATATTTTATAATTAATTTACCCTGTACTAATATAGGTACTAATACTAATGTAAATATTATAATACCTACCAAAACGTCTGAAAATTTGGTGTATCATATTTACATTATAGTATCGGTTTCGATTTGACCCATTTTCAGTAAGTTTGTTAGGTACAAAGTTTCAACCGAATCGGTCCAAGCGTTTGACAGTTATCGTGTTAATGGACAGACGGACACCATCGACTCCCCTATAAAGCTTGCATCGCTTTGCTCTGCCGCTTAAATAATGCAAGTTCGTATCCGTACGTAATAATCTAGGTATTATTATTAAATGATAGGGTAATGAATTAGCATCCTTCGGAAAGGTAAAAAATATATCGCTTGAAACTTTATTGCTAAATATAGATGTTCTACCCTGAAATTTATCCACGCGAAATGTTTCATATTTGAAGAAAAAGTTGAAATCGGAAAATGTTCATGTGAGGAAATTATATATTATTTATACCCCAAACACATTTTTAATCAATGTTGTTTACCTAAAACCAATAATTACATGTCGAATCATCGTATAAAATACGACGCTGTTGTAAAATTAAATTTTGTTCAACAGCACTTTCAATTTTTTGCAAATGGCGTCCTTAGTAGGTCTATAAATATGTCCGTTTATTGGAACATAGAACTTTAAAGTGGCCGAAACTAAAATTAATTCACTATTCAAAACCGTTTTGACCTCTTAGTGGCAAACACGTGGCCGCCACTTAAAATGTGTCACTGTAAAGTTACATAGATTATGTGATGTTACAATTCATGTGTTGTGCTTATGTGTGGTACCGTTAAGATTTGAAATTGGTGCGCTTGAGTGACAGAGAAAAGGTGTGAAGGTAAGCTACCTACCTAGTTTGCAACATCCTGGTTACCACCAGTGCACTTATGCAAAAACGTGCTGCCACTTTAGGGACCGACAAGAAATCCTAATTCCAACTTTTTAGTGACAAATTATCCAAATAATTTGGATTGTTTTCGTCAAGATATCCAATTTTTATCGACAAATTATCCAAATCCAAATAAAGCGACAAAAGATCAAACCAATTTGGAACCTCCGATTTGGATATCTTGTCGGTGGCGCGACAAGATATCCAAATATCGATTTTTTTTTAGACAAGAAATCCAAATTTTTTGGACAAAATATCCAAAAAGTTCGGAACTTTTTTGACAAGATATCCCAACTTTTTTAGACAAGAAATCCAAATTTTATGCAAGCCCTTTTATCACGTATGAACCTTGTGCAGTACGAAACATTTCAGTAGCACGCCATAGCATTTTAGTATGTTTTCATACAGCGTCTTAGTGCCTAGTAACAAATGCGAGTTATAGGATAGCAGCAAAATGAACAACTACACTACACTATTAAACGCTGTATAAAAACATACTGAATGCTAATTGCTATGCCGGGGTTTAACACTGAAACTGAAATGCTGATACTGAATTTTTCGTACCAGACAAAGTTCATGCCTGATTAAAATTATAATTAATAAGTACTTCTAAAGCTCAGCACTTTGCCAAGCACAAAGGTCTCACGCTGAAAACAACTGCTGTTAAAAACGTATAGGTAATGATCAAATACACGAAAAAGTGGCGTACCTTTATCTATTCGAAAATTGGATATCTTGTTGAAAACTTTCCAAACCTTTTGGATTTCTTGTCTAAAAAAGTTTCGATATCTTGTCAAAAAATTTCGGAACTTTTTGGATATTTTGTCCAAAAAATTTGGATTTCTTGTCTAAAAAAAATTCGATATTTGGATATCTTGTCGCGCCACCGACAAGATATCCAAATCGGAGTTTCCAAATTGGTTGGATCTTTTGTCGCTTTATTTGGATTTGGATAATTTGTCGATAAAAATTGGATATCTTGACGAAAACAATCCAAATTATTTGGATAATTTGTCCCTAAAAAATTGGAATTTGGATTTCTTGTCGGTCCCGCCACTTTAAAGGTGTGGCCACAACGTTGCTAAAACTGTCATACACACGATTAGTACGAGAGCTTTATGCTTAATGGGAAAAATGTGTCTCGATTGATGTGTTCTGGGCACAATTTTCATTCATAATATTAACTGCAGAAACCCATTGATGCACTGATGGGGGATATATCGTAAATGTCATTTACAGAATGAAATCTAATTCTCACAACTATCACATTCGCTTTGTGGACTCCCGTAACATCTTGCTGCTGATTTAATAAACACACAAAAGAAAAATGCCAAAATAAATGAAACAAAAGTGTTTACAATAAATTATTGTGGATGTTTGGAGAGAAATTGTTTGTCTAATGAAAAAAGCTTTATAATATTATTTACCTAAAAATTAAGGAATTTACGGTTTATTATTCATATCTGGCTTTATAATTATTGTACCTAATCCTTTCATACCATTGATTATACCGCTTTTAATAACTAGCATAAAAATGTGTTTGAAATCTTAGTATAGGTATCTGTAGTAAAATAAAAAGTCAGATGCGTAGTGTGTACGCGGGTGAGCATTTCAACTTTGGAATTGGGTAACTTTATCCATAGGTACTTTTAAGTAATTTCACGAGAAAAAGCAAGATTGAGCGTCTCCAGTTATTGAGCATGACCGTGGACAATAAACGTCCAACTCCAAGTGGAGTTTCTAGCAAAAGCCGCGCGATAGACCGGATATTAAGTAAACCGCAGGGTAAACCCCTAAAGCGGATCTAAAGAATCGGCAGAGCACCTCGGTTTGATCCTACGGGGTCATTGGATTTGACCCATTTTCAATAGGCTTGTTACAATATGTGGCATAATTAATAGGTCAATTGTGCAAAGCTTTAACCGTATAGATTCAAGCGTTTGCCAGAGACAGAGGGGCGTTACTCAACGAGGTCATTGGATTTAACCCAATTTAAATAGGCTTGTTACATTTGGCGTATTGGTCAGCTGTGCAAAGTTTGAACCGAATCGGTCCAAGCGTATGGCAGTTATCGTGTTAACGGACGGACAGACCCCCTATAAAGCTTACATAGCTTTGCCGATTAATAAAGATATTATAAATTTGTGTCATAAATTTCACATTGAAGTGCATTTTGATTTTTGACATCCTCTTTGAGTTTTTCTGTCGAAATTATAATATTTTCTATCACTTTCCTTTTTTTCTAACATGACATCAACACTAAATCGTTTCCAAGATTCATTTAAACTGATTTGTTATTGTTATCTATAAAATTCATTGTTTCTTATAAAGTACGTCGTCAATAATAACGTCTTTATAAACTACTCAAGAGTCTTCTTTACCTAATTTTTGCATTATAGTGTATTGATGATTATAGTTGTAAGAGACAAGATGATATTCTTGCTTTGTCAACTCCTGTCCTGGTCCTTAGTTGGTTGCTACACCCAAATTGTTGATTTACCGCCCGCCAAGATACAGACATACAAAAAATATGATTTCATTGTTTAGGGTAGGTAATGTTTAGAACTAACTTATCTAGAAAACTGTCGGTTTACATTATAGCACAATAATCGGTGCAAAACATCAAATCTTTAAACAATCGGTATTCAGTTGGTATACACTTTTTTAAAAAAATAGTTTTGTAAATAAAGGTCTAAATTTATAAAATAGTTCTTAAAACATTTTTTTTTGAAAAACAACTTGAGTTTCTATGGTGGGCGCTCTTATGGAAATTTACATTGGGTGCAATGGGTACAGAAGACTCTTAAAGTACGCTGTTTATTTTTCGGTCTTAAATTTGTTGATTTTATTACCATGGTTACTACAAAATAAGCTTCACAAGTCTTAAAGATAAACACGGTGTCTTATAGTTTAAAAGACGATGCCCTTTCAAATTCGAGCGACCAAAGGAAGCGAGGTTTTAACTGACAACTCGGTCGCTCGGATTTAAAAAGGGCATGGTCCTAAGCACCGTGTTATCTTCAAGGACTAAAGTGCGTCCTAATCCCTCGGGTGCTTGTTGCCCGAAACGTATACGGGATTAGAACACACACTTTAGTCCCTCGGTATATAATATATTAATTATTCTTTGAAAGTTGCTTAAAATGAGGTAAAACGTGACATTTGATAAAATTTTGACATATCCAAAACACGTCAAGAGTTTTTACCATCGTTGAGGAGGAGAAGAACTCGATTAGTTATTTGGCGTCATGTAGGAAGAGCTGGATGTACTTTATGCCCCTTTATAAATTGTGCTTTTAATATTACCTGTTCTAAAAATAAAGAAAATGGGTAATTTCTGAATGTTTTACAAGAAAACAAAAATGAAGGTTACATTTATTTTAATCCCTGGAAATTAAAATTACTTGTTAATGCACAACAATTAGGGATTAAATTCAATAACAACATGTGAATAGTGGAAGAGAAGAAGACGCATTAGAAGTCTTCTTAAAAGTTTTAGAAAATGATGACACGATCACAAGTGTGCAGCTACTGGTATCGAAGAGCAGGGAATCTGAAGTACTACGATGGTATATCGAGAGACCATCTAGTAGTGACGAAAGCCCTGGTTAAGATGGGGGATGATTGTGTACTGGGTGAATTGCAAACTAGATGTGAAGGAGTGGTGCATAAAATGTGCAGTTTGTGCCTCAAGTAACGAAATTTCTAGTCCGCGCTATCCAAAGCCTGCATAAACTATTTGGCATTCGCAAGACCAGAACCACAGCTTTACACCTGCACTCAGAACAACGGGAAAGTACTTGTCAAAAGTTGTGTCCGACCGCCAGAGTGATTGGGATCAATATCTGCATTTGTTTCTCATGACCAACCGTTCTGTGGTGCAGGTAACTACAGGACAGAGCCCAGCTCCCGTGTTGTTTTAGCAGGGAACTGCGGTTACCGTGTAACAAGATCCGGCCAGGAAGGAACTGTGTAGAACGAGTACGTGGAAACCCTGCGTCAGGAGTTTGGTGCCACCCATGATCAGGTTACAGCGAATGTGATGCAAATGAAGCCACGACAGTCCACTTTCGCAGAATGTATGACCCATTACCCTAGAACTCGGAAGGCTCGTTTTTGGTGTTATCCAACTTTTTTTAAGCACTCGCGGTATACGTTTTGGTTCACTGCGTAGCCAAGGATGTCAAGATGTCCCGAGGTATTGCCGTAGAAATCTACCTTCAACGTTCCGAGGGTAAAGTCTGTTCCCTACAGTAGCAGGGGCGATTTCTTTATTATCTGGTAAGAAAAGGCCGGTCTTGCGATAATCCTAGTTACGAAGATGTTTGAAATACACTACAGCACTAGAGATTCATGGCGTTACAAAGCTGTCAATTCTGAAGACCGGATGCGGTCCTGATAGGTTGGACTGGCGTGTTGCGTGCAACATGCTGGAGGTGGTACTCCAGGGCACCGGGGTGGAAATATAGGTCTGTTTCCTCAACCCCAGAGGAACCTCGCAATCGATTCGGCAGACGGTGGATTGCTTTTTCTTCAAAAATTGAAGGTGCACGAGAGAGTCATCGTGCAAGTACCGCAATCAAATTCTAGTTATAGAGTCACCTGGGACCGTGGCTTTGCTACAAGTGTCTTTCGTGTTGCGAGACTAAACAGTCTCGAAAGGGAGGCAGTGTAGCGAATATTATAAAAATATAGATTTAGGGGCGCCATAAAAGATTAGTCATCGGCGATAAGAAGCGGATGTGACTCATTCTTCCCGGGAAATATGACGTGTTTGTTTGCGAACACTCGGAAGCGTTGGAGAACTTTCGAGAAATTGAGGCATTTGCTATATAAGCAAATCAAATTGCCTTTCAGATAGTTCCAATTTCAACGCCAAAGTAATAAATATTTCGACGTTCCATAAGAGCCCATGCTAAATTGGACGACTTTCAAATGGGTATGTCTTGAAAACCAATCCATTTACAGTACTATTTACTCCGCGATCGCATAGAGCACACTTTTAACTTTCTTTTCATGTAAGTTTGATTTCAAAATGACGCGAAATAGAAATCAGATGTACTATTTTAAATGTCATCTTTTTCATAAGCGATAAAATGTTTATAAATGAAGAAAATTTGTTAATGGCGAATTGGTACAATGAATTGGGTAATAGTTTAAGAAATGTAAGAGACGTGTGAATTAGCATCAACTCGCCAACTATTAAACTTCGATCATGTGTGCATAAAGTGTTAGGGAGTACTGTAATGTTCGAGTTGTAAGAAATTTGAATTAAACGATTTACGAATTATTACGTATTGTTTATTTACCTACTAGATGGTTACATTATCGCTTCTTGACGGTTAATAAGCGATGCCTCCTTTTGATGCCATATGTGTCAATAATTACAAATTATTTGCACTACAGTGGGTAGATACCTACACGTGACATTATAACCTTTTATTAAACACTATAGTATTTTCTCTAATCTGTTTTCCAACCATGGGGGAGAGCTAGAAGGGGAAGTTCACATTCTGGCATTTCGTACCTTTTTTAATTACGATTGAATTGTGACACAACAGTATGTTCTGGATGACATTTGTTGCTTACGTTCGACTGCCCACAGTTTGGTTTGTGTATTAACAAATTTGCATTTTTGTCCTATGCTTTACATTTACGTGTATACCTACTTAAAGAGAAAATGTTGGCATTATGAAACCACCCTTCCGCAAATAACCCCTAGAGACAGAGAGTAGATTTTTATAGTATATATTTACGGAAACCGAGTTTTCATCCGCGTGTAGAGGAAGAAGGCTGCTTAAAAGGGGGAAATTTTTTATAGGGGGAAGTGATAGGTACTTATTTTTGTTAGCGCATCAACCGTGAGTTAGGAGAACATAATGTGATTGTAGGCATTGCAATTCAATATATTGATATTGTAGTAATGTTTGTAAGTACTAAAAATGATGCAACTTGATTCGTATGAAGCACTTTAATGTTGGGCAAACATTATTATTGACATTTGTGTATTGGACATGCATTCTTTGGAACGATGAAAAATAAAATGTTGTATGCATCTCAGGCATTACTCAATATTTAACCCTCGGCCGACTTACAATCCCTCGGGCCAGAGGCCCTCGGCCTCTGTCGCCCTCGGCATAAATATTGCCTTAATGCATAAATAACTATTATACAACTGCCTGTACAAGTGGGAAAATGTCATCAGACGCTAGTAGTGAAATTACAATGTATATTAACGTTCAATATCAAAAAACTACAGTCCTTCGATTTATTAACCGTTTATTACTTTTAGTAACCTCTCACAATAGAGCTCACACGTCACTCACTTATCCCAGTGAATAATTAAAACATGAGCCACAGTGCCTGAAAAAAGGTTTCATGATAAGGTATGAAATTTGATGGTATCGTCATTTACGAAGTGTTGAACTTATTGCACTCTTTAGTAATTGGTCGTGGAATCTTTTGAATATTAAATTATAAAATCTATAAAAAAATGCAGTTCCACATTCATGGATTAAAAAACCTTTCCAACGACATATTATTTGCCCATCTACGGCATTTAAAGTTTTGGAAATGGGGGAGATAAAGGTTATCGGGGTTATAAATAAATAATTCTTATGCGAATATCCATGCACACCGTTATTGGGGTTATTGAACAAATTTGAGCGGAAACAACAAACACTTCGATGTCATCGATTGAAAAAGATACCTACCTACATACTTAGAGTGTCATTTTACGTATGTTTTCTCATACCTAAAAAATACCTCTCTATAGTCCATTTGATACAATGCGATCAAAAATGATTGGCTCTCTAGTCGCCTTTGGAATTTTTGTTTACATGGGAAATCGTATCTAACTTGAACTTCCAAAGGTGACTCGACAGCCAATCATTTTTGATCGCCCGATATTACTGTTTCGATATGTAATTAACCCCACTAAATGCAGCGTTAACTGTTTGTACCTCACGTCGTCGCTTAAACATAAACAATTCTCCCAAACAAACTGCAACGCGCTATTATTGACGTGCAGAATAAGAATGAACAAAGTACGGTTCGGCCACTGTTAATCGATTCTAGATCGTATTGCTTACGTCAAATAATATTAATTGAACTGAATTTCGCTTGCATTCAGTTTCTGTTGGCAGCAATGTTGTTTACGCCTACTTGATACCATGCCATGCAAGCGAAATTCACTTCAATAAACATTCTTTAACGTAAGCGATACGAGCTAGAATCGCTTAACCGTTGTGGTACCTTACTTTGTTCATTCTTATTCTGCACGTTAACAATAACGTGTTGCAGTTTGTTTGAGAGAATTATTTATATTAAATCGACGACGTAAAGTAAAAAAAAAGTTAACGCTACATTTAGTGGGGTTAATTACATATCGGAATAATAATAACGGATAGACTATATCTATATATACCAAATCCGAAATTATTCACGTACGAGGAACATTTATCTCGCCGCAACGCTGTTTCTGCGATACAATACAGAGTAGTACACTGAGAGAAAGAATCACTTGTAAGTACCCGTTTACGGTTACATTTATCCTAAGGTAACTTCGTATTCTGCCGAACTCACAGGCGATTCTGAGTAATGTTTCTTACGGTACAAACAATTTCTTAGCGTTATACATCTGAATTATTAATGCAACTAAAACATTTTCTTATAGTGAAGTATCTTTTTTGTATGAAACTCTGCAATAGGTAACAATTAATGCACCTTATTTATGGGCAAACGTTGAACTTGTAGTTGTAACGCATTTGAGATATAAAGAAATGTTTAGTACCTAAGTGAAAGGTTACTTTTTCTATATGTAACTCTACAATGGGTTAATAATAAATATACTTCGATTACAACTAAATGTAGATTTTTTACTGGTAAGATGTTTGAAGTATTTGGAACTCTTTGATACTTTGTGTTAAGTGTAACTTATATTTAACACTACAAACATGATCTACCTCATATGATATATTGTTTTACATGAAATGTTCAGTCCTTACACATATGCATTATGAAATACTTACTACCGAATGACTTCTTATCTTACTTCAATTTAAACACAGTTGTTTTTAAAATCAAGTGAACTGTGCTTTCATCTAATGCATATCTTGATTGTTTATTATTGTTTAAATCTCACAGTAAACGTAACATGTACTAATTATTATACATGTATAGATTGGTCAAAAGAACTTGTTGGGTAGCGTGTGTACGGCGATTAAAATAAATTATATCCCTTGTAAAATATCAATTTATTTTATATCTTAATTACAAAATACAAAACAGAACATAAACAATACCTATTCTTATAATACAAAATACCTAGCTAGGTAGGTATATCTTATATCTATGATAATAATTTGCCTATCAGCATAACATCAATTGAATCGATTATTATATAGTAGACCATTCTATTAAGAAAAAATATAAAATGTAAGAAATGTCCAGTGCTGTAACATCGTAATAAAACGTTTATTGATTTGTTTGATATTATTTGAAAGTAAGTATTGCAGAGATCTTATAAACAGTACCTACACCAAGATCAACATGGCTGCTATACCTACACATTGCTCAAGGATCTGTGAAAGTAAGTTTCGTTTAGGAGCGTATAAATTATACCTGTGACTTAGGTTTAGATACTTACCCTGAAATGTGGGATATCCCACCATAACCCCACGCGTTTAATAGTGTTTCATGATGATTCCATATTATAAAACACGTCGACCAAGCTGCACAAGTTGTAAAGCACGTATAATGAATTGGAATGGCAAAGGCAAAGTGACAACTATGTCACTAACAAAACCTAATTGTTCTTACCAGGAATACGTTTGCTTTCTGTGTACATTCAGATACTTGAATAGCACTAACAGATTTTATAATTAATAAACATGCTTTAAGATTTATCAAAGGTGTATCTATTACATTTGAAAAGCGCATTTGAAATAAAGGCATAATTTGTTTGTACGAAGAAAAACATATTAATCCTTAATATATTAAGATATGGTATCCAGTAATTTAAATTCACATCTAATTCGTGGTGTATTACCTAGGTGTAAATGTTCCAAGTACAAACAAGAACGCAATGGAATAGCTCCAAGACATTACGCCTTGCATTATAGCATTGTGAAATATACATATAAGATTCGAATGTTCACTACAACCGTTCGCCAGTTAATAATTAGAATACAGTTGATTGCTGGAATCGCATTATGATTTGTTTACCCAGTATATTAAAGATACAGAAAAACATATTTTTAGTTAGCCTTAAGTATATGTTCACTAATAAGTAAGACGTAGCTAGGTTGCTTTTAAAAAATGGCACCATGTCCTTGCATATCTTACTATTTATTGGTGTCAAGAAAATGGTTTTACCGTAAGCAGTATTTGAGTCAATCATATAATTTTTTGTCATTGAGTTATTATTATATATATTGTCTTATTACAATTATTCAATTGTTATTATTTAGAGTCAGATGCTACAGGCAAACTTTTTGGGTCGGAATGTTAATAATAAATGCCTTCTTTTCTCTCAGTGTACTTTCAGAGAAACTTGTGATGCAATTAAAGCAAATCCCGAATGAAAGAGACCTTTTGTTATAGTAATAGCAAATCCATTAATGTATTTGCGATTTTATGTTTACAGTACGCATTATAAAATCTTCCGCGGAAGTAACGTTTCCAATCGAATTCTTAGCGGAATGAAGTTTTTGTAAAGCGTAGCATTGTTCGTTTTGTCGACTTCAACTTTATTTAGATAAAACAATTTAACAACTTTAAATACATAAAACAAAATTTAATTTCCGCTTCAAAAAATAAAGGTAACCTTCCGATAACAAAGATGGGGGTAAATAATTATTTACGTTGTAGATTGCGCAGGAGGGATAGAGGTTTTAGTTGATTACATTTTACACCACATAATAATTAATTTCTTTTAAACAATTCAGTTGTGGAAATATGAAGATCAGAAAGTGATAAATAGTGACCGATACCTGATGTGATTATTAGGTGTTATTATATGTATATTATTACAGATACGCGCTAAAACATAAATACTTGTAGAGAAGTAAACATAACCTTGCTCTTGATGGTCTAGATTGTTCCAAAGAATTGACATCAAAAACCACCTCAAAACAGAATAACGCCACTTCGAAATAGATAGATGACACAAATTAAGACCTAGATGCTCAACCCTTCTTACATTTTTTTGCTAAACTATGTTTTGTGTCAATAAAGGAGTAGGTGTCTTGAATTCAAGAACATATGCGATAGTTCTTTTTTTGGGCTATAACTCTGTAAGACTACAGGGTTTGCCACCTGTTCCTCACGATGGTTCAATAAACGATATATAGTTGATTATTATTATTTTTTTTTTGGTTCCTTTCGATAGCAGTTCTTCACCGAGAGAGAGAGGTCAGCATAAGAGAAAAGCACGGCAACGGGTTGCTGCGAGAAAGTTGGCAGCGTCTTTGCAAATCCTATTTCGTTTAATGGATTTACTAGAAGATGGATTTTTCAACATTTACAGAAAGTTAGGCAAAAAAGGATTATTACCTAACACCTATCTTTTTCGGAGAATTATATAAATTACGTTGCTTAATTTAACACCATTCATGATTAAGGTGTAGGTAGTAAGAAAGAGAAAGAAAAAAATACAAGCTCTCTAATGACGTAGTGTTTTAGTGAAATCCATCATTTCACGAAAAGCCTAGTCCGAGGCCTAATAATTTGACGTGCGGGGTAGTTTTCCTTCCCCTTCTAGGTCGATAAGGGATACCATTTATTGATCTCGAAGGGGAAAAGAATCCAATCGCTTGGCCCTAGTAAGTCCACTGTGCCAGACTTTCATATAAATGGCTAGGCGTTTCGTCAAATGACGGAATTCACTAAAAGTTTACGACATGTACCGGGTAAATATTTCAAAACCGAACATAGGGAATTAATATGAGAAAAAAGTTTTTTGTAGATCCATGTTAACTGAGAGGGTTTATAATGACACCAATCGAAAAAAGATTTTTTTTTTCATCTAAGGATATGCGAATTAGTTCATTTTCAGGTGTATTTCTCATTATTTTATCTAAAATTCGACAATAAATCCAATTAGCAAAATTATGTTAAACCGTGGAGATTTCCTAAAGAATTGAAATAGGTTTTAACCCTCGTTTTAACTATCGAAATATAATAAATGGACTGCGCGTGTCAATGCTAAACACGGATACTGCAGGTGAGTGAAAAGGGAAAACTAAGAGGCAAGCTGTCTCTTACAGTTACGCATCTGATTGGTTCTTTCAACAGAAGCGATCGCGATCGTATTCAAATTAAATTGAAAGAACCAATCAGATGCATAACCGTAAGAGACAGCTTAATCTCTTGGTTTTCCCTTCTCTCTCACCTGCAGTATCCCCGCTTATCATTGACACGCGCAGTCCATTTATTATATGTCGATGGTGTTGACACAGACGGAATGGGACGCTCATTAAAAAATAAATATCGCGTACTATTTCCGCTGTAAACGTTGTTTATTAGAAATACTTTTTCAACAGTGAAATACAACAAAAATTAATGCCAGTTTCTCAAAAACTGATATTGGTTTCGACTTGAAAAACGTTTGAATGTTCTTTTTGTATTACTAGTCATGGCTTAACATGATTTTGGTAATTGGATTTATTGCCGAATTTTTGACAAAATAATGAGAAATACATTTAAAAATGAGTAAGAATCACTGTCTTCTCCAAATTTATTTTAAATTCTAATAGATGTTGGCTTACATTTATATATATTTCGGCCATATAATTTTAATGGCAATTATTAATTTAATTCATTAATTTAAATATAAACGTCTTTCACATAAAATCATATATGCGTATGCTTTGATAACATTTAAAATAAATTTGGGAAAGACAGTGATTCTTATTTATACTACATCCCAAATATAATAATATCTATCACCCACTTCATTATTTGAAAATGAAGTAATTCGCATATCACTCAATGAGAAAAAAAATTTTCTTTCGACTGGTGTCATTATTAACCCAGTTACAAACCCTCTAAGGTAACATGGGGAGCAACGATCTGCAAAAAACCTTTTTCCCATGTTAATTTCTTATGTTTGGTTTTGGAACATTCACCCGGTATATTTCAAACGGTTTGAGCGTGATAGCTTTCGTTTAATCTTTAATAGCTACCCTAGGTATAATACTTATTATGCTTTATCACATTATGAGAAACTACCAGGAAATAGTTAGTTTACATAACTCGGTTGATAATTTATCAGTTTTAATTATCTGAAAGGTAAAGATTAAAAAATTATCAACGCATTTTTGGAAAGCCACTAATTATATACCTATATTTATCAGTGGAGTTTGACTTACATCATGACGACAATCGATTATCAGCTACTCGTATTTTATTATTTGATTCCCCTTTATGGCTTTATGACACCTAACCGTGGAGATCTCGAACATCAAGATATGTACCCATTACTCAACCCATATAAAAGTAATATTCACATTAGACGACATCGCTTGATATTGTTCCATTCTCTAGTCTAGAAACACCGTTAATATTAGCCAAAGCAAATCGTTTATAGTTACTTGTACACCTTACTTGTGGCCTTGAGGTTTATTAAGATAGAGTGTTAAGGGGGGGGGGGGGCGATAAAGACAACAGTTTTTCTCAAAAATCGTTCGAGCTTCACTTTTCACAACGGAATAATGTAAAGGCTCGTAACTTAAAAGCACTATAATTATAAAAGGGCATACATGTTATGAGTACGTAGCAAGTAGCAATACACAATAGTAACCTTAGCTACTACACATTTATCAATCGTTTCATCCAAGATTGTATACCTACGACCCTTTGATAGTTCTGGAGAAAAATTGTAGTATTATACTAATCGAAAAATGCATAAATCACTTTATACGCGTGCACGTGCAGGTTTCCGATATTTCTACAGTTACATATAGAAATGGAAAATTTTAATATAATAGGCACTATGGAAGTTCCGCTGTTTTAATTTAAATCGCATGTTGTAGTAATTGAGGGTAAACTTTGCCATTCAGTTTGCCGTTGGAATTGATTAATTTTTTGCAGAGTTTATATAAACTTTCCTTAATCATTGATATTCAGGGAATATAAACTGCCTTTAACTACAATAAATTGGATTGCAGACCAATACCTCCTTTTTTGTGCATCTACTTAATTACTTAACTCACAGATGGTCTGGGTAAGAGGATTAATTTTTTATATATCCGCGCACTTTCCTTTTGCGTTGTATCTCATTTTTTGCAACAAATGTAGTATTATAATCCCAGGTATTCTTAGTCTTTATTGTTTATGATGTAGCTTCGTTCATAAATTGAGTAGGTACTTTGTGCCTAATGCCCCGCTTTTGTGTCCCTTGATGTTAGGTTAGTGATAAACTTGAAAATTAGCAAAAGTACACTTTCCATGCGGCATGCGGGTTTTCTTTACTTCTTTTGTTAATCTTAAGGGAACTAACTTACTCATAACTTTATAAACGATCAAAGTCCACGTTCTGTTGGGAATAAGCGAAATGGTTGATCAAATTTAGAATATACCTACAAAATCTATATCAATCCTTCATGTTGCCGTTAAATCTATCTGGCAATGAATTACCATGGATTTAAATGTATCTACCCACTTCATGAATACATTGTTCCATCAGATAAATGTAAATGGTCCATGGCGATAGAAAATTTGCCGATAGATTTCATTGTCATTTGATATTCTTTTACGGGCTTTACCTAATAATAAACTTTAATTAGACGTGTAAGAACTATATATTATGGAAAAAGTTAAATGTAAACGCACTCCTATTTATGTAAATTTTTCCAATAAATTTGAAAATAGTAACATTTTTGGATAGAGAATGAAGAGACCTTTCAAACAATATATTACAAGCCCATTACTTTCAAATAAAAAAATTGGGAGTTGTAACTGTTATACTCGAAGGCAGGAATCACATTTTCACCTTGAAAAATGTCAATTTATAAATTTAAATTTGACGTGTTTCATAATTTTCTATATAAATATGTACAGAAGTCGAAATAATGAAATTATTCCATTTGACTTTTCCACACTGTACCTATATATGTTTAATAGTTATTTACATAAAAGTCGGGGAAATATTGCAGTACGAGTTCCGTTGGGGTCGAGTACTTTAATTTCCGAGTTAAATAGTCATTTCACTGACGAATTTTATATTACATTTTTGGTATAAGTACAGATGCATAACATAAATCAAGCAAAATTAAACAAACTGTAAAATTAACTAGCTCTTTTTTTGAAAACTCGAACTCATAGTTCCAAACATACTATGTAAGTAAGGGTTAAAAAGAAATTACAAAATTTTGGACCTAGAAACAAGAACTTTTTTTTAAAAAGATTTCTATACTTTAGGCAGACGCAACAGTTTTTTAGAATATTGCCGAGTTGTGTGAATTCTAGTACCCAAATCCACTGATAACAGAGACTTGTTATAACTAGACCGCGCGTAACGTAGATTTTACTATAAACGCCTGTTGTCAAGATAGGTTAGGCAACCAACTGTTCATCGCGGGGCAGACGTACGTTCTGCAGCTTGCTTTAGCCATGTTTATTCTAAATTTTAGTAGCAAAAAAAGATAACATACAGCTGTTAACTGTTTTAATCGAATTTGTTGGTATTTTATTTGAACTAAATTGGTATATAACTGCCTTACTCTAGTCCTAATTTGATTTATGAGTATTTTGGTGGTGAACACGTATGGGAAAATATACTCTTAAAACTAAAAATGTAAGTAGTAAGATATGATTATTTAGCGGATTTTGATTCAATATATGCCTATCCAAAAACCCAAATGGGCTGTAACTGTTTATTTTTCTTAGACTGCTGATAACCATTTTGTTTACAACGCGGTGTGGTGTGGATTGAATGAAAAACCTGAACACATTTTCAGCAATTTGGCAAATTTTTAATGCATCGCTTGATACGTGCAACAATCCTCCACGATTTTTTCTAGTTAAAAGCTTTGAATGACTCTCTGATGCGAATATCGCATCTCCACATATGGAACATTTAACAGACTTAGCTATTTTTCTTGTAACAAAACCTGAAATATACTTAGTACCAGTAAGTACTTAGTTACGTCTATACCTAATAGGCAAATAGGCATTGCCGTTGTCTTGCTGGTAAAGGATGTCGAATTTTATAGTTCTACGTTATTTTAAGTGAATGGGAAAGTCGAAAACGCTCGGTATTGCATTATTTTTTAACACCTTCGTAGGTATCTTTCTAAAATCGGCTTCATTCCCCGCAAATGCACTATGGTGGGAGTGAATTTTTCTCTTGGAATGGCTCTGATCCATTGGCCCTTTAAACTTTTATCCGTTGAAAATCAGCATATCATTAAAAAATTTATCGACAGAGTACATGTTGATAGGCACAAGTTAACCTAAGTTTATTGGTTTATTCTCAACAGAAATTTATCTGTTCACTAATTCGAGCTAATCACGAGAATGATTAATGAACGGAACATCTAAAATAACAGCTTATTTCATTGTATTGCATATCATTTCAACGATTTTTGCCCCGCGGTGCATTGTGTGTTGCATACTGTGTCGACAACACCTTAGATACGTTAAGCGCAATCTAGTTATAGCAAGTCTCTGACTGATAAGTATGCCAAAACCACTACTTATCTGATAGAATAGATCAAGAACTTTGAATACATATAAATAACGAAGGGGGAGCACACGCAGAGAAAGAAATAAAAAAAAGGAAGAGAAAAACTTGCTTTTTTCTGAAATTCAATCTTGAGTAACTGTTTCTGCAGTGTTTGAATACATCTAAGGTCGGAGATATACGTACAATCCCAAAAAGCTATAGGGCATAAGATAATTTATAGTTGACACGCGCAAAATATGTGATTAGTAGAAGTTTTTACCGCCGCACCTGTTACTTTTCCGGCCGCACCTGTCACATCGCTACATGTCTATTTGTCATCACTGACAGATTGACAGTAACCAAAAGTTTTATATGAAAATTGAATGTTAGATGAATATACGATTTCGGGTAAAATTTAATACAAAACTCATCAGTAAAATGACACTACTTAATTCGGAAATTAAAAGTACTCGGCCCCAGGGGTCTCGTACTTCAATATTTCCTCCCTAGTAATTTTCATGACTTTTATGTAAATCAACTATGAACTTCGATCTGTCAGTTTGATGTAAAACTTCACTTTTGTAATTCATTTGGAACTTGCATTTTGAAATCTCAAAAAATCTTATGGTTTCATTTATCAAGTGAATTGTGCTACACTTTTACTTGTAGAATAGTAATAGGAGCTCAAAAAAATTCGGATTAGGATATTGAACATCTGAACAAAATGGAAATTATGAATCGCTTCTAAATATTAAAGTTCTATCCATAAACACTATTTAGCTCTTATAGGGCCCAAAGAATAAGATAGATACGTCACTCAAAAATTTGAAATAATACCTACCTAGTGAATAGTAAATTAAATTCTAAGTGAATAATTTATTAACGAATTAATTGAGTAGGTATATATTTGAATGCGACGAGGAAACTGCTTCGTTTATTATTATAACTATGTATGTACATACATATCAACACCGAAAATTTGTCGGAAACATACACTTCCATTATTCTAAAAGTTTTGCCCCTAGCCAAATATATAGGCACTATGTACGCAATTCCAGATTACAATAAGATGAGACGAAATTGGTTTTGCCCGAGGATATATTATAAATAACAGCACATATACAACATATACGGAAATTGAATACGTAGGTTAGACTTTAAGCCAAAATTGTAATGGGTGTCAGTTACTCTCGTGAGAAATCCAAAATTAGAAGTTGCGAAATTAATCTAGACTTTGTTCCGGGGTCTTTTTAGCAATTCTCCTTATCGCCATATTCAAATGACGACACAATAATACTTTTAAATGAAATGGGATTCGTATTGATAACTTTCCAGAAAAACGCTCGAATTCTTGAGGTATTTTGAAGATGTTTTATTTATACATGGATTGTCAGTTGAGATGCTGCCTTGAATAATCAAAAACGTAAACGAAATGTAACGTAAATTAAATACAAATATTGGAAGCGCAAGCAAGGATGTGACTCACTTTAGGGTTGCGTGTAACCAATTTTCAGCTTCTCGGTCGCGTAACGCATTAAGTTAACATTAACGTCGTGTATGCATCCATTGTTAAATTTAGACTGAAATCAATTTCGTTCCAAGGGATACGCGAGAGTAGATGAGTTTTGAACTATGGTAACAAAAAGGAGCTACTACTTAATAGTTGAAAAGCAAATTTGAGAATTTAATTAGGCTGTCCATTATTTTGCGGCTGTGTACATGGAATTGTTGCCTACATCCGCTTTAGATTGGAAAATCAGCTGCATGTAAAATGGCAAGGGAGAGAATTTATAAGTTGAATTGGTCGATAATTAAAATGCTAATAATGTAGGTAGATGCACGATGAACGAAAATTAATTTGTATACAGCATCAAACCAATAGACCAATACACCTTCTCCGTGTATTATCGGACAAAATTCGAATTTTAAAGTTGAAGTACACATCTAAAAATGTAATACCTAATTATTGTATTTATTCTTTTGGTGTATTGAACAGATCCAGCATATCCCTATATTGAATTAGCAAACGTAAAAATGATCAAAGTCCTCGTTTGAGATCGAAGGGACTTCAGCGCATTTTTGTGTGGCAGATCAGTATTCTATTAGCCACTTTCTACTCAACCATCAATAACAGATCTTGTCGAAGGCTACTACATTCACTAACAGCTTCCCACTTTCCGCGTGCACCCGCAATTCGCTTTTAAAGTTTTGACTCCACCATCAGTAAGATCGTGTCGGGGGCTACCACATTCCCTTTGACGGTACCCCCTTCCGACGTCCCGTTCACCCGCAATTCGCGTTTGAATAAATTTGCAAAAATGCGCTAAAAAATTGCAGCGAGATAACACGCAAAAACCAATCGTTTAGGCGAAAGTATTTATACAATACTTCCGTAAAACCGATCGTAATCGACTCGAAAATACGCATTTTTGTGGTGCTTAACCAGTAAAGGACGATCTAAAGGTTCAGTAACTGAGTCGTACTTAAGAAAGAAGAGAGGCAAAGTTTAAATTTCAAATTTATCAACAGGTTATTCAAGTTAAGGCATTCAAAGGGTATGTACGAGTATTGCAGATGATAAATAGCTAGACAAGATGCTATCACAAAAAGGACATAATTAAAAGGACATCAACAATACTTTGTATTTCCAAATGGACATAATCCAGTACACTAGGGCTGTGTTTTTGTAGAGAGAATTCATTTTAATCTTTGTCTTGTACAGTATTTATTTTAATAAGTAACGCACTAATTATCCATAGTTTCTGAAAAGGTTCATTTCCTACATATTTACGTAAAAAAGTTTTCTTACGTCTCGTGTGAAAACGAACTTGAGAGCGAAAATGAGCCAACGAAAATCACGCGTGGCTTCAGGCCTCGGACAACTTCACTGAAACCGTGCATTTAAAAGAAAAAATACACATATTTAAATGATTGTTATTTATAAGTGTTTGAAGACATTATTGACTATTATTATGGTAATCGTTTATCGTTACATCTTAGAGCTCGCGGGTCCAGTCTTGTACGAATTAAAATCAAGTAAGATCTGTCTGTGTGTCGTTCATTTTGTCAAGTTTGGTTTAGTCTATTTTATAAGATTTATATAAATATTATCCATTTTAATTAATTTGGATTTTTTCTTGTGTCCGTTTTTTGTTACTGCGTTTGGATTGAATATACGGTTGATTGTCTAGGTAATTATATGCCATTTATGTGTTAAGAAGAGTAAACTGCTAACGCGGCCCTTCTTGCAGACGGCAATTCGATATGAGTCCTGAAGAGTCAGTGGATTGCGCCATAGATTTTGGATTTGGTGTAATCTCAAAGAACATACTTTAACGGCGTTAAATCGCAATATCTTGGGGGCCATTGTTTGTGGACATTTCGCGAAATTAATAAACCGCCGAACTTTCCACGCAACAAGTTCATGTTTACCCTGCCAATACGGGGCGGCGCGCCGTCTTGGAAATAAAATCTGCATCTATTTCATGAAATTCCGGAAAAAAATAATCGGTCAGCACCGACGGCAATGACAACTCCTTCCTCACTCCGAAAGAAAGGGTTAATGATACCGGCGTACCATTATCCACACCAAATTGTCAATATTTTCTGATGCAAATATGATTCGGTAACCACTGGTGTTATTGTGCAATATCGACAATTTTCTTTATTGACGATGCCATTGAAATCGAAATGGACCTCATTGAAAAACATTATTTTGTTATGAAAATCGCCTTTTCGAGAGCCCTATAAGCAAACACATGACGTCTACAATGGTCATCCGGCTTCAATTCTTCAGTTAACTCGATCAACACATTCGTATTGGCACTGGGACTAAGAGCAGCGATATTTTCTTCGCAACGAGCTTGTCAGTAGCGAATAAGAGGCTTAGTAGTCAGAACGGGTATTATAACAACAGTTTTCTTTCGCAGAGTATCCTTTGAGTGGAACGCGAATTTTCGTACTAATTTTAGACAATTTTCCAGCGTTGTTGCAACGCGAACCGATTCATGACGGAATACTTAATCAAACTGAATGACCTTATATTATTTTGGCATTGACATTTCTTCTAATATAGTTACCATATAGTGTCAATGTGTCTCTATTGAGAAACCCCCCTACATAAAAATAGTGTTGCTGTTTCACCAACAATTTTGGTAAACTATAATAATTATAAAATCTTTTTTCTATATTATTACTCTAGCTTGCTTTGGCAACGAAATTCCAAACTTAATTACACCGTCCATTTGATTTTAAGATTGTAATCTTGATAAGATATAATGGATAGCAGATATCAAATTGACATTTGAGTAGGTTTGAATGTGTCCCTCTTTAACCACCTCTAAATAGCATTATGCGGGTGACTCTAATTGGGCGCATGCCTGTTGAGGGCCCAAAACAAGAGAGGGGTAATAATAATTATTATTATTTCAAGTGGGACGCGAAGCACGTTGGAGGGCATGTAAAGTTGACGGTTCCGGCAGTAATACTACTACTATGAGGTTGGAGGGGGGGGGGGGGTAGTCAATTTTAGCATACTTGTATACGTTTATAGTTACTTACAGAAAACACCTATATGAGCTTAAAGATTTAAAGATTTACTTTTTCGCGATATGATCTCATTCATTCGTGTTTTGAAATGTAAGGGTGAAGAGAATAAGCTTAAAAAGACGCTGATATTAAGTAAGAACCACAAAGATGAATTTTTGATTATTGCTGGCAAACACTCGTATTTTGACAAATATAATTTTTTCTATAGGTTAGCCTGATATTTGGAGTCACCGGTGCGAGCATACGGCAGGATTTACACATTTTCCAGAAGTAGTTCAGAATACGTCAACTGCATTTTAGATTAGTCAATTCAATTTCAGAATATTTCAAAAGTATTTGAGATTAGTTAATTGAATTTCAGATGAGGTCAATTGTATTTCAAAAAATTCAATTTAATTTTAGAAAAGTTCAAATGTTTTTCAGATTATATCAAATGCATTTTAGAACAATATACACTAATTACGGTAGAAGGGAGAGGGGGGTAACAAAACGGCGAAAGCGTACTACAAGATAATTCGGAGAAGTTGTGTACTTAACAAAATTCAAATTGCTATTAACAATCATTATAACAAAGATTATTTATTGGCCCAATGGCATGTCTCTCAGTTCCAATGCGCAAGTATTTACATTTATACATTTCTTTCATCACTGGTACATAAATAGTCAGTAATGCTAAGCAGAGCAGAAGTGCAACTGCAACCTTCCCTAAACGCAGAGCTTCAAGTGCTGAGAATGAAAGCATCTCTAACTTCGACGGCCCTATGCCATTCAAAAGATTCTACAAAGAAGGGAATGGCCAAACATTTTAATTTACTACCCCCTGTAATTTAATCAATTATTTATTCCCATTCTTCAAATTACTTTTCGTATTAGAAGATTAAATAGTTAATATTAAATTTTGTTAAAAGTTCGCGTAATGGATACTGCACGACAAAATGTAACGTACTCCTGTCATTCGGTCTTCTTAGGCCGGATGTCCACCGCATCGGGCCGACGAAGATCGGTACGATTTGAATCGCGCACCTGCATTTCTACTGAAGCCTGTCAACAGACTCGACTATTGTCGGGACCGATCGAAATCACAACCGACTATTTTAGCCCGTTGTCGTCAGTCGTGACAGTTTTTTTTTTCTGTTGACAGGCTTCAGAGTAGAAATGCAGGTGCGCGATTCAAATCGTACCGATCTTCGTCGGCCCGATGCGGTGGACATCCGGCCTTAATGTACTACCTCTTCATGAATATCCATGTGGTCAACTACACTTTTATTGGATAGTGATATTATGCTCGAATTTCTAGTAAAATGGTCCTTTCCATAGTAAATTATTATATTATGAACAACCCTCCATCCACCTCTTCATTGGTTGCGATTTTTAACTTCTCTTGGACAGAAAATCCTATGCAAATGAAATACGTAACTGAGAATCGATTTACTATACCTGTCCAGCTATTTGTTATGCGCGATGATATTTTGATAACTAATAATAGAGCAATTTATCAATTACCTAGAAGATGATGAGTGAATTGTATTGGATAAACTAAATGTTAGCTTTTACTAAAATCTAATACACTTAGGTACGTCATTTACTGTGAGATAAGATACGACTATAATGCTCCATCAAAGTTGATGATAAAAATAAAAGTACGTGGAGATTTAGATAAATATATAGTTTTTTTCTTATTCGTTACCTTTGTCTGATACCCTCGGGCAAAACTGGGATCTGGATATTGCAACGCAACGGACCTTGGATGACCAATAAAATAAAAAATGTCAATCAACACCATTTGAGATTTAAAATTTTAGAAAAATGAATTATGTATAAAAGTGATGTTTGGCAATCATTGGGAATTTTATATAAACGACTTTCAGACGTTTCTATGCGATTCTAGAACGTAAAAATACCTGTTGCTGCGACTGTGGACGGAATTTGAATAACTCACTTTAACAACTTCATGTTGAGAAACATTTATAGACGGATTTTTGAAAAGCAGACGATATTTACATATTATTTTACAATACGTCGTCCTTTAATTAAAAAAGTTACATTAAAATTTCCATCGGAAGGAAGACGTGCTTAGTGTAATTAACGATTATAAACGTGTTCATTAGAAATGGAAGTAAGTTTATTACCTACTACCAGAATTAAATTTGTGTAGGACACGCTATTTCTTTAGTATCCATTAAAGACTAGGTACCTATACTGTCAATACCTATTTAATTGGTAATGGAAATACATTAACGCATTACAAACAGTCTGTGTGTTCTGTTACTCAATTAGATAAATCTACGCCTTTTCCTTTGTGCTGAAGCTTAAAAGTTAAAACCAATCGCCTTCTTAGAGGATCAATTTTGAAATATTTGAAGTGGAAACGGCACAATTGAAGCTTTCCAATATACACACTTCATCAGACGGTCATTGCAATTACTGTTCTCTATCAAAATCGCCGTCCTCAAAATTTAAAAGGTACCGACACTTTCCTAAATAAGTTAAATTGATAGAAATCTGCAGAATGTCATATTTCACCTTATGTCCATGCATATCCAAGATCGTGTAAAAATTTTTCATGCGGCATCACATCACGTAGTAGATAACCACATGACGAGACAATGTTTACTAAGTTTACCTTAAATGACCCCCAAGAACTATATCGCCGAAGGTGGCCAATAGCGTTCAAATCGAAGACAGCAATTCACAACTTACCACACATACACTACGAAATCGCATGTAAAAACTGTAAAGAGTGATCTTTAAAAAAGTTGAAAAAACGTCGGAAAAGACAGGTCCGTATCAGTCAAAGAAATTTAAATTTGTAGCTTGCATGATCTGATCATAAATAAACTAGGTAATTATTTAGATACCTATATCGAATGAAATAATCAAATGAATTTCGGGAGCAACGAGACGAGATGAACTGACGATAACCATGGAGAATATCGAAGAAATTAGTTCAATTCTGATAATGAAAATACCGGATTCAAAAACTAATTCGGAAAGAACAATCCCGTTATTACTCATTAGGAGTATATACAGCGTGTCTTAAATTGAGTAGCTTAACATGGCTATCTTATTGTTGTTATTATACTTACAGATTCGGTTAAATAGGCAAAGTTGTGTAGTTTTTGATGCTGATGGATATTCCAATGCGATATTTTGAAAAAAATAAATTGTTTCGTAGATAATTGGAAAAAAGTGAAAATTACCATTTTTAAAAAGGTCAAATATTTCAATAATAAAGAGAACTATCGAAAAAAGTTTCAAATAAAAGTTTGATTCTGGGATTAATTCAATGGGCGTAGAAAAAAAAATCAAAATGGCGGTGTTCGAGATATTGACATCAACTTCCTTATTTTAAATGGACACTATATTAGTTTTTCACTCAGTTTGATACAGTTTTTTTTATCATTGAAATAATAAACTTGGGTAAAATTACAATTTCTTTTTCAAAGTCCAAATTGTCATTTTACAATGTAACATTTGTTTCAACTTTACGATGTATAATTAATTATTTTCTGTTGCAAAGAAATAAATTATTAAGCGGCAGAGCAAAGCGACGGAAGCTTTATAGGGGAGTCGATGGTGTCTGTCTTTCCGGCTGTCCGTCTGTCCTGTCCGTGAACACGATAACTGCCATTCGGTTCAAACTTTACACAGTTGACCTATGACCAATAATGACCCCGTATGGTCACGCCTCTCTGTCTCAGCCAAACGCGTGAACTTATTCGATTAAAAATTTGCACAGTTGACGTATATACCATATGTAACAAGCCTATTGAAAATGGGTCAAATCCAATTATGCATAGGGTCACTCCGAGGTACTCTTCCGCTTTTTTAGATCCACTTAAGGGCTTTATTGTTATAATTAGTTCAACAAACCTGTGAAATGTATCGGCTACCATTCTGGCCGATTATGGTGACAATGTCAGAGCAGTAAAACAGGGATGTAGCGTCCCAATTGTCTGGTCATCTCTTGTAAAAAACAATACATTTTCAATTGATTTGGTGCTTCTCGAGATCAGTCCTGCTTGGCTGCAAACTGATTTGTGCCATACTTTTAGTTTCGAAAAATTAAGGGTGTCTTTGAAACGTTCAAAAAACCTGTTTTGCATACCAGAAAATTGCTCTTTGGGGACGAGATGGTACAAATGTTAATTAAAAAAAGTTCTTCGGAATGAAAAACTCCTAGGCCTACTTTGATTTTTTTTACTTTTTAATAACTGGACTTTTTTAAGAAATCTGAAAAACTAGGAGGCGATTTAATTTTAATTTGAGAATTAATTAAGTTGATATTGAAATCATTAATTTAACATACATGAAATATTTTAAATAATATTCGGAAGTGTCATTATCGGCTTCAAATTTACTACATGCCCATTAGATGCTATTTTGAATAGTTCTTTGAAGTAACATTTTTTCGAATTTTCTCAAAAATACATGAAACAATAAAAACATAAAAAAAATCATAGTAGGCCTAAGACTTTGTAATCGCACGTTTATTCGGTTTTTACATTCTCAACAACGTTTCTTAATAACATTTGTGCGTATCTCCTCCCCAAAGACCATTTTACTAGTATGCAAAAAACAGCCTTGGCTTTTCCGATTAAAAAAATCTCCTAATAGTCCCTCTAGATAATTCGAAATTTCTTTAATATTTGGATGACAGCTTCTAAGCAAAATCTTAGTAGGATATTTACTTTTAGCATTGGAGAAGGTCAGATATAAAAGTTGACACGTGACAGCCAAAGTATGTATTGATAGGAGTCTTTATATTGCCAGTGCCAAAGATTGGTTACAATTTGACAAGTACGACTTATTGTTAAAAATTCTAAAACTCTTGTCGTATAGTCAATAATATGGCAACTTTTTTCTAATACAGGTTATTTTCATTCCACAAAAAAAAATTATGATGGTATATTTAAATATAAATGATTTTCTTGAATGTTGGGTAAGGAAAACATATTTGTCTTAAGCATGTCTTAGCATGCCAAAGAAAAACATTTATCCAAAATCGCGATGAAACCCTCATTTTCATGCCTACTTCATGTCAGGGAGTTTCCACGACAGAGGCAGATCAGACTACTTTTCCTGTCTCCTGTCACATTACCGGCGTGGAAAATTACACATTACTTGACGCGGAAATTAAAGAACTCGACCCCAAACAGGTCCCTCTCTTCAATATATCCTCGCCTGTAATGTGTCATTTCCCTGACTTTTATATAAATAACTATTACAAAAGTCATATAGGAGAAAACCAAGGAAAAAACTTCAATGTTGAATTAAACATAAATTACCGGGTATAGATTCATTGATATTATTAAACGCACCTTCAGCAAGGCATTTTTTAAGTCTAGTTTCTTCTAATCTAATTACATTGTATTTATGAATCCTGAATGACAAAATTTCTCTGTCCGCCTATCCCTCTATCTGCTAGGATAAGTAATGGATTCAGTAGGTTATATCTTGCAAAGAAGGAGGTAGGAAAATGGGAAAATGTGAGTGGTCCCGGGGAATCCCGGTATCTCGAACCTCATTAACATATCAGCAATATCAGCATCGAGTCAGAAAAGGTCATGGTTCCCGTAAGGCTTATGTAGTAGGTATATGTTAAATGATTCATATTGTGTTTTTTCACTCTGATGGGATTTTGTGCAAATATTATCTTTGTTTTGTGTTTATAACGAAAAACGAGATCAAAAATTTAAATTTGAAAATCTAATTTAAAAAGCAGGAATAGAAACTTTCCAATCTGTGTTCTAATCTAACAGTGACTTGGGTGGATACGCCTACGTAGATTTTTTCTTTATCTTCAAGTGTGAATGTTCCTTGTCGAATCCATAGGATTACGGCATAGGAAAATCCATGGTTCGTGCTTTATAGTATAATAATAGATTTTGGTAACAATGTAATAAATGAAGGTAAGGTGCAATTGAAATTGTGAATTCAGCATTTTTACCGCCAATCTAATACTGCTTAGAAGCTAGGTTGTTTACACGTAATTACGTACCTACCCAATAAATACCAGCGTATCTTAGATGGGACCTCGGTACCTTCACATACCTACTTCAAAAACTTATTTAAGGGAGTTAGAAGGTAAACATAATGTTAATGGCCGTTTGCACCGACAAATTTAAGCGGCACTTAGCTTAAGCGTAGCTTAAAATCCATGGCAACCATTGTCTCAATAATCGTTGCCATGGATTTAGCTAAGTGCCGCTTAAATTTGTCGGTGCAAACGGCCATAAGAGTCCCGTAGATGGAACAAAGGAGTGTCAAATTATACAGGGTGGTGACTTGTGTAACGCATCATAGGGATTTCAATGTAAAATTCATAACATGCGATTATTGGCTCCCCAAATTATTTTAGAGCAAAAATGTATTAAAGTTTTTTGTAGAAAAAATTTTTTTACGCCAATCAACCGTATTAGTTTTCAATTTTTTGCATAATAAAGACGGAAAATTGGAAAAATAAAACCCCCATCTTTTTCAATAATCTGCGATGCCATGGAATTTTCTAAAACAAAAAGATATCCAGTTATCAATTAGCAGCAGTTCGAAATGGATTTTATGATCGACTTGGTTACTGTCTTGCAGTTAATGGTGACTTATTCGAACATTTATTGTAAATTGTTATATTGGGAAACCGTTTTTAATAATTTGGTCTTTCTTTATGTTGAATTCGCTGTTCTAAATTAATACTTTTTGATAGAATTTGATTTGTTTTGTAGCAGACATTCCATAGCATGACGGATATTGGCGTAGTTTTTGTATTATAAAATTCCATGGCATCACAGATTATTGAAAAAGATGGGGGTTTTATTTTCCAATTTTCCGTCTTTATTATGCAAAAAATTGAAAACTAATACGGTTGATTGACGTAAAAAATTTTTTTCTACAAAAAACCTTAATACATTTTTGCTCTAAAATAATTTGGGGAGCCAATAATCGCATGTTATGAATTTTACATTGAAATCCCTATGATGCGTTACGCAAGTCACCACCCTGTATATGACTATTACGAAAATGACAAGTCGTTCAGAAAAATATTCAAATTTTCATTTTAAAAAAGGGTTCCCCCATCTGTGTCTTACAATCCAGACGTTAACGCCAGGTATGTCAGGTTCTTCTTATCTACCATACACTATTATCTACTGGACACCCGTTGAATCGACTTGGAGGTGCAATAATTTATGCCATTTAGAGGCAAACACGGAAAGTTACTTCTCATATTTTGATGTGCTAACTAGAACTGTCATAAAGTACACGCAAGGAAAGTTTATATGAGACAAAATGATGAATTCAACCAGAACTCGTATGTATGTAAATTCGAGTAAGCGCATTTCGTACCTTCACCCCACATTTTGATCAGTGAAAATATTTAGTTTATTACAAGTGAAAATTAATTATATAAATAATCAATTTAACAAGTCACACTATTTGAATATTACTGATTTTAAATGTGCACAGAATATAGATTAAGGTCATAAATAATCTCTCTCAATATATATTTTGCGTTAACCGACATCGAGGATGTAACCATAATTGAAATCAAATAAGTGTCAAATACTGTTGAAGAGGATGTTATTACTCATGCAGATTATATATGTGTGGTAATCTTCTAACGCTATTAAGTGAAAGCTTAATTTAATTCCGTGATACAATCTTGATGTAACTAATTATAATTAACAGATTTTCCGAGCCCCCTTCCCACTTTTGTTGGTGAACATTTTTGCGCCAGCATGCGATGTAATAATAGGATATTATGAAAGTCATTTTTCTACCACCTACAATTTTACACTGTACTTTACGGGTGTTATTAAATTTGATTTGATGAAGCTTAATTTCATTATCTCATCAAATTAAGACAACATTGATATAAAATTACCGCATACAATTAAAGGGACTTAGAAAGGAGGTTAATTAAAAGTTTTGGATTGGTAGTTTGTGTCATGGTCACTTTCGTAGTTCCACATAAGGTTACTTAACCGCGCGTTTAATTTTGTCAACGTCATAAAATCCCACGTCTGGTCTGTTAAAATGTGTACACAAGCATTGAACTTACCAGCAGCGCATTCTGCGAAGCAGAAGATTAAGATGACAGAGATTGCAGCCACCTTACCGGTCATTGCAGTATACTTTAATTTCAACAACTGACACATGATTATCATAACACCGATCTTTTACAAATGGAATTAATTAGAAAAATTGATGAGGGGTTGTAAATTAATTACCTAATGAAGATGGGTAATCTAGTAATTGAAAATGAAAATATTGTTCGAACTGAGTGATAGGTATTTACACCCTTAGTTTAGAAAGTTCGTACGTGGTTTATGTGTGGGGTGAAATCGTTATCAGTCCACCACCTTAATAAAAACTCAACCGACTTGTAAATTCGTCCGCTTTTATACTAAGCTCTTGCGCCGCCTCCCGCCAACGTGATCGCCGCCCCTAAAATATCTTGTATACCAATTTCAGATTGTGGAAGTATGAATAGATATTTAGATGCGTTTTTTACGACTCGTTAATCTATTTGCTCAGAATAAAGGAAATAAACTTAATCAAAGTTTTGCCGGGTTTGATTAGTTTATTTTGTTTAACTTAGTGGTATTGTGATACAATAACGGAATGAAACAAATAAAGTAATTACATACATACAAGGCACAAATAAGCATATTAGGTATAAAATCTGACCCATTCCCATTTAAATTTATGTTTGGTGGATAACGCACTAATATTACAGATCATTTAGTACGACATGAATTTTTTGCCATTTTACGCAATGTAATTCACGTTTTGCATGACCTGTTTCTAATCACCACTTAAAAAATAAACAATACCATTTCATTAACTTTATTGCTAGATTTTCCCAGTTACCCTCAAAGGATTTTTGGGTTGGAAACAACTCCAAGGAACCACGCACACTTGCCAAAAGTATGCGTTTGGATCAGCAGGCAACTGATCAGCTTAAATTTTAATTTACAGAAAATAATTCTTTTGTAGGTTCACCGACTCTCTTTGAAATATACTTTTTTACTACAAATGTGCCACAGATTTACGAAATTGCGTGATTCTAATGAATACTGCAATGAGTTTATGTTATCTGGTAACGTTAGAAAAGTCGAAAATTCTCTCCATTTATACTAAAACATATTCATTTTTACTTCAGTAAGGACTAAACGTAAAAGAGGGATTGGGGCGGATTACTCGAAAATTGAACCCTACACTGAAATACTTGGTCCCATATGGATTTTGGGAACTCTCAGAGAACTACAATTTCAATTGTCGATTTGTAATTAAGAATAAATAAACCGACACAACGAAATATCGAAGGATCCTCAGTATTACAATCACTTTTAACGACAATTTATTTTAATCTTACAAAATACAAATTTATTTAAATCTTACAAAATACATTTTATGTAAATGCATAAAATTCATGTCTTGGGCATTGAGATAATGCTATTAATTTTGTTCCTAACGATCTGAGTGGAAGAATAACGATTTTGACATGTTTTTATCAAAATCCATGTGGTCGCCAGAAATGCATCAAATTTATGTCTTGAGCATTGAGATTATGCTCTTAGTTCTTTCCCAACGATCTTGGTCTATAAATAACGATTTTGACATGTTTGATTAAAATCCACGTGGTCGCCCAAAATGCATCAAATTCATGTCGTAGGTATTGAGGTAATCCCCTATAGTCTTTTTGCCAACGGTATTGGTGCATAAATAACGATTTTGACATACTTTGATCAAAATCCATGTGGCCTCAGAAAAATAATTTAACATCTTTGAATCACACACATGCGGTTATTAAATGTGCACGTGATGTACTCTTTCAGCATCAAGATAATGTGTTTGAAAGCTTTTAAAACTCCAAATTCATGTGTAAAAAATAATTTTGGGTACATTTTGCTCTAAAACTTTTGACCTATGCCACAGAGAAGAGTTATATTGAATTGTTACACATCTAAGAGTCATAGGGAATAATCTAGCGAAAGTCCTAACTCGATATATGACCTAGGGAATGAATATTATATTGATTTCTATTATATTGAGAACGCAGTTTTTCCTGTTCCCGATTCATTCGAAGTCCTATAACTTTTGTTCCTGTTGAACCAGCTTCCTGGAAATCAATAACGCCCATCCTTAATGTCCAAAGTACCCGTACATCAAATTTCAACACAAACGGTCACTTTTAAAAAGAGTTAGAGCGCACACGGACGGACGGACGGACCGACGACAATACAAAACTATAAAGCATCTGAGGATCCTTAATAACTTGGTTGCATGAATGTACGCTTTTGCCCCTACAGTAAACTACTCCTTCTCCTCTTAAGTAAACTCCATCTCTGGAGTAGTCGTTCACAAGGATTTACTTACTAAAAAAAATTTGCTCTTGTAAAATCTGCTCCAAAGGTTTGTTCACAGAAAATGTATCCATGGAACGAAAGTTACCAAAATGCTTGCATAATTCTCCCACCAATAAGAATAACAGAAAATGATGAAATGTCTACTAAAGAGTGTGTTGAGTAAAGTCTGGTTTATGCAACGACGTTTTCGCATAGGATGTAATAATTACGTACGTCAGAAAGTATTGAGTGGGACAAGGGACTAATAAAAGCATTGTTTCCAAATAAGTTCAGGGTCTAGTAGTCAAGAGTTTGCATTCCTTCTTTCTTTTATCAGCAACCATAGTGTATAGTAGGATGGAACTTGTGGCTTTACTTATAGTAGGGGAGCTAGCACGAAATCCACTGAACGAGAATGATCAAAATTTTAACTGATGGAGTTCCATTTTGCCCTATCAGAGTATGCTAAAATCGATCGTCTGCCGCCTCAGGTCATACGACTTAAGGCGCTGCGGGTACTTCTTGTGCTACCAATTCTGAAAGGTTGTTTTTCGAGAAAATAAGTTATACACCAAATGAAAACGTTGATAATAGCTCTTAAAAAAATATTTTAAAAAATCGCGTACATTTGATAACTCCGTAAAAAAACAATTCTTAGTCGGTTTTTCACGAACTTTCTACGGATATAACTAGGTTACGGTTAGACGAATGAAGCTGATTTTTTCTACAGACTGATGATAGGTACTACTAATGACTTAACGGTGGTTCGTTTTTAAATTTGTTCTCTAATTATAAGATTATCTTATCATCTTAACATTATAAGATATCTTATAATTAGAGAAAAAATTTAAAAAAGAAACACTCTCATAGCCATTGGCTGTGCCCATCATTATAGTCTGTAAAAAAAATCAGCTTCATTTATCCGACAGTAACCTAGTTATAACCGTAGAAAGTTCGTGAAAAACCGACTAAGAATTGTTTTTTTACGGAGTTATCAAATGTGCGTGATTTTTTAAAATATTTTTTTAAGAGCTATTATCAACGTTTTCATTTGGTGTATAAGTTATTTTTTCGAAAAACAACCTTTCAGAATTGGTACCACAAGAAGTACCCGCAGCGCCTTAAGTCGTATGACCTGAGGCGGCAGACGATTCTAATTAGAGAAAAAATTTAAAAAAGAAACACTCTCATAGCCATTGGCTGTGCCCATCATTATAGTCTGTAAAAAAAATCAGCTTCATTTATCCGACAGTAACCTAGTTATAACCGTAGAAAGTTCGTGAAAAACCGACTAAGAATTGTTTTTTTACGGAGTTATCAAATGTGCGCGATTTTTTAAAATATTTTTTTAAGAGCTATTATCAACGTTTTCATTTGGTGTATAAGTTATTTTCTCGAAAAACAACCTTTCAGAATTGGTACCACAAGAAGTACCCGCAGCGCCTTAAGTCGTATGACCTGAGGCGGCAGACGATCGATTTTAGCATACTCTGATAGGGCAAAATGGAACACCATCGGTTAAAATTTTGATCATTCTCGTTCAGTGGATTTCGTGCTANCTGAAATCGTTCAGTCCCTCTTCGGTTAATGTACTTCTTCGAGGTTGCTTGATATGTTTTAAAGAACTCATAACACGTTCCACACTGGCTGTGTTCACTGGAAGCGTTATATATAATAATAATAATAATATATTCATTTATTCCATAGATAAACCATGGAATCCCATGTACAAATCAGCAAAAAGCTGCTCTTCCATATGCACCATGCACATAAATAAGTGGAGTGACGTATAAAATAAAAGTAACACTTTTCAGCTAAAAATAAAACCTGTAGGTACACCATAGTGACATAAAAAACAAATATTAAATAAGTAGACGTAAAATCACACGAGAAAAATAAAAATAAAAGGTATAAGGAAAACAAAATCTTAACTTTGTGATGTAAATAGAATATTAAACATTTCAAACTTAAATTTCTTACTGGTCAAACCCTTGAGAGAACGAAGGTACAGTGTTGTATAACCGAAGCCAATTGTAAACTAAATGAACGGCGGAATAAAGATGTTTTATGCTGGGGTATAGTGAGTAGACCCCTATGCCTTAAATTCAAGTTATGAATATCTGTCCTATACCTGATTTTATTGTATAAATACGCTGGTTGTTTGTCAGTAATAATTTTGTGAAATAGTGTCGCAGACTGAAGGTAGCGTCTGTTTGCCATATTGAGCCAATATATTCTCAGAACGGCAACACATCTGGGAAACATTCTTCGAGATTTTTGTTCAATATGAATTCTAAGTACTGTGATACGCACCAGTTCTGGGAGATGGTCTCAGTTGTGAAAAACACATCTTTGAAGCATTGGATTTCACTTCTATATCTTAATAGGATATCGGTAGTAAGCATTCCAACAGTGTTATTGTTATGACTTCCGACTCTATATGAGATATGATGGGCGCCCAAACCATTGTTTTCGCAGAAAAAACATTTTTTTTAGTTAAGGGGCTTCGAGGGCCTCCGGCGTAGAGCCGGGGCCCCGTAGGCGAAGGCCTACTACGCCCACCGTTAAATCCGCCACTTTGCTTATTTCTACTACAACTCACTTATTACTATATAATTTTTATCATTTATATGTTCTACTTATTTCTACTACTCACTTATTACTATACACTCGCCTCTGTGTGGAGTACTGCTATCAAATATTTTGAACAATATGAAACAGCGCAATAAATTTATCCACAGTTCCTATCTTAAATATTGAATGTACAACAAATTTCTAGGTTGTGAAGAAAAAGGAATCCATGGGTCAGAAATTGATTTTACTCATAAGTATTTGCAGTGCAATATAATTTCAGACCGCTTTGCTTTATTAAGCGGCAGAGCAAAGCGATGCAAGCTTTATAGGGGAGTCTATGGTGTCCGTCTGTCCGTCTGTTCGTGAACACAATAACTGTCAAATGCTTGGCCTAATCTGGTTTAAACTTTGCACAGTTGGCCTATATACCACAAGTAATAAGCCTATTGAAAATGGGTCAAATCCAATGACCCCGTGGGGTCACGCTTGAACCTATTCGGTTGAAACTTTGCACAGTAGACTTATACGCCACATGTAACCAGTCTATTGAAAAGGGTCAAATCCAATGACCCAGTAGGGTCGCGCCTCTCTGCCTCTGGCAAACGATTGAACCTATTCGGTTCAAACTTTGCACAGTTAACATATATACCGCATGTAACAAGCCAATTGAAAATGGGTCAAGTCCAATGACTCCGTGGGGTCACACCGAGGTGCTCTGCCGCTTTTTCAAATGCTCTTTATGGGTTTATTTCATTTGCTATGATTAGACGGTTTACATATAGTAAAGTAAATTAAGACCGTACCATTGAATAAGGAATTATCTTACTTATTCAATGACGTACCATAATTGCAAGGCGCAACATTTGCTGGCACTACTCCAATCTCTTTCTAGCATCAGGAAAGCGCAATAACGTATGTACGTTGGACGCTAAAAATACATTTCAAAGGCTACGTGGATCCTTCACGACAAAATACATTGCTGTTTGCCTATGATGCGTTCAACCTGGGAGACACGGTATATAACATCTAATTGTTTAATAAAATCGAACAATTTCTGTATCGCAATATGAACTGTAGGTTATCCTGAAGGGTTTCGTATAGGTTGCCCATTTTATGAGTTTTAAGCAACTATCCCTTCAGTATTTATGATTGACCACAAGGATAAGTTATCGAATTATGGCATTTGGAAATCGGCCGCAAGAGGAAATCTTAATCTTGATCTCTCAGAATTTATATTTTTGCATTCATTATTAACAATGTATTAAATACCTTAGCAGTGTTACTAGTTGTATGTGTGAAGGTGCGTTGTATATTCAGTCATCATGGAGTCATTATTAAACGCAGATAGCCTTGTGGAGTGGTCAAACGGTTTTGAATCCGTTCATAATAAAAAAGGTAGGATTATTGATTACAAGGAAGATAGGTAGTGAGTGCAGAAAACAACAAACCGAAAAAGTAACACTAGTATTACACAATAATAATTATTTACATAAAAGTCAGGAAAATGGTACAATACTGCCGAGGAAATATTGAATTGCGAGGCCCCTTTGGACCGAGTACTTTAATTTCCGAGTTAGATAATGACATTTTACTGACGAGTTTTGTATTAAATTTTACCCGAAATCGTCTTTTAATATAAAATTTCAATTTTTATATACAACTTTTGATTAATGTCAATCTGTCAGTGATGACAGGAGTCCTTATAGACATTTGGAGATTTTAAAAATGCGGCCGGTAAAGTGACGGTGCGCCCGGTAAAGTGACAGGTGCGGCCAGTAAAGTGACAAGCCGGACAAGCGGCAGGAAACGTAGTCTACTCTGCCTCTCTCATCGGAACTAAAATTTCCTGGCAGAAAGTAGGCATGAAAAAAATGAAGGTTTCAGGACGATTTTGGGTAAAAAATTTAAATTTGCGAACTAATGATTTGAGAAAAAAAATCTCAACATACCTAATATAAGTGAAAATTGAAAGCTGCACAATAGACCTCAATCCTCTATATTAATATTTCAGTCGCTCCTACATTTATGTGCAAAGTACGGTTTTTTCATGTTTTATGCCGTGGCAAATTTATTTCCAGTAAGCTCGTAAATGCTTATTTTATTTTATATCTCGACAACTTTACGTTTTGAATCTTCACAATAAACTTGAACTTAGTATTGTCAGTTAATCGTGTTTCAGGATTCACCCAGAGCTCTTTGCTATAAGTTTAAACTGACTTACACTCATTAAATAATAGAAGCTCGCGATCATTTAAATTTTAAATCATACAAAAGGGTAACATGTACCTATACAACAAAAATATCCAACAAAACTAAGGGTTCAAAATGTCTCGTTGTGGAGTCACATGACTAAAATCTCAAAATTTGCTTTTTGCTTTTAACTGTTTTCTCAGCAAGCATAATACATACAGTGATTTTTTTTAATGCGAACATAGGATTTTGTATACAATGTAATAATGTAATTTCCCTATGTTCCATTAAAAAAAACGCATCAATCTATTGAGTAGTTCAAATGAGTAGTAGATAAAATTGACAGCTGTCACAATTTTAAACAAAATGCTTACTTTAGAGTTGAAAGTCCAAACCGTAAATTGGTACAAAAGTGAGAACAGTTTTAGGAGAGTTCGGGACTTATTATCAATATGTATTGAATAGATCAAATTAGTAAAATACGAGATGCACATAAGAACCTACAAATAAGTGAAGGTTGGTTCGATTTAATCTTAACACACAAAAGGAAAATGGTACAAAAACACAAACAATTATTACAAATAAACTAAAAAGGGTACATAAGGACGTTCACAAAGAAACTCGATTTCAAACTGAGTCACGTTGGAAACAAAATTAGGAAGGGTCGACAAACACCTCTCTTTGCAGCACCTTTGAAGGCCTAAACTTTACGACAATCCTCCATCCGGTAAGACAACAGAAACTTCGGCACGAACAAACGTAGAAAAATAATTAGCCGCGAATTCGGCTTCCTGCTTCACAAACGGAACTTCTTCAATCTTCAATCTCACATTCAACGAACACTCGATGCTGGCTGAAGCTTCAAATAATAATAATAATAATAATAATAATAAATAGTCTTTATTGCATTAAGAAAGAATATATAAAAAATATATGAAAATTAAATGCGGGGCGAGATTCAGTTACAGGGGGTAGCTTCCCTGTAGCTGCTCTTCCACCTAAACCCCACGATAGGACATACACATTCTGGCGAAAACAAAATATATGGCGGTATAGATAAATATAACTCAACATGACTTTCAAAATTTTTCATTTCACACGAAAGATAATAATCTGAAGGACACTAAGTGGCCATTAGTAGTTTTTGTTTGACTTTACGTTTGAATTGGGCAGCGGGAAGTATGGAGATGCAACGAGGTAATCCGTTATAGAGGTTGGCAACTTGGTAAGTGAATGAGCGTTCGAAAGCAGTCGTTAATATGTTATGTTAAATAAAGAATAAACTGACCGTAATTGAACGATGGGACTCGCAAGAAGCGAATAAATCTTCAATGAAACGTAGTTTTGCATTGAGCGTGGCAAAAAGCAACGCGAAACCATTCTTCTGATAATAAAAATTACAATAACTAGGAAATGCAATCCCGCAGCAAAATGTCAATCCCGATATTTGCGGGATCGTTAGATGTTAATCCCGCGGGATCCCAGTATTTACGGGATCCCGCAAAATTTTAAGTAAATTGGCAAATAAGCAATTTTGTGCTGTTAACTTATGTATTAAAATAAATCGCTAATTATCACAATATTCAACAGAAAACTACTTTTAGCCTAACTTAGAACTCAAAAGAATCACCTGTAAAGCACATAAAGGTGAACTTCTAAAGTGCCTCAAAAATGATAGTACATTTTTAAAGAAAAAAGTTGCATTAATGTTGTTAATGATATAAGATTCTTAGGTTTAACGTATGATAGCGAGCTCAGATGGACGAAACATGTAGAAAATTTAGTAGTATCTTGCAGAAAATCACTAAACATCCTAAGGGTGCTGGCTCATCATAAATGGGGAGCCCACCCTAAAACCATGCTGGACATATTATATAAAGCCTTGATCTTATCCCGTATAGACTACGGATCTCACGTCTATTCTACCTGTAGTAACGTATTGTTGGGACGGCTAGACAAAATTCAAAACCTGGCAATAAGATATTTACTTGGCGCCTTTCCAACATCTCCAGTCGTATCTCTCCATGTCGAGGCTAATATTCCCCCTCTTGCTCTTAGAAGAAAGCAAATAGCAGCAAATTATTACATAAAAGTCTCGCTGGATAGGAATCACCCGAACTATCACGGAATGGTTGATGTAATAGAAGGTGCGCGTTTAACTAGGTGTCGATCGTTGACTGTGAGAGCCAAAGAAATTATGACCGAATTGAACCTGATAGCCGAAGACATGTCTCAACTATCCAAGAACGCCCGTCGGTCCCTAGTTAAAGATCGAATATGGGAAATGTGGAACGGGCAGTGGAGTGAATCGGAAGCGTTCCTAAGGAAGTTCAAGGAGGTTGTGGGTCCGATATTCTTACCAATTAAGGGAAGATACAATCTTGAAAAGATATATCGGCTCAGGTTGGGACATACTTCCCTCACGCATTCATTTATTTTGACGAGTCAAGATCCTCCCCAATGCGAACAATGTTTAGTCAACCTAACTGTAGATCATGTACTTTGTGTGTGTCCCAAATACAATGTAGAAAGAGTACGGTGTAACCTGAGTGAAGAAATAATAGAAACCTTGACAAATAAAGATCAATGTTAAGCAGTTATAATTTATCTTAGAAATACTGGCCTAATATCTAAAATCTAATTTACACTGATACCTATATATATTTAATAAGGCAAATGACCATACTAGTCGATGCCTCAGGAGGGGTTTTAGTGGGGATACCCGGTATCTGGGGCAGCCCCACACTTAGTGCGTCATTGCATTTCCCCCCCTGAAGAAAAAAAAATAATAACTAAATTAGTAAACTTATAATTAACATAAAAAAACTCTAATAAACAAAATTAACATTAGAAAAGTAAATAAAGATTTACTTTACAAAATGCAGGTTAGGTACCCACAGAAAATCGAAACAAAAATGCTGACAAAACAATGCATTTCCGTATTGTGTATATAACATGAAAAACAAGAAGCAATAAAATACAAAAAATCAATGTAAACATTGTTGCAATATTGATGGCAAGCTAGAATTGTTGATATCACAGCGTTGGCTTATCGAATTAAAAAGACGGCATATAGTGACAATAGGGGATTGAAATAGAATTTCTGTGCGGAGAGTGCTGTAGTGAAATGTTCTAGAACTTGTATTCCGTACACTGGTATGAGGTAGCTTTCAATAGATCAGGACAGTCAATATGATTGTGCAGTAGATTAAATAGAAATGTTACATAATTGTTCTCCTAGTGTCTAATGATTGAAATTGAAACATATGCAACAATTCTTTGTGATCAAAACCTCTCACAGGATAAGTACCATAAGTTTTATAGTGCAAAAATTTTAGAAATTTTCTTTGTATAGATTCAAGAGCATTCTTATGGGCCGTGTATGTCGGATTATATATAAGCGAACAGTACTCAATTTTAGAACGCACTAAACTATAGTACAACGATCGAAGTGCTAATTGATTAGAAAAGTGTTTACTGTTTCCAATTATAAATCCAAGCATACGATTTGCTGAATGACAGACATCTTTGATATGGTCACTAAAAGTAAATTTAGTGTCAAACGTGACACCTAAATCTTTTATTGAGAAGAAACGCTGTAATTTTGCATCATTAATAGTGTAGTCGAACTGAATTGGGCGCACTGTACGGGTAAAAGAAACTATTTTACACTTCGCGACGTTAAGACCAATTGCTTAAAGCATTAACGTTTGTTTGGAGTTGTAAACAGTCTTCAGCACTTCATATAATAGAGTATATCTTCAAGTCATCTGCGTATAGTAACTTATGGCAGAAGATAACGTCAGCTACATCGTTGATAAACAAGCAAAACAAGAGAGGACCTAAGTTGGAACCCTGTGGAACCCCTGAAGTTGCATGCACCGGTGACGATGTGAAATTATTAAATGTAACAGTTTGAACACGATTCTTGAGATACGACTGAAGTAAACGTACAAAGTTTTCATGAAATCCGTAGCGACGTAGCTTCTTAATTAAGATTTGATGTGGTATTCGATCAAAAGCCTTTCATATATCGGTGTAGATAACGTCTACCTGTCGTCTTCGATCCAATACTTCAGATACACATAATTGCTTGAAACATGTTAAGTTGCTTAACCATGCTGACACTCCGAAATTATATTCCTAACATTACAATATATTTTGTTATACAATGTGATTTCAAACACCTTACTGAAGTTATTCAATAGACTAACCGGGCGATAATATTCTCAACGTTGTTAGCATCTCCGCTCTTCAGGACAGGAGTAATATTAGCAACTTTCCATATCTCGGGAAAAACCCAGGTCCTTATAGCAGTACTGAAAATTAGACTCAATGGTTTTACAAAAACGTCTCTGCAATCTTTTACAAGAAAACTTGGGATTAAATCTTTACCAACAGTAGTTTTAGCTTTTAATTTATTAATGGCATCTTTGACTTCACTTTCGGAAATGACAGAAACGTTAATATTTGGCATGTTGAAATCTTCTAAACTATCCTGGGTGTTGGAGGGAATATTTACAAATACACTACTAAAGTATTCACTGAACACTTCAATAATTGATTTCGGTGACGAGAATACCTTGCCACCGTATTGAATGATGCCTGGAATACGAGGAGTAGATTTCTTTTCTCGGATGAATGTCCAAAACTGCTTGGCGTTAACTTTAAAAGAATTTTCTACCACATGCATATATGAATTATAGGAATTGGAAATTTGCTTCTTTATTATTCGGCGTATGTCTCTATATGCAGTTAAATACTGGTCACGTTTGTATGTGCGGTATTTTTTCAAACATTTTGATTTTAGATTAATATTTCTAATAATGTCTTTTGTAAACCATTTTGGATAGTAAGATGGCGCATAAAAGCATCGTGGAACGTAAATATCAAGTAACTCGTACAGAACAGCATAGAATTGATCACAAGCAACTTTTGTTGTTTTATGAATTGCTACTAATAACAGAAATGTTGAAACTTATTTTAAATTCTCGGTTATATCAATAGCTTAATAGAACATGTAAAAACAGTGTTGAATGCACCTTTTAATTCTGAACAACTTTAAACTCTACAGTTTTTTCTGTAAAATGTACAAGAGAGGGCAGGATATTGCATAAAACTAATTTCCCATGTTAAATCCCTATGTCCCTACTTACCGTGCACCACCCGGTATACAATTACGTACGAAGGGACTACACATATCTACTTTCAATCTGATTTATTCCCCCGTTTCTGCAATTAACAAATGGAAAAGTACTTTACAAAACTCTTTTGGTATTCACTAACAGCAACCTTCAGTTGATGAGCAGGCAAATCTCCGACCTGCTAAGTGTTTCCTCAGCTTGGAGAAAATTAATAATAAATTAAAAAAATAAATCTAAATTTGTTAACCCTATGAGATAACATTTGTAGGTATAACCATAGTGTAAGAATAGCTTTACACTAAGGTATAACTGTAACGTATAACCATGGGGAACACTTCTTTGTTTTCGCATTACCGTGTGACAAAGAACAAACTGGCTGTGATTATGGGACTCATAAAATTTGATTTTTACATTTCGGCAAAAATTGGACTATTTGCAAATGCTGTTGTGGCGTGAGTTTTTTCGTAACTGTGCGGCTTGCGTTGTGTAGATGCCCGACTACTGTGATGATTTTGTTGTTCGGCTTCCAGTCGCACGTGATAGTTTTTAGTCAGGCGGATAAAGCGTACAGAGGGAAACAAGTGACCATTTTCTTTGCCTCCTACTCCAACCCAGATGGTCATATGTTTACTAAGTTACGCATATTTCGATCCCTACTTATTAAGCATGGGTCGTTTTAGATGCACCCCTTTGTATATGTTGTACCCATCCACTTGCACGGTAGATTTTAGATTTTTATAATGTATCCTTAGGTACTTTCCGGAGCCCGAAGTATAATGAAGTACACAAGAGGTCTATCGAAAAACCCGAAGAATTTTGGGGTGAGGTAGCAGAACTTATAACCTGGACTAAACCATGGACGAAAGTAATGGATAATTCTAATGAGCCTTTTACAAAATGGTAAGAATAAAGGAATGTTATTTACAAAAATGACAATTAAATTAGGTTTGTTGGGGGAGAACTGAATGCTTGTTATAACGCCGTCGATCGTCATGTACATGGAGGAAAAGGGAAAAAAGTTGCCTTGATTCACGATAGTCCACTAACCCAAACCGTTCAGAAAATAACTTATTTTGAGCTACTGGATAAGGTAGAAAACGTTTTGAAATGCCTCTTTAACCTAAAACTGCAGGTTTCTCGTTTGGCTGGTGCACTCAATAAGCTTGGCGTAAGGAAAGGAGATCGGGTTGTAATATACATGCCAGTCGTACCTGAAACTATTATAGCCATGTTAGCAGTTGTTCGGCTGGGGGCCATACACTCTGTGGTGTTTGGAGGTAATTACTTTCTTATACCTGCTAGCACATACCTGCAGGGAAAAAATGTTAGTTAAATTTGGACAAATTCAAATACAAACCTCGCAATGAAAGCACTTTTGACATACAGTTACGCTTTTCTTTCATTTTATAATAAGACGACTAGTAGACGGTTTACAGTACGATATCATTAGAACTGCTGTCAAATTAAATCATGTACCTAAATATCAATATTTCGACTATTTAGTATAGAGAGTGCAATGTTAGTAGCCCTTATCGAAATAAGAAAATTAAAATATTCGGTTTCAAACATGACGGAGTTATTTATCGCTTTCAACTAGTCAGATTTCAGTTTTTAAATAATTTTCAATCTCGTCTGACTATGAGTCGGCATATAAAATTGCAAAACGTTGCCCATTTGACAATTTTCGATTTTTAAGGTTACTAAATCTATTCTTGCAAACCACGCGACATAAGACACCATGTACCTACTTAACTTATACACTGATATTATGTACCGCCAACGTTAAGGTACGCAATGTTGAATCGTCTATGAAATGACATTGTTATACATAAAATTTGTAGTGTAACTAAAGGTAGGTACACACCTATCAAATCCGTTAATCGCGGGTGACCTGTCAGATCCACCTGACCAAACCCCTCTTAAACCACAGCTATAGATCCACCGTCAACCTCAGTTGGTTAAAAATGTTAACAATCCTTATCCAAGTCTCACTTCCATACAATAAAATGCTTCATATAAATGTTTTTATCAAATGTTTCTTAAGATGCAAGTCAATAATATTGTTGGAGGTAAACTTTCCGCTTGTTGTTGAAGGCGGTTTCACCTTGACTTATTCGGCTTATTATTTCTGTTTTTGATCTCCCATCCGATGTACCTAATCTTGCTTCTGAGGTACGTAATAATATATTATATGCTAAGGAACTCAAGTGTGTGTTTTAATCTCGAGGGTGCAAATTGTATCCCGAAACATAGTTGGCAACAACCACCAAGAGATTCATATTCACGTCTAAGGTTTGTTTTTCAAAAAAATCACATACATTGTAGACAACTTCATTATTAATTTTGCAAAAAGGCAAATATTGTGTATATATTGGATTGGATGCAAAGCCCAACGATGCAATTTTCAGGTTTTGCTGCTAGCGAACTTGCCCTCCGTATAGAACACGCAACTCCAAAGGTAGTCATCGCTGCCAGTTGTGGCGTCGAACCTGGTAAAGTAATTAAGTAAATATCTCGAACATAGTAGGCGTTTACTATAAACAATTTGTTTTAGTTATAAACAAATGCTTAATGAAGCAATAAAGATTAGCTCATTCAAGCCACGCAGATGCATAATCCTTGAGCGAGGTAACATCCAGAAATCGGTATTAAATAAAAATATGGATATATCGTGGGATAATGCATTAAATAGTAGCGATCCCCATCCATGTGTTCCAATTAAAGCCAATGATCCGTTATACATTTTGTATACATCGGGAACTACAGGTAAAACAAAATAACTATTTTTCCAACTGATCTCGTCCGTTATTGTATTGTAAGATAAACCAAAAGGTGTAGAAAGGACAGTTGGTTATTTAGTACCAGTTGCGTGGTCTATGAAGGCTATACACGGAATGGAGAATGACGACGTTTGGTGGGCGACGAGCGATTTTGGATGGGCAGTGGGACATACGTATATGTGTTATGGACCTTTAGTATGCGGATTAACAAGTGTTTTGTATGAAGGAAAGCCAATTCGAACTCCTGATGCCGGCCAATACTTTCGGTAATAAACGTAGTATCTATTCTTATTTGGATCATTCACGCTTCTACTAGCATTATAGAAAAATACCAAGTAAATGCTATGTTTACGGTTCCAACAGCTCTACGTGTTATTAAACGTGAAGATCCATGTGCCATTATTGGCAAGCAATATGACATCAGTAGCATAAGGTGCTTGTTTTTGGCAGGAGAACATTTAGATCACGAAACAAAAATGTGGGCAGAAGATGCATTTGGTGTTCCAGTATTAAATCAATGGTGGCAGACAGAAACTGGTTATCCTATTACAGCTACATGTGCTGGATTGGATCACAACTTACATCCGCCAAAGCTGACTGTAGGATTGCCTTTTGCAGGTTACGATGGTTTGTTGTACTTATGCATTCAAGACACGTT
>NW_022170403.1:17057860-17061415 GCF_008802855.1 Photinus pyralis | reverse complement strand
CAATTTATATCGACTATTTATATTACACACTTCGCAATTTATATCAGATTTTCGCGCTCAATGTTTCATCCGTACTCGATCTCGTTCGGTAGTAAACTGCCTGCGATGTTCGGTCCGCAACCATTTATACACGCAAGCAATGTAAGTCCAGAACACTCGCGTAATTACCAGATACGTCGCGAACATTCCCACTATCGCGCGCCTAGAAAATTCCAGAGCGCCAAAGGCGACGTCACGTCTGGAGCGTTTCCGTTACAATATCTTTAATTACATACAACACTTCTACAGTCTGTCGTGTGTTACACCACTATATTATACCGATTTTTTGTCAAATGGCAAGGGTCTCCAAAATAAGATGCCATTCATACACCAGATGACCCATGAACGGGAAAATTTATCAAAAAAATTGTAGCTTTTGAAATGTATACCTTATCTGGCGGTAAATGCTCATTTTTTCGTATTTGTCTTGGATTTCTGTATCATTTCTTAAGAAACGCCAAACTTTGCAAAGCTGTTTGGGTAATAAATAAAATAAATCGGAAAATAAGGCCTTTACCCATTTTAGTGTATAGTGGTCTACTTCATGTCCTCCAATCGCTTTCTCGTAAGTTTAATATTAACAAAATGGCACCGTATTTTAGAACATTCCAAATAGTCTCGCAAAAGTGAGCAGTAGATCCCTCCCCTCTTAAGTAGAAAATGTTTTTTCCCAAAATGTGCCCAACAAACATGCCATCGCAATCTTGTATGCAACCACATTTGCTCTAGCTCATAAAATAGGGAGGGGGTGTTGGGAAGGAGAACAATCTCTTCGGTTTTGGTTAATTAATTTCACATAATTGGTCTAATGTGCGTATTTTCGGCCATTTATTTCTCGACTTAGAAACAATACCAAAATGCGGTTTTTGATTTCATGTATTCGGCTCAACTTTGCGCAAGTGGACTATGACATATGGCACATTTGTAGGTAACAAGCCTATTGAAAATGGGTCAAACGGAGGTGCTCTGCGCTTTTTAATCCGCTTTAGGGGTTTTTCACCAGATGATTTGAGAGAAATTCAAGTGCAGGATTGTACATCAGTTACAGAGATATAAACCTTAGTTCTATGTTAATTTGCCGCCAACCTTGATAATATTTTTCTGAATTTTAGGGTAATCTTAAACATTCTTGGTATTTATATACAGGGTGCAACACGTTAAAAAAAAGTTGTGGTGGTAGAGGAGACTAAAAGAAATGTATCCGTTTTGAAAAGATTATACCCCCAAAAGTTCTTCAAAATGGTGCGCCTTATTCCTTTTAATTTTTGTCTCAAGAACCACAAAAGACTGTAACACCGCCTCTTTATTTTAGTATGGGGAAATGTTTCAGTTAGAGCTGTTCTACCAACCCAACCCACTATACATTTTACCAAGATATTCCAACCCGAACTACGGATTCGAACAGTGACCTTTTGCCCATTAGCGACTTTCACGCCCTTTCGGGTTTTGTTAAAAAACATTCTCCAAATCTCCTTACCCCAAGATGCGTCAAGTCTACGGGGGTGTGAAAGAAATTCTGATCTCGGCGTGAATTGGGTTACTTGAAACACTTCTAAATAACAAAACTATGTATAGTTTCTGAAAACTTAAAAAAATAGTAATCTTGGACAGGTTCGTAGCATAGGTACTCTAGTATACAATAGATGTAAGTAATGGTGGGTTTATACAATCATTATCATTAGTCGACAATAATTAGATCATTCAGAAATAGCCAATAGATGCCAGGGACGGACCTAGACAAAAAAATCGGGGGGGGGGGGGAGCCATGACATTTTGCCAACCCAAATGTAAAAATTTCCAACCCAAACGGGTAGTATCTATTAAGTATTAAGTGGTATTTCCCAGTCTAAATAAATCATGTAGAATGTAAGATATCAGTATACCGTAATCTCTAATACTAATTAAAAGCATTACCAAAATACCAACCTTGTGTAGAAGAAGAAGGAAGTGACTTTCCTATTAAAGAGTCCTTTTTTATAGATTTTGCCGAAATTTCTTATTCCTTCAATAGTCGACTTATCACATTTACGATTTACCTACTTTCGCGGAATTCGCCAACTGGTAATGAAAATTACCAACTCTTGTCAAAATTACCAACTAGTTAAGTATTGGAGGGGCAGCCTGCCCCCCCTTGCCCCCCCCATAGGTCCGTCGCTGATAGATACAAGGGTATGGTTCCGTTGGTTAGCAACATACAATAAACCTTTGTTTCTATTGCCTATTTCTTAATGATCTGATGATAGTCAAGCAATGCTAATGATTGTATAAACCCAAGATTACCTTGGTCGATTCGGAATTTAACGTTACGAAATTATCGTTCTTCTAGAAAGTATAGATTCGCAGCTAAAAAAAACCCTTGGCAAAGAAAGAAACCTAGAGTTTTCTGTACAGATTCACGGGAAATGCAAATTTCCAATGCACCTGTGTAAAGCGTAGGTATATACAAATTATAACCATTGAAAGGTACAGTGATCGTCAACATGGAAATGCACATGCACACTCTATTAATGCTTATTATTTATAAACCAACATCTCAACACTCCACTCGTGAACGTGTTGTAAAGTCGTTAAGCCGCTTGTGAGCCAGAGGCAGAGTGCACTTTCAAATTTGTTTTTTGTCCCTTATGGACATTAATTCATGCCTTAACGGGAATACAAACATGAAATAATTTCTGATCGAATGACACCAATACCAAGTGTGTAAGTGCTGTAGTTCCGGAGCCGTTGTGACACAGACAGACAGACAGACAGGCATCAATAGCACAATTTTTTTATTTTTTTAAAGTGAAAGTGCAAAAATGTTGACCAATAAATGTCCAAATAAAATAATAAAATTCAAACCTCCCTCGTTTGTTCAACATGGCGATAACGTCCTATACGACACTTATATGAATATGGGTATGATAGACACTCTAAGAACATTTTTAATAAAATACGTCAGACAGATAGGACTAGGGGGTGTGTTGGTGTCGCATTGTTCTATGGTTCCAACGTATACCTTCACTTATTTGGACACCTATTCAGAAGGAATGCGTTTTACGAGTGTTAATTTCAATAAGAATCGATACATTTTGAGATGCATTTGTACACTATATACATGCATAGTGTTATTATATTCTAAACAAAAACTCTATGATAAATTTATTATGATACATGTTACAGTTGGACTGTTGAGGAAGTGAAATCATAAAATACATATTCGAAGACAACATGTGAAAATGTTTACAATAATTTCCACACTTACCTGGCTTGTAAACTAAATATGTTAGACACATATTGTGTTGTAAGGATTCCGCATTAGTGCAGATGTCTATGTAGCACTTTAAAGTGGAATATGCATAAAAAATACTGATCTTTCTGTTTCAAAATTGCACTGATATACACAGAAATCCGAAACATAAGGCAATAACCCAATGTAAGATAAACTCCTTATAACTGTAACTAAGTGTTCCTTAGGAAGATGTTTCCGTTCTTACTAATCTTGCGCCTTTCCGATTTTCCCAAAGATTGTTTATT
>NW_022170403.1:17020676-17057760 GCF_008802855.1 Photinus pyralis | reverse complement strand
ACAGAAAGCCCCTAAGGTATTTACCTTAAGTACCCATATACAAATTAGGTTAAGTTTTGTTTAAATGTAGCAAAATGAATGACGCAGAGAATTTATTTGCAATCAAGCGAATCATAAATTGTTAGTACCAATGTTGCTGCCTATAAATTCTGATATTATGACGGATTTCGAATTAAGTGATTACGTTAAGGCAATAAAAACGGTAAATTATAAACATAACGATGTTATTGTAAAAATTATAACCTATTTAGTTTCACTTGATTAACTGTAACCGCGCAAAACAGCCTAATTGCTAGTTTTATTGTGTTATAGCAAATTACACTTACCTAAAGTAAATGGCGTGTAGTCAGGAACTCCTGAAATAAGGAAAAGATTAGTGCATAGGTTAGTTCAAGTTTGATTCGTACTTTTGATGATGATAATTTCTAATTGTCAGCAAAAATGCTCACAGCATAGATAGATAATTCACATCTCCTAGAGCTATAGATCGTGAACATATTTTGGAAAGTACTTATTCATTTTGTGATTTACACACATAGTAGATTTGCAATTCCAGACTCTAATGGTTAATATGACTGCAGCAGTAAGTAAAGTTAACAATCATACCTCGTATTAAGATTTTAATAAAAGGTGGGACGTTATAAAGCCAGTTAGTCGCTCAGTCGGTTAATATTTCTGACTTGTAACCCCTTTTTTCGGTTTGGTTAAGTCGCGAACGCGACTTCCCATGGATCTGAATTGAAACTCGCATTCTGAAGTTGCAGACACTGCAACCAAAATTTCAGATCAAACAAATCAGTAAAAATCATCTGAAGATGTAAAGAGGTGGAGCGATAGGCGGCCAGAGTCGGATAATTTTTGCCTCGATTTTTGCTGTATATTTAATATCATAACGTATCTATTGCAGAAACTTCAGATCATTAACACGCATAGACAGCGTCGCCCAGAAAGCCGCGCCGCGCCCGGATGAGCGAGTCCAATGGGAAGGTTGTGACATAGGTACAGGTCTGATTACCATAGGAAACTTCATCAACATTTCAAAAGCATTCCTCAGTAAAAAGCAACCGAAGATATAAACAAATTGAATAATATGTCACGTAAATTTAATTACGTTTTTTATTTATCTACAATTAACTAACAAATTTATAGATATATAGATTAATTTATAACAGTAATTATTATTTATTACTAATACTCGCATTGATGTTAGAACTAACTGAAAGTCTGAAACACAATTTGATTTGCTTATATATTAGCAAACGCCCCTCTTTCTTGAAAGGTCTTGAACGCTCCCGAGTATTCTAGAATGTTCTCGAACAATCATATTTCCCGGAAAGAAGTCGCTTTCTTTTCTTATCGCCGATGACTAATATTTTATGGCGGAGCGATATCTATCGCGATTTCTAAAATATTCCCCTCTCAGCACTAGGTACTGGTAACTAATATTAGGTGGTTAAGATGGAGGAAGTCCTAGTCCAGTCGCCATGAAAGGTGGTAAGCCAAGATTAAAGACCGTTATTTGATAAATTTAATATATTTCGGTTGACGTTGCAACCTTCATCAGAAACTAAAACGGTTTTTATGTGATTATTCGATACTATGGATTGTAAGTTCTTTTTATCCATAGTATCGAATACTCACATTAACACTTTTAGTTTCTGATGAAGGTTGCAATTGCAACGTCAACTGAAATATATTAAATTTATCAAATAACGGTCTTTGATCTTGGCTTACCACCTTTTAAGGTGACTGGACTAGGACTTCCCCATCTTAACCACCTAATATTAGAATATTCCCTACACATAAATCAAATATATGGCCATAAGCTCATTTAAAGCCTTAGAGAGAAAAAAGTAATAAAGCTCTAGTCATACTCGTAGCACGTTGCATAGATTAGTTAGTAGTTCCCGTTTTTATCTTACTACAAAGCTAAGCGCACAACGCAATTTTCTTTACCGAACCTACCAGATTTCCAACCTGCATCAGTTTGTACAAAACTTGCATTTTCCTAAAAAGGAGTTAGCAGCTTTTGAATAATTTTCCGAAGGGAAGATTTATATATAGGAATAAAACTTCTTGCCCAGCCAATAGTTAACTTGAATTTATTTTGAAGGTGAAGGAATGTGTTTCACTTATTCATTTCGGGTGGCTCATTTACTGCTTAGTATCTCTTCCTTGAAAAATATAGCCCCAGCTTTTATAGTAGTAACTCTATGCAAGTATTTAAAAATCCTATCCTTAAAAATTAAAAAAATCAATCAGTCCTGTGATGTATCACTAACGGTTAACTTAATGTGCAGGTTATCTGACAAAAACGTCGTTTTGCCTATACTTAATGAAAAATAACATTGTTTGGCAGATAACCTGCACGTTACGTTTATTTATTGATTTGTTTGCGTATATCTCCAGTGGAAACAACAAAGAGTTGTGGTGAAACGAAGCAGCTTATGGGATCTACCACCCTTAATGAACGCGCGGTATCTGAATGGACTCAATCGGGCGCCTTGTAGACATAATAATTTATACTCCAGGATATGGCAATGGAGTGCAGAATTTAATTGTTTTAATTGGTAACACTGTTTTCATGCCGACAGCAAAAAAAAACAACAATGTCGCAGTTTTGTAACCGTTCCCGGGGGATATTTAAATTATTGTTGCAGCATCTGAAAGCTTTCGTCATTTGGAAGGCGAAATAAAATTAATATATTGTGATCTTCCGTTTATTAATGATGATCTGATTTTAGTTTCGCAATGCTAATTTAAAACAAAAATTACACCGAGCAAGGTCGTACAGCATACGTAGATAAGAAACCTTTCGATAGACCCGAAAATTGCAATTAACATTAGGCCTTACCTTGGGTTACCGGATTTCCGAATTTAGAAATTTTAATCCGGCCAATTAAGTAAGTAGAATCACCGGTAGCCAATCAGATGGGTTGTAGCAAACGGCATCGGATTAGGCTGTGTTTAGTGTCATTGGAAGCACTCTAATTTATCAAGATGTTTAGCCGTTTTCTGGAATTGCATCACGTCAGGGAGCCTGGCAATTAATTAAAGAAATTTGAGCGCTCCGATACTAGTTAGTTGAACAATAAGGATTTTCCAGGCTTCCCTTTTCGCATTTGGGCAATTTTATAAAAGGTACGAACGTGATTTAGAGGGGATCTTTTTTCCGTTAATTATAGGGCGGGGGGGGGGGGTATTGTTTTCCGTAGAAACCGCTTCCCAATCCGATTATTTACTGATACCGTTTAGGGAAATTGCTGTTCGCATTCACCAGTCGTCGCACACCGCTTGCCCTTTAGAATTTCTGGGACCGCCGTTCTTCGTTTGAGTTATTAAGCGGCAGAGCGAACTGCCAAACGCTTTGACAGTTTCGGTTCAAGCTTTACACAGTTGGCATATTGTATGCCACATGTAACAAGTCTATGGAAAATAGGTTAAATCCAATGACCCCCTAAGGGTCAAACCGACGTGCTCTGCCGCTTGTTTAGATCCTCTTTAGGGGTTTATTTGGAAATTACCTTCGCTCGCCGCATCTTGTCAAGCAAGAGAGACTGATCCCCCCGCCATCCCCGTCTACAGATTTTTTTCCTTTTTCTGAACTTAATTAAATTTCATTTTTTTTAAATTATACCGTTTATTTTTTTTGCAAAGGAGATCAGAAACTACCATTGGTGCGCGAGCTTTCGGCGGACGTTCGTCATGCGGACCTCAGTTTATTTAAGATACGGACATACCGGGTGGTGCCTAGCGCGACGCAGCATAGGGATTTCAATGGTAATTTCTTTATAGTCAATTACTAGCTCCCCTAATTATTTTAGAGCAAAAGTATAAATAAGTTTTTTTTAGAGAAAAAAATACTGCATCTGTTCATGCTATTACTTATAATTTTCCGTTTTTCAAAACCGTAGAAATCGACAAAATAAAAAGGTTCATTTTACAATAAATCAAATATGCCTTGGAATTACCTAAAAAAACAGCGATAACTTTTCATTATTTGCCTTTGACGTATATTAAATTTATACTTGTTTATAAATTAGTTAAAGAACTGCAAGTGCAATAACTTTCAAAATGTCCCTCAAAACCATCAGGAAAACGACAATACATTCAACGTTTTGGCTGCAGTAGCGGAAAATCCGAATATAAGTTTAGGAACAAATCTTCTTCAAATCAGTTTTTTTTCTTCGATTATGTAGGTACTCTGATTCCAGAGAATGATAAACAAATAGTATCTGATGCAGATGCACCATACATTCTCTAAAAAAAACATTACCCTAAGATGCCTTTTATTGCGTCGGTTAGTTGCAACAGAATTAAATATGAAAATCGTTCGACGTCAAACAACGATCACTTACATGCGATGCGCTTGTAGTTTGTTAAAAGATTCCAAAGCATCACTGATTTATAAAAATGTAATTTTTTATTTTGTCGATTTCTACGGTTTTGAAAAAGGGAAAATTATAACTAAAAGTATGAACAGATGCAGTATTTTTTTTTTCTAAAAAAAACGTATTTAGACTTTTGCTCTAAAATAATTAGGGGAGCTAGTAATTGACTATAAAGAAATTACCATTGAAATCCCTATGCTGCGTTGCGCTAGGCACCACCCTGTATAGTGTAACCGCATTTTGCCATTCATTGTTATTACTTTTTCTATTTGTATCGCGTAGTATTATTATTATTACACACTCGGTACCAGTTTTGAGGTAACCAAAGCAAGGTTTTGTTATTGGATGCAGGAAACTTTTAAGTTTGATCAAGGGATTTCCCCAGCGAAAAATAATTGACGTCAAAAGTTACAAACTGGAAGAGTAATTCTGTACCCGTTACCGGTATCTTACCTTCATTAACACTGAGAGTTTCATACCATTTAGAATCATGTACAGTTACCCTAAAATGGCTTTCAGTTACTTCAGTTATTATGCAACATTTTCTTTTCAAAAGGCTAGCAGGGCAAGAGACAAAAAACGACCAAAAATTGCCCCGTGAACTCCACCCACCCCTAGGCTCAACACTGATCGATATTGTACCAGTTCTAAAATAAACGTTCTTAGTTTTTGACGACTCTTTTGCTCAGTATATTTTACTTGTTGAAAGATTACAGGATTAAAACATTCCCGATTAACGCGGCTGTTTATTTATAAATTTAGGAATGTCTAAATAAACAGTTGTAAATAGCTATTAAGGGTAGGGAAATGAAATGAATGTTCTTTTCCTCTCTGATCAAATGTAGCCCTTGTTCAACACAATTTGACAACTTAATATTTATTATTACGCAACGCACGTGCCTTTATTATGTAATTTCTTTCTTTCCAATTTCTAGTCGATACTCGATTGTCAGGGCCTTCCTCTATATAACATAGTGATATAGGATCAATGTTATAAATCACAGGCGTTGCTTAATATCCATAACCGTGACTAACAACGTTAGGCAATTACAGTTTTTCAGTTTTGAGTGCATTCCGACAACAACATAAAAATTGCAAGTGAACCGCAATTGGACCATAAAGCTTACTGTAATTAGATAAGACTCAGGTGTGGAGTGGAGCAGGCCTGATATTAATAGAAACAAACAGCTGACATACGGAACTCAAAAAGTTCAAGTTTATTAGCATTGTCGGGCTCGAAGATTAATTAAGGAGTGTCTGTGCATCCCGTACAAGCTATATAGAATGCTCGAGTGGAATTGGAATGCCTCCCGATATATGATCCGATCCAGTAAGACTTGTAGTGACGTTTATGTTGTCACCAAATCCATTACTAAAACATAGCGGCAACTTATTGACATTTATTGTCTCTCCAACAAGCAAGCAATTATTGGTGTAATTAATTATTACCTTAAGCACGTTAACATTTATTTTGTTTCGCCCTCTTTCTTGAAAGTAATTTAATTTATGTACGAGCACGATTTGCCCGTTAAATTAACAAGTCGAATTACTACACCTACACCTTTCGGCTTGTTCATTTAAGTGTACTCTAAAATATTAGCTTTACAAATACAATTAATATAAATATAAAGATAACTAATTAACAGGAATATGGTACCGCAACATTGTTCACATTCTTCAGACATAGCGCCGGCGCTTGTCGCACCTAATTTTGTAAATATGTATTAATTGGCACAAACGTACCGTGATGTAGATATCTTTGCAATATGCTAGAAGTGTTAATTTTAGTAAAAGAGCACTTGAGAGCTTGTTTAAATTAAAGCACTAAATTATAAAGTAAGAAACTTACGTGTCTTTTAAATTTATATTGGATTCACTTACTTAATTTACTATTGTGAAAATGAAAATGATATTCATCTGTTTGTAACTGTTTTTAAATATGGCTTAAAGGATATCGAGACCTTAGCGCTCCGTGAATAATTCGAATTAAGCGTCGCTATAGGTACAATCCAATTGTGAATCAAATATTTCTAAATCTCATTCTTTTGTGGTAATTATGAAGCGAAAAGGATGAAAGACAAGCTACAGGTAGGATGTACTTTATAAAATATCATGCAATTTTCAGATCTTTCGTGAAACTGAGATAATTTATGGGAACGTTATTAACAATGATTTTCAACGTAAATTGGGACTGATGCTGAGTATCAGAGTAGCCCCAATCTGTTCGAGACTAATCGTTTTCGGTTGGGCCATTTTATGAAGGACCTGTTTCGCTGGAAAACTAACTCGACAAGGATGCAAGGAATGCAACGATTTTGGCTGGGTACATAACAGAAAACTTACTTTGATACCAAGTGGCGAAGAGCGAATGATCATAACATTATGCGACTACATCGAGATCTTTGATCTCTGGTAATAGACATAATAAAACTATAAAAGCATTGATTACATATTCAACCAATTATAAAAGTTATTTGCGAGGTGGCGTACGCACTTTCGTAAATGTTGAAGTCAGAGATTCTAGTATGAAACTTACGACAACTTCATGGGTTTCCTATGTTGATCTTCAAAAAACTCCTACACCAGCTAAATTTTGCTTTCCTATAGGAAAGCTTACCATCACCAAGAAAGTTATTTTTTAGTAAGGTAGGTAGCTTTATAGTTCAACCATTCAGTTCCATGTTGTTTACGTAAGTATTTTTCCGTTCCAATTAACATTCAAGTACTAAACTAATATAAATCGCATTGGGTTTTTCATCATTAACGTCATCGGGATATTTATTATGTTCTGTGTGCAGTCCATTGGAGTTAGGAAATGCAAACTTAATATGTACTTCAAAGTAAGCACATTGTATAGGTTTAGGCCAATTCACCGCCTTCAATCACTGGAGTATTTCGTTACGGGAAATTGCATTACAAATATTTTATTTTATCGCTTTCTTTCCATACTTCCCAGATTCATATTCATATATGAGGAATGTTAAATAATCGAAAGAAATTCACGACTGTTTTTATATGCCCTGTCGAACTAACAACTGTAAAGTATGAAAATATAGTCGAAATTACATCCGTGGCATAGCCGAATTAATAAGATAAGAAGAATTATAAGATAAACGCTAAATTTGGAAGGGATTTTTTGAATTTGGTGGTTAACCGAACCATAAAATCTTTTGCATCTTTTGCCTTTGCTTATTAACCGTTTTTAAATCTTCCTAAAATTTGTATATTTTCCGGAAATTTATTTTGCATTCATACCGTCTAATTTTTGCTTTTCCATTAAGTTTACCGCACCGTAACTATAGCTATTACCTTTTCTTCCATGGTAATTTCTACCCATCCGTTTAGTGGACGTTATTTCAATCTAAACACCAAAAATAATGACGGGGCATCCTGTATATGATAATATTTAATAATAATAATAATAATAATAGATTTATTCTGCAGTGTAGGTACACAATGAAATTACATATTTTACGTAAAATAAATAACAATAACAATAACACTAGCAGAAAGGGTCAGCAATCAGTTGTGCAGGTAAGCAAACCCCTGCAGAACTGGTCTTCCATTTATTTAAGTATAAATAGAGGGGATTATTTTACAAATAAGCACAGAGGTGGTTTATTTTATTTGATATGTGCTTCGGTATTACTTTTCTTTTTAAAATTGTTTATAATTAGCTATTATTTCCTTGTTTGAATTTTACCGCTATTTTAACCATTTAATTTAGTTAAGATGCTTTAATGTAGGCAAATCTGGTGTTTGCGATAAGAAGTTTTGTTATGGGCCAAGATTTAATTAAAGCACGTGTTCATATCGCTTTAAAAGGGATAACGGAGGTGCAGATGTTACGTAGTGTACGTTAGTTCGATGTAAGTGGGGCCGCGTTCTGTCTTTCTTTCTTTTTGAAAGATCTTGAAGAATGGAATTACTTTATAATGAAAGTGGTGTTCCACTGGGAATCATCGTAAAAACGAGACTGGCTGGTTCGCCACCGTTGGTGTGGAATACTGTATTGTAATATTGTATTGGTTCTAAATAAACAGTTTGATTCCAGCGTTTGCTTGGCTATCATTTTATACGAAATTGGTAAACCATTTTCTATGTAATAAATATGCCCGAAATCAGGTTTATCATTTTCCACAATGCCGCATGACAATCGCGATAATGCGTCGGCACACACGTTGTTTTTGGAATTTACAAAACGTATGTCGTAATTATACGCCGATAACAGCACCGCCCAACGCTGTAGTCGGCTGGCTGCCATTAAAGGTATTCCCTTTTTAGGACCCAAAATTGATAATAAGGGTTTATGATCCGTAATTAATATAAACTTTTTCCCAAAAAGGTATTGGTTAAATTTTTTTATTCCGAAAACAATACTTAACGCCTCTTTGTCGATTTGGCTATAATTTAATTCATTTTTATTTAAAGTGCGCGATGCAAATGCGATAGGCCGCGTATCACCATTTGACAATACATGTGATAAGACGGCGCCGATTCCTGTTGCACTGGCATCGCAAGCTAAACTAATTGGCACATCGGGATTAAAATGCATCAATACCTGGGCGGAACTTAATTCTTGTTTAACATGATTAAATGCCAAATCATGCTCTGTTGTCCAGTGATACGGATGATTTTTCTTTAACATTTGATACAAAGGGCTTACAATGGTACTCAAGTTTTTTACGTATTTGGCATAGTAATTAACCATACCTAAAAAGCTTTTTAACTCGGTTACATTTGTTGACTTTTTAACATCTAAAATTGCCTTTACCTTATCATTACACACATGTAAACCCCTTCTGTCCACTACATGACCCAAATAATTTACGGAGTCCGAAAAGAAAGTACATTTGTTCAGTTTAACCCTTAGACCTAACTCACTTAACATTTTTAACACTTTACGAAGTCGCTGTAAATGTTCCTTTTCCGATGCCGCGGTAATCAGCAAATCGTCCAAAAACACGCACACACCGTCTTCATTTCTGAAAATGTTTTCCATAATGTTTTGAAATAAACTTGGCGCTGACGCGATACCGTACGGAAGGCGATGGTACCTAAACAGTCCTTGGTGAGTGTTAATCGTAAAGCACTTTTGTGACTCCTCGTCGAGTAACACTTGAGCATAGGCTTCTGATAAATCGATTTTACTGAACTTTTTCCCCCCTTTCAGTTTACAAAAAAGTTCTTCAATTCGAGGCAGTGGATACTGATTAATTTTAAGGTTCGGATTCACGGTAATCTTAAAATCCCCACAAATACGAATTGAGCCGTCCTTTTTTAAAACGGGAACGATTGGTGTGGCCCAGTCACTGTAATTTACTGGACTTAAAATGCCCTCCTTCACTAATCTGTCCAATTCTAAATCGACACTTTCTTTTAACGCGAACGGCAGCGGTCGGTTTTTACAAAACACAGGTGACGCAGTTTCTTTCAAAATCAAATTAGCTTTGATGTCCTTTAATGTTCCGATTCCTTTAGCAAACACTTGGGGAAACTCTTTAAGCAACTGTTCACACACTCCACTCTTCGTCTCGATAGAGTTCATGTTTGCCGCAAAAATGGGTATTTTTAACTTCCGACACCAGGTGCGCCCTAACAAAGGAGGCCCACCGTTATCAACGATGTACAATTTTAACACTTTTTCAACCCCATGATAACACACATTCACCAAGATGTACCCTTGAGGTTTTAAATAATCGCCCGTATATAATTTTAACTTAAGTGTGGTACTTAAAATTTCCTTTGACGGAAACAGTTTCTTGTGGACTGAAGAAGACACCACAGAAATTCCTGATCCCGTATCCAATTCCATTTCCAGGTCAATATTTTCTACCTTAAGAGTAACTTTAATGGGTTCCTCAATGCTGTGCTCGTCCGACAGGCTAAAAAAACTGCATTCTTCGGATTCGGTGCAGGTCGCTTCCTGATCGTCGGTATCCACAAAATGATTTCTCCTTGCTGAGTATTTACCTTGTTTCATTTTCTCCTTATCTTGGGGACAAACAAATTTTAAGTGACCTTTCTGTTTACACACAAAACATCTGGCGTTGCGATACAAACACCGAGATGCGAGATGATTATTTCTACCACAACAATAACAGAAAATCTCTTCGCTATTATCTTTTTCTTGACTTGAACTGGGCTGGTTACTAAATTTTAGTTGTCCCTAGCAAGCTGAAAGTGCCGTTAAAACAGTTAAACATTTTTTTAAAAAATGTACAATTGAAAATAAATCAATTGACGATTATTTGTATAAATTCCTGTTTGATTACCGTAATTCTATTCATTCCACTACGGGAAAATCACCCGCAGAATTGATGTTGGGTTGTCGTTTACGCTCACGACTAGATTTATTGCGGCCGTCCACTGTCGACGTAGTTCAGAACAGTCAAGATAGACAAATGCGTAATTATGGAGGTTCTAATAAAAGGGTTGAAGTGGGCGATAGCTGTCTATTAAAAGATTTTTCTTCAACGTCTAAATGGCAAGAAGGTACCATTACAAAAATTATAGGTGATAGTATGGTTAGCGTCGGTGATCAAACAACAAATCAAAATTTTAAACGTCACCTTGACCAAATCATACCGTTGAAAATACGCAATTCTTTGGCGGGTCCATCGGACGATTTTCAAGTTGAGGAATTACAAAGCGATCAGGAAATGCAGATCTCAAATAAATTGGTTGCTGATGAGACCTCAATTTCACCTCGTTACAATTTACGCCCGAGAAAATAATTTATTTTTATAATCTTGTTTTTTTTTATGTGTAGTATTAAGGGTGGGGGTGTGGAATACTGTATTGTAATATTGTATTGGTTCTAAATAAACAGTTTGATTCCAGCGTTTGCCTTGTTTGGTTGTGCATACGTTACAGTTGGAAAGCGTGTACATTTCTTTACGTTATGTTTTACCAATTTCATTAGTTGAAGACGTAGTTTGTCATTATTATAGTAATTTTGTGCAGAAGCAAGTTAACTAAAGTTGTACGAGAAGTTTAAAGTGGTTAACCATTTTATGGAAAAAGTCTGCCAAATTGAAAAAGCAAGCAGTTAGTGCTCCGTGAGGTTTTCTGTTAAGGTTCTCTTGCCATCAAAAGTTAACAGTTTGTACCGTGTGAACAGCCACGACAATTCGTCATTTGATTCAAGTTAATGTTGTTTGTCATCCAGTTTTGTGTGTTAAAGGAAAAGTGAAGTTCTGAAGCTACCGACGTCTGTGTGTGAAGTTAAGTGCCACTTGTTACCGTTGTACGACCAGATGATTAGGATTATTAAAATCCTTTGTGCGACCCGAATAAAATTTTCATGCCAGACTTTTGTTTGCGTTTTGTCCGTCCGTCTGGTCCCACTTGTGCCGTGTTGAACTACTTTTAGGGAGTCTTGGAACCAGGTAGCCTAAACCTTGAAGGTGTGCCAGAAGGACATCAAATTTCGCCGTCTTAAGGTCTTAAATGCAAACCTTCATGTCCCCATTGCGTCCAAAGGTTGTGTGATCAGAGGATCCATTACCTCTTCCGATAGATTTTGATATATCTCCTGTCAAATTTCCTTCTAGGAATAGGTACCGCCTAATAACTTCATTCCCGAGAATATCTGCCCAAACATTGATTTTCTGTGAAAGTTGGGTGAGATCTTCTTGAAAAATTCCTTGTGTGAGATCCAAGCGCATTTTTGTGTAGCAGATCAGTGTTTTATTAGCCAATGTTGACGCCACCATCATTAAGATCTTGACGAAGGCTACAACATTCACTTTGTCGGTACCCGCTTCTCACTTCCCGTGCACCAGCAATTCGCGTTTGAAGTTTTGACTCCGCCATCAGTAACATCTTGTCGGGGGCTACCATATTCCCTTTCTCAATACTAACTTCCGACGTCCCGTTCACCCGCAATTCGAGTTTGAAGTTTTTACTCCACCGCGATTCGAGCTCTCAGAAACTTTTGGGTGCTCAAAGTCGACTACCCCTCGAAGCGCGACGTGCAAAAGGTAGTTCATTTTGCCCCTAGAGACAAAAAATTCCGTCACGCATCAGGAGTTGTGCGCGTTGACAAGATCTTTCTAACGACAGCTATTTGAAAACAATCGGAGAAAATCTGTAGCAGATAGAAAAAAACTGAAAAATCTCCTAGTTAGTATAACACGCTCAGCGATGGCGCCCAGATGTCGCCGATCCCACATATTGTAGCTCCGTCCCTAAAGCTGTTAATTACACGGCCCCGATAGGTACATGTACACTATTGGTGTTTTTACAAGCGTTCTTCTACGGGCTCGCATTTACAGCCAAGCAGCCAGCCAGGCAAAGCTAGATTAAAAGCTACCTTTCATATAATCTACGTACCTACAATTGTATTGGTTTACAAACCCGTTCGTTCAAGAAGAAAATCCATTCTCCTCTATAAGTCGGATATTTTTGGAAAAATTAGGATCTTTATCAATCCTTGAAGAATTTTATGAACTGACCCCGTGTTAAAATGAAAGCTGTGGAAATAAAGCAAATTACCTAGTATTTAAAGTAGTTATTGCGTCTTGGAAATCGGGTCAGGTCAATTATTATGATTTTGAAATGCTTGATTTTCAAGATACTTGATGAACTTGAGGAATCGCTTGGCGCCGTATCTTTTACGTAGAAAATTACATCTGTGACCACATCGGAAAGTATTTTTCGTCTTTTGTGATTTAGATTAGGCGAATTCGTGGACTAGGTCGTCTAAGTCCTTCTTAGCTGTCACTACATTCTTCCCATGGCCAAGTCAGCTGCATCTGACGCTAACATTCACAGATTCTTTTTTTGACGACAAAATGTGCTATGAATGAATATGGGTTACCTAATTGTGTGAAATGGATCTCACAGTACGCGCAGCATGCATCTCCATTTTTCATTTTTACAGATTGATAAATAATTAATCAGATTGCTTACAAATCACAACATCGCATTTTCTTGAAGAGACTTATTCACACTGTTCCTTTCATTAATATAATATCCATTTTTCGTCTGGTTTCAAGCCCTTGTAATTTGTCATATTTGTGAAATTACTGCGTACAGTTCGCAATGAGCACGCAATACCATCGAAAGTAAATGAATTGAATATTTGCAAATAATTACCCAATGAACAACCTCAAGAAAAACTGCAATTCCGGTTTGCACGAATACCGAGTTGTATTAAGTAGGTACCAAACGTGTTGTTAACTGTGATGCATACTTGATTACTCAATCAGTGTTTACGCTGTTACCTTAATTCAGTATTTGTAGTACCTTGGGCAGTGGGCACTGGGCAGAATAATCAAAAACCAGCTGTACGTGTTTGAGTTGCATTATCGTATCTTCGCCCCATCAAGAGTTCTTCAATGCTACCATTAAATGCATAACATTAAACTGGTCTTCAAACGTGCGTTCGAGCAAGTCTTGATGTAAACAATGCAAATCTTATCTGCTCATCTTGATACTCAAGGTAATGGGTTGGAGCCCATAATTTCGAAATTCAGTACAACCATTATCACGTATCATATATTGAAATCAGATTGAAAGTGACAATAAAGACTAAAATAAAGTTTAATTTTAATACATTATACATTCAATGTGAGAAACGATCGCTTGCGTATGCAAATAAAACTGACAGTATTCCCTAAATCACAGAAAATTAAGTTTAAAATAAAATTAATTTAGTAATTCTATTGCGTGTTTAAATTGCCATAATGAATGGTCGGCCGTTTCTAGTTCACTTTGCATTTTAAATGATTTCTATTTCAAGTTCTCGGGCGCTGAGCGAACGAAAATAAATAAAGTAAAGCGGTAATGGTGTCGGACATAATCAGGTAATGGTGATAACCTCGTAATTTGTTGTCGGTATGCGTGTGTTCTAAAGCAGACTGCCAAAAGGCACGTCACTCAATTCAGTCTGTAGCTTGTCTGCCACTTGCAATTTTTGCTATAATGAAATCGAGGCAACACTACAAGTATTTTCAGTTCTACGAAAGCATAACAGGATTTAATAAGGATAAAATATAAATAAAATTTCTAAAGCTAACCGACTAAGGTCAAGTCAAGAACCAACACATTAATTGACAACGGGCATGTTTTTGAAATGCAACAGGCTGGGAAAATTTGCAAACTTAAAAATCCGTCAGTTCAGCGTCAACTGAGTCACTATATATCAAATTTGGGCTTGTACACTATTCGTTATAAGTACGGAAAGATGAAGATGAAGATGAAATATAGAAGAGCAAAAGTTTCATAATCGTTAATATGCAATTAACGTGATCAGTCGTTTTATTTAATTAACTCTCGGCGTAGGGATCTGTGAACTAGTGAAATTGGTGTTTCCTCATATTCAATGTGAAAAACAACTTTTCCTTAAGATGCGAGCGACTTTCGGGATAAGACCGTATCAATGTTGAACGAAAAGTCAACGTTTCGCCCACTTTCGAGAGGCTTCCTCAGGAGAAGACAAGAAAATAACAATCAAAAATAATAATAAAAGGCTTCCGCTCTGACATTGAAAACCTCTAATTAACTACCCTAACCAACCTCAAGAAGTTTCCAAATCTTCAGTCAAAAAACCCTCAAACCTCTACTACAAAGCCCCAGCCCAAGGAAACCATCGTCAACTTGTCCTCTCACGCCCTAACACCCGTCAAGCATTCAGTCGAAGTCGAAGGGTTTAAACTTCGCTGTTGCTCCCATTAAGGTTCCCAAGGAAGGCATCGTCACTGCTGTTGAATCAACCATCCACACTCTTCCCAGAGAGATTACCGATCCCATTCCTCTAGAAACGGGCAAAATGTTGAATTCGTCCAAAGTTCTTAATCCAACAACAGGTCGGAGTATGTTGCGTTTAGGAACCTTCGCAAAAATTCCAATTTGGTCATCATCTCTTCAAATATAGGCCACGCCACAATCATACTTGATGAGTCCCAGCATGTTAATAAGGTCCAAGATATCATCGTCGTCATTCCTCGGTATCCCACATTCCAAAGCAAACAAGAGGTCTCAGCTGATATCAGGTGTTTTGGGCTCGCCAAGGATGTCCAAAGGATGAGCGCATTTCATAATAACCGTAAACCGCCAAGGCTGTGCAGTCTTCCTAAAATTCACAAACAAGGCACTCTCAACTCGATTTCATACGTCGCACGTCGTCTCACGGTAGTCCGGCCATTACATTCAAGGCATCTCCGATGTTTGCTTAGCTCTCCAAGATCTTCTGGTCAGCATCAAGCATTCTCTCATAATAATTGAGCAGATTCTGAAGGATGACGACAAGTTGTCCAACCAACCATATACTATGTAAAATGGCAACGTTGACGTGTAAGTTTTCCGGCGGGAATTCGTGTGGGCGTCGTGCACGGCGTCGCGCCATTGTCGTCTTTGCTTCGGGGTTTCTTTATCACACTTCGCTACAGTAGGTATAATTACAAAAATTGGTAAATCTTTTTTAATTTTGCGTATTGGTTTTCCCAATTGTTGCAATAAGTATACCTTCTACTACTATCAAGACATTGGCCAAGAAACTGCTAAGCGGGACGAAAATAAAAAATGACCTTTGAATTTTGGTCGTAGCGCGAAGGGCGCGTCCTGCAAATCTGTCACAGACAACACAACAAATTAAAGGGGTAGTGAATCGCGCTGCATATAAAATATTGCAAAATAGCAATGCTAACGTCTGACACGGATGCAATCGTATATAAAAACTGTAATTAATAGTTAGAAGAATCAATAATTCAAATAACTTTATACTAGCACAAGGGTGTATCGTTGTCGATTTCTCGTACAAATTCGGGGATAAGAACCTAACGTAACGTTAAAAATACTATACGATGCACACAAATACAAATAACTAAATTTCTATTCAATAGCAAGGCAATCTAATTAATTCAGATCATAAACGAGATAATATGAGTAGATTCTCCAGAGTAAGACAAATAACGTGGCTAACTTGTAAGTATCGGTCTCGGACAAAGTTTTGGTAACTTCAAAAACTACTTATAAGGCAACGGTACGAATATAGGTGCAACACAGCTAATCTGAAAGATACAATGCAATCAAACTAACAAAAATAAATCTTCATAGTCACAAGATTGGGTCTCGGTATCGCTCTTCGGTACCGACAAAAACAAAGTATGCAGTATCAGGTACCTATAACGGAGCGATTTAGAAGGTCGTTAATCTCCAAAGGGGTTTCGTTATACTTGCAGTTATGAACTGTCTTGAAATCTGCAGGTATATACGTCGATGTAAGTAGGTCACACGAGAATAATGGCAGTATTACGGGATTCATTTCACCTGATTCTGTCGGTAAGGTAGAAATCATCTATGGTGTTCTTCAATTTATAAGATGGTGGTGTACCTTCCCAAATGAATCCCTTGTGCAATATTCAGAAAATCCAAAATTTGGCGGTTTCCACTCAGAAATATCAATGTAGAAAGCACAATCCGGTAGGTAAACAAGAAGAAAAGAGTACAAGAGAAGTAATTTTTGTTAACATATCGAAAACGGCTTTAAACCTTGTAAAATATATCCGCAAATGCGTATGCGAAAGATCGAACGCAAAATAACAAGAGAAAATCTTCGCTAAACTTATAAAGCATCAATAAAAATCCTAAAACGGCTGATAAAAAAAATTGTAGAGGAACTGTAATGGCGTGTATTCTTCTACAAGTAATAATCTCGTTTTATACAAAGGAGTGCGTGCACTGAGAGGAATCAAATAAAACTCTGCACGACCTCGGATGGCAAAACCAAGAACTAGGTGAAAGAATCCTATAATGCGAAAATAAAGAACTAAGTAAAAGAACTCTACTACAACAAAATTAATTTACTTTACAGAAAAACTAGTAGATAAGGAATATTGAATTCAAATAAGAGTACGAATCAAATAGTTACTTAAGCGGAATTAAAATCGGGAATATTCATTCGGGAAGAAAATAACGTTACAAATTACAAATTGCTTTCAAAATGGTATAGTAAGAATGTATATGCGACCATTCATATCCAGAGTGACATGTGTCATAAAATCGATTCTATCACCAACAAACACTTAATTCAGAGAATCAAAAGGAAGGGTCATTTGTTAATTAATACAAATAGTCGATACGATTTCATCGAGTCGTTTTCTTTTTATGAGGCCATTGAATAATAATTATTCAATGATGATGCTCTAAATTTCGGTGTAGATCGACAAACTAAAAAATGAAGCATTAAAAACTCGAATCCACATATTTTACAAACCGTCAATATAAAATTATTTTATTTTTCATTTGCCTATTATATGTCAATTATATCTGTCATATGTGATATATGGAGCAGTCTATTACGCCCAAGGGCATAATGAGAGAGCATAATGGATTGTCATCTCATTATGCCCTCAAACGGCCTGTCAAATTGATTGACGGAGTTATATTATGTCATAAAAAAGATGCAACTTGATTCGTATGAAGCACTTTAATGTTGGGCAAACAATAATCATGACATTTGTATATTGGAAATGCATTCTTTGGAACGATGAAAAATAAAATGTTGTATGCACCTCAGGCATTACTCAATATTTAACCCTCGAGCGACTTACAATCCCTCGGGCCGGAGGCCCTCGGGCTCTGTCGCCCTCGGCATAAATATCGCCTTAATGCCCTTGATGCATAAATAACTATTTTAAAAACTGCGCGTACGCCCCAATTATTTTCTTTCCCTTTTCTTAGAATCCATAGCAAATACAAGGATCAAACTAATAGCCCTATTCGATTAATACCCCAGATGGACACGACCCTAAAAATCATTGATAGTGATATAGTTATTTTTATTCGTGAGCTCGAAAAATTGCATGCCACTTTATCGCCTATGATTCACTCAGAGATCGCAGCAATACAATAAAATACCTGGAATGACTAGGAATGAAATGTAATACACATCGATTTTATACTGTTGGGATTATGAGGAGACCAGCCGTTTCAACTGTTTTAACAGATATTTCTCACAGTGTGCCCTCAATTCAAGCAAGTGATTGTAATTACGGACGCAGAATATTTAATTTCGCTCTAACAAAAATGAGAACTGGTTACCCGCAACACGAGCGGCGACGGAAAGTATGAACGCAAATATCATAAAACTTGCCTTCATTTTAAAAACAAATCGAATATTCTCATGGGAACAATAAATATATGTAGCCAAAACAACAATAAAATGATACATATAAACCTTCATTGCAATAGAGTCAGAATATGAGCAACCACCATATAGGTACTTATAGGAACATTTTTACACGACGATGCTGTACCTAGGGGATATTTATAAGACATAAAATGAAATACGATTTTCTTATTGGCCAAGTTGAAAGACTTGAGTTTAATAGACCTTTCTCATAAATATAAATACGCTTGCATCCTTATTTTAGTGGAAGAACTGGAAAGTTTGATTCCCAAGCTGATAATTAAATAAATAATTAATAATTGATGTCGTTTTTGTAGAAATTTATACGCGTATTAATATTCACTAATTTGTCATAAACGAATAGAAGGAAAGTACTTGTACAAGAAACATCCAATCTGTTTTCTTACTTGGATTTTAATTATCTCTATAAAACATGTCATAATTAATACTAAACGTTGTTACAACATTCGCGGCATTTTTTTATTACAAAAAAGTTGATTAATGAAAAACTTCTTTACTAAACATAAATACCACAATATTATTGAGCAATTGCATTGCACAATATAAACGAATCCGTTTTATCCATAAAATTTTATATTATTCCAACTGCATAAGAGATGAAAACGAAAATGCCAGCTTTAGGTAATACTAAACTAGCTATAAATCCTACTTTTCTACAAGAAAGTAAGGATGACAAACAAATTTCTCTTCTGGGAATAACTGCATTTGTTAACAAACATCAGAAGCTTGTAGTTAATACAACTTAATTTGATATATCTGAATACCTAAGAATGAGGAGAAGCTAATTTACTGTGAAATATGTCGAAATTTACAAAGACGGACATAAAACTAATGGTTTTATTTGACAAAGCGATTTTTTGGAATACCAGATGCATATTTGTGATGCAAGTGTGTATCTAAAAGAATGCAGATTAGATTTGGCTAATATTCTGTGAAAGCATTACATTCTGTATATAAATAATTACTTGTTGAAGTGTAGATATCTCCACTTTCTATCAGATATGGTAAGTAAGCTTAGGACAGGACACCTATTAATTTTAATAGTACATTATATATCAAGGTAGAGAAGTCCACTATTATTGCCTGAGCACCAAGATTACATCTCGAGGCGCTTGCGCCGAGGGGTGCAAGGTGCGAAGGCAATAATAGACTTCTCTACCGTGGATTTATATATACTATTTTTTTCACTACTAGCACCTTGAAATCCTCTTAAATTAACCCATATTATATTGATAAGAGGTTAACGGTTGGACAGATTGTTTGTTTCTTAATTTAACATGTCAATCAAGTAGTGGAAGTACAAGTCAAAACAGCCGTATTTTGGTTCTGTCATTTGAGATTTTTTCAAAGAGGTAATTTTTCGTTCGAAGTTTTTTCAAAATGTGAATAGGTTTAGGTATGTAATTTCTCTGGAAATTGACGAATTGGTGGCATTTATTTCGTTTTAGAGAACTTGTCTAAACGTTCATTGAGCGAATTTCGGGTTGTGTTTTCTCAAAGTGACAGGCGTGGACAGTTCTCATTATTGATCTACTAGTTAATAATAAAAAATGTATTAACCACTTTGAACAAATGCCGAGAAAGCCCTACTTTACAAGTTGGAAAAAAGGTTAATAATTCATTCATCAGACGCTAGTAGCTGAAAAAAATTTACTACGCTATGCAGTAGAACAACCCGCTCACCATAATTTTTGTAAAAAAAACTAGTACGTACGTGCTTGTACAATATTTTCTATATCCTGGATAATTTAATAAGGAAGTAAGGAACTAAATTCATTGTCACTGTAGGTATAGGTACCATAATTTATATTCTGTTCAGTTGAAATCTACAAAAGTTATAGATGCTGTTGAAAAGCTTAAATTAACAAAAAAATCGTGTAGAATTATTGAGAGTGTCTGTTGTTCTGCAGAATTCAATTACAAAAATTACCAATACCAACAGGAGATCCCATGAACACAGGTCATTTCAGTAAGTACCTAATTGAAAAAAATTGAAATTCGTGTTCCGAACATTTTACCCGCACAATTTATGTCTTCAGAATTTTTTTTCATACTCTCGCGAGTATAGTGATCAAAAGGGAAATCCTAGGGCAAATCTAAAATATTGAACATGGGCAAAGGATTATCAACTACCAAATGTACAGACAGGGTGTCTTAAATTGATATTTGTTATTATTATTATGTTTAAAGATTCGGTTAAATTGGCAAAGTTGTGTAGTTTTTTATGCTGATGGATATTATGATGCGATATTTTGAAAAAATGCATCGTTGCGTAGATAAGTGATAAGTTAAAATCGCCATTTTTAAGAAGTTCAAATATTTTAATAACAAAGAGAGCTATCGAAAAGTTTCAAATAAAAGTTTCAATTTAGCATTGGCACGTGATCACGAGACCAGGTATTGCATTTGTTTTGTATTTCTTTTTATGAATTAAACTAATCATTGGAACCCAGGAGTAAATGAGGAGTTCTACATAAGCAGCACACTCAGCAGGCACAACACAGTGAAAGACAGAATAACCAACACATTCAGAATCACACATGGAATTCGGACTCAGGATACTAATGGAAAACAGCAACCTTACAAGAAAGCAGATAAGGGCATTACTAGAGGAAAAGACGATCACCAGGAGACTGAAGATGAGGCAGAGGAGATACTGGGGACATATATAAACAGCAGGTACAAAGATCATATCCTACGGGCTGCCAAGAATCTATGTGCCTCGGAATGGAAGGTAGGTCGACCCTGCTTCACATGGAACACCACCATAGACCAAACGGTAATGGCCTCGGGGTCGGGGATTCCCATGGGGAGAAGGGAAGAGTGGAGCAGAGACAAGCATCAAATGAAGAAAGAAAGCAGAAGAATACTGAAGGTGGCGGACGAATCAGACATAAGCACAAGTCGCCAAGAGGGGGCCACAAAAAATAACGCAGGGAGAGGACAATAAAAAGGGAAAGAACAGGGGGGAAACAGGGAAGGGAACGATACCAAAGGATAGGAAAATCGGAAACAAATGAACGCCCGGAGAAGAAGCTATCACTAGAAAGCAGAGTTCCCTCTAAGGCAGAATACCAGTGGCGAAGCTGTGGCCGTGCCCGTTCGGGTCGGATAACACCCAGTTAGCCGCCCCCCCACAACCCCCCCAATCCACAAAATCCACCACATTGTTTGGCATATGTCGCGGCCCAGCGCGATGGCAACAAAGTAGTGGAGAAACGTCCCTGATAGTGTCTACCAGGGACGCATCCTCACGACAGTTGACTAAATCCTGGGAGAGGCGGCGACGCCAGGAATATGTCAAAGTTTCAAGATTCAATTNTCTAAGGCAGAATACCAGTGGCGAAGCTGTGGCCGTACCCGTTCGGATCGGATAACACCCAGTTAGCCGCCCCCCCACAACCCCCCCAATCCACAAACTCCACCACATTGTTTGGCATATGTCGCGGCCCAGCGCGATGGCAACAAAGTAGTGGTGAAGCGTCCCTGATAGTGCCTACCAGGGACGCATCCTCACGACAGTTGACTAAATCCTGGGAGAGGCGGCGACGCCAGGAATATGTCAAAGTTTCAAGTTTCAATTGGAACCCAGGAGTAAAGAAAAATGGAATTGGTTGCCCTCGTTTACATTAATCTATTCAATCAACTAAATTCACATGCGTATTTATTTGAGTTCAATCAAACCAGAGCGTCAGATTTTAAATTTTACATTTTTTGCCAGTGCCGTAGAGGTTCAATTTTAATTAATGAAAGGGGTGTCTTTGACCCTTGTATAACTAAGTCGTTAAAACCTTACCGAGGAAAAGGAAACCTGATCTGAATATCGAGATTTCGTAGTTCTGTACGCGACAATCCGAAAGGGGGCGCAGGTGTCGTGGATTTTAAAAGTGAACGATGTTACGAATTTAGTCATAAATTAACTCTTTGCGCTACTAGGGAATAGATGACTTTACACTATGTTGCTACCATCGAAACAGCGTAACTTTCCATAAAAGAAGAATTTTTGGGGAACGAAATTCATCCTAAACAACATGGTAAATGACTCCCGCAAAATGCATAGAATACAGATTGGCTACTAGTGCAATGTGTTCGAATGGTCTTCCCACAAGTATGCGTAAAGAACAATTTTAATTAACAAGATTCACGTTGCAGACTTTTGGACACTATAATGGATCTGATTTGTAAAAGTACAATAATCACATAGGACAAAGTAGCAAAACATAAAGTGCCCCACAATGTCATCAGCACTATGCAGACAAATTGTGTGTCTAACTTTTTTTCGATTTACGAGTAAGTGCCTGTTTCAGAATATCTTACAGGTAGATTTTGTTGGAGATTATGATACGTAATCCGTGATCGTCGTGGATCTTAATTTTATTAGTTGATCCGATTCCATTACGAATTTTCGATGAAGCTATAGATAGATAGATGACAACAAGCGTACAAATACTTTTTTCTATTTCGGTGTCACAATGATGATTATAGTCGGTTTTTTTTGGTAACTCATCTCTTAAGTTGGCAGTTACTAGTTAGTACAAGTAGGTCAGAGACATGGAGAGAGGAGATCGCTGATCGACGAGTGCGCATCCAAGAAAGGGTGCGACCTCATGGGCGCTGCCATTTTTACACCCGTTGTGTCATGTTGTGTTTATAGTGGTGTTATTTTAGCCTGTGTTCGTGTTTAGGAGAGCTTTTTTCGAGGTTTAAGTGTTTATTTTGTAACGTCAACGTCACTGGCATTTTCTTTTGTTCATTTGGATTGAGATATTAGTTTCTTCCTACGGAGCTGCTGCCGAATAGAGTGTAGTGTATGAAGATTTCGTTAGATGTCTCTGGGTTGCGTCAGTAAACCTTTATAGTCCTGTTCAAATTTCGCGCTTCAATGGGTGTCAAAATGGCAGCCCCCTTGTTTTGTCACTTCGCGCAGTTTCATGCGCTATCTCCTCTCTCCATGTCTCTGAAGTAGGTACTTCGTTGGGTACTTCCATGTTTGAACTTCAAAATGTCAGTCTTACTACGCTGCCAACCTAAAACTTAGCGGCATAAAAAGTGTTCCCAACATAAAACATGTTAGTTCTAATGTTCTCTATAGTTTCTGATAATGATTTTTTTAAATTAAATTAAAGCACCGAAATAGAAAAAATAGTATGAAAAACGCGTGTTACAATGCTTTGTTGTAATACTCCTATCTTGCGGACACTCGTGGCTACGCTTCGCGTCGCCATTCGTGCCACAAGATAGTCGTATTACAATAGGTCGCATTGTAACACTTGTCTTTCAATATACTATTTCCCAATCGTTTCAGTATTACAATTTTAGATCTTGTTATCATAATTTTAATAAACTTCAATAGTTATTTGTATAACTAGTTTTGAAAGTGATACTTTTTTTCATGAATTTGCAGTTTGATTAATGAGGGCGAAGCCCGAGTTAATCAAGCAAATTCATGGAAAAAAGACACTTTCAACATGTGTTGTACATGAAATTTTTTTGCATAGTGATCCATAGTAACACACAATTGAATGATTTTATTGACATTCGCGCTTTACTGTCACTCAAAAATGGATGCTATTGTTTATAGACAGGAACTAAACTCCATGGAAACGCATAGTAAAAATCGTGAAAAAAAGTACCACTTTCCATACGACTTTTCGTTAAAAAAAGTCCGATAATTTCATCACTATGTAGAAATAGTTATTTGTACAACTAGTTCTGAAAGTGATACTTTTTTTCATGAATTTGCAGTTTGATTAATGAGGGCGAAGCCCGAGTTAATCAAGTGAGTTCATGAAAAAAAGACATTTTCAACACGAAATTTTTTGCATAGTGATCCTTAATCACCCATAATTCCATAATATCATTGACATTCGCCATTTTCTATCACTCAACAATTGAGCTATTTGGACAGGACGAAACGCCATGGAAACGCATAGCAAAAATCGTGAAAAAAACTACCACTTTCCATACGATTTTTCGTTAAAAAGAGTCCGATAATTTCATCACTATGTAAAAAAAATAATTATGTCCGTGTGGTTGACAGATCCTTAGGGATATCAGTTGATTAGCATATTATGTAACAAGTGACTTTTTTGGTTTTGAATTTACAAATTTATCAGTATAGGACATTTTATACGTGTACCTCTCCATAGTGAAAGAGAACTGAACCAAACTGGGAGAGAATGAAGCGCTTTCAGAGAAGCAACAAGTGGAAACGAAAGTTTAAAAATGTTTACTGCTAAAGAGCTATGTAGTTGCTTTATTGTAAATGAATGTTTATGGGAGGGGTTTATGGTTAAGTGAGATCTGTTCCCATATTCGGGTTGATAATACATCTACATCATCATCTACTAAAAATAATTTACTTTTAAGGAAGCGTAATGGAGACAATCGAGACAATTTTAGGGATGCTTATGGGGAATCGTTCAAATATTTGGATTGAGAATCAATCTACATTTCTCATGTTGCTAATAAAGTCACTTAATTTTCAAATCCACAAAAAAGATTTCCGCTTGGTGTAAAATTATTCTTAGCACACATAAATTTAGTAAAATATGTAAGAGTGATAAACTGCACCATCATGGACAACGAGACAAGGTCACTTCTGGTTGAAGATATTGACCAAAATTTAATCAGTTAGTCCCTTGACCATTTTCTACCTATTACTGGAAACAGAATTGGAAAATTTGAAACCGTTCATGAGTTGTACACAAACATACGGACGAACAGAAAGTGCGCTTTTGTCTCTCGTCTCGTTAATAATTTTGCAACTTGATAAATAGAGCAACTATACCATGTCGCTTTCTGTCGTATTACTATTACTACCTTTGGTATTAGTATTTAGATTACATGTTTTGACTGGCAGTAAGAGCTGTTTTAAAGGAATTTCGTACACCACATTCGCAATGTTGCATATAAGCTACCTTAGTTTCGACTAATTCAAAATTGTTGGGAAGATGATAAGTATTACAAAAAAAGTCATACCTACAGTTTTGTGTTCCTTTACTTTCTATAAAAAGTACTGAAAACAGGTAATTTACTATGTTCCTCATAATTTGGGGAAAGGAAAAAGTTACTCATGTTTTCGATGAACGGGAATTGGTTGATCTTTGTGCATGCTAGTTAATATTTCGTCTTGGGGACAGTATGGGCTAAAACCTCTATTTTTGGTTGGATATTAAAATGCATATGGTATATGTGCCCAATTTATACCTGTTACACTTGTTGTGGCAACAATACCACAAATACCGAAGCAAGAGGCTGTCAGTTTGCGCCTCGGTTTGCGCATATCGGGATTGGTTGTAAAATTTCATTTAAAATCATCTTTCTTCGAATACAGTTCATCGATTTTCGGAAAACTTGTGCATTCCTTTACGTTAAAAATGTTTTGTAATCAAAAGTAAGCGCACGCTTCGTCTGCCCGATTTAGGTGGCCTCGATTTTTTAACATATATTTTCAACAAATTTTACTTTCTTTATCAGTGTTCCGTCTATTTATGGCATAATAATTAAACTGACCAAGAAGTACTACTTAATTGCAGAAATTTCGAGAATCCAGTAGCCTGCATTTTTCTAACAAGTTGAACTGCGTTGATACCCTCATATTCTTGGAACGAAGCGCCTTTTACCCACTTTCTTTAGCGGTGCCAGTAGTACAACAATAAGTCTACACATGTAGGTACAACAAAAGATAAATCGTTGTTATACACTTTAGGGATGAAAGCGTCTACCTGAGAGCTCATTCATGTTATTCACTCAAAAGTCACAATTTGTAGAACTCTGAAGATAGTGTGGTCAATAGATATTTTACATCTCTGACCTCTGTTAATTCAGGTTTAACTATGTTTTACACGAACATTTCAATATTCGCAGTTTTATCATTCACTGCCACGGGAAATCTGTGTACTTCAAAGGTGTTGTTGACTGTATAGTTTAGAAAAGAATTATTTATGGGGTCATTATTATGCAAGGGTTAAATGAATTGAACGTAGCCGCCATAAATGCCCATGTCGTGAAATGCAGGATATGTGTGTCCCTACGTGCGGGTGCTTTATTTATATTGCAAACGGCCGTAACATGAAGCCACCTTTACATCTTTATTGATATAAATTTGCGTAGGATTAACGGTTACGGATACGCGATGGTGTAGGCTTTAACATCTTGGAAGCGATCTTAAAATATGGAACACAGTAGAAAAATGTTAATCGTTACAATTAATACAATTATAAGAAACTTGTTTAACTTGAATAACTGTCTCTACACGTTTACTACCACCGCCTTCGTAAAAAGGTGTACTAGTGAATGTTGCGATCTTCTATTCTCACTTGCTGCAATAATTTACTTATCAATATTAACATTTTATGTCTTTGGCATATTGTTTCCTATCGATAAATTAGAAGTAGTAAATATGCAATGGAGTGTAAAGTGATGACAGCGTACGGAAAAGTTATGCGACCTACTCGTCCCATTACGGGAAACAAAAATTTTATGCGCTGGGTTTCAGACTTAAGATAGAAAGACAGTATTTTATATACGGTTCTGTAATATATTACACACTTAGAGAGATACAAATGAATGGTATTCCATTATGCAAGCAAGAATTATTACAAAAATTGGAAAAATGTAAAACAAGTCATTACTTACATACCCTTTAATTTATCAATAATTCTTATAAGCAGAGACTTACGTATTTATTTAGTTACTATAAAAACTAGAGAATTCATTCGTGGCTTTTTTCGTATTACAAATACCATCCTTTTCTCATCCTTTCTATCAGATTCCTTCCTTTGTTTCATTTCTTCTAATCCTACTGGAATTTAAATATCTAATAGGTAGTTTAAATAGGTCTTCAGTTCAGGTTGATATGTTCCCATTTGAAATATGGGGTTATCATATGTGGGATTTCACCCGACAATTCCATGAGTAGTCGAAGTATTGTCGATTATTTTTGACGTGCTGTCACCAATGCTAGTGACGCTGATTATTTCCTTCATGTAGTAAAATAAGTACAATTGCTATGGTTACTGACCAGTGACCATATGTCAACGATTAATTTGCAAACGTCAAAATTTTACCGCGGTTAAAAATGTGTCAACATTTTATCGCTTCTGTTTTTATTAATTTCAAGTATCAAAAGTAGGTATATACCAAGGGACTAAAGTGTGTGTTTTAATCCCGAGGGTGCAGATTGTTGCCCGAAACATAGTCAATCATTAAATTGTGTTTGACAATTCAGTGTGTACTGTCACTTTTTGTCCCGCGTTGCGTTTTTCTCCCTCCGGGAGAAAAAGTAATACTTTAGCCGAATGATAAACCATGAAAACACGTTGATTTGGTCGACGGAGTACAAAAAGACACTTAGACGATCGTTGCTTAGATACGAAACTATCACTCCGAACAAATCTAAATATTGCGCTAATTTCGAATGCACTTTATCTCTTGCGCGATGTCCAGTTTTGGTCTCGGTTTTGGTGAAAATCCTTTCGCAAATCATGAAACCGCTGTGAATATTTATTCAGGAAATAATCATGCCGAAGGTCCCGCGTGCTTAAAAATAACCTGATTAAATGTTGTTGTTTTTCACATAATTGTTTTGCTAAGAATAAATCGAGGAATAAATACTTCTCGTCAATGTTCCACCCAAAATTTTATTTTGTTACGTTGCAAATTGACTCGACCTTCTAAGCAAAACACTTGGGATATTACTGTTGATTAATACACTCTATTAATATACGACCAATCAGCTTGGTGATTGTTTCAAATTCTAACCAATCAGATGATTTTTTAAGTAATTAAAAATCAAGCTCCTTGTGTGTTTACCCCCGAAATATGGACAGTAACCATAGCAAGTCTAATGAATTACTACATGAAGGAAATAATCGTAGGTAATTGCACAAGTGCATCAAAATTACCGATAATTTTTTTGAAAGCATGTTGTTGTCTAAAAACTGCATGAGTTTATTTTTATATTTTGGCGAAAGAGCTCCTCCAAAATATGAAAATGACCGAATGCAGTTTTTTACTGACAACATGCTTGTATAAAAAATTATCAGGTTTATTTTGATGCACGAATGTAATTTGGGGGAATATTTCCCGAACAAACATTACTTGTCAAATTGACGTTACCTACTATCCTTGCCAGGGATCTGTGCCCCTGCGTCATCAACGTACGAATCAAGCATCATCTAACTTGTTGATAATGCCATTTCATTACCGCAATTCAAACAAGGATAGATCATAAATAAAGTGCATTTCACGCGTTCGACGTACGCTATTAATGGATTCAATGCGGTGAAAAGAGAAAACACCGATGAAAATAAGGTGGCTCCTGTTTCTCATGTTTATAAAATTGGATACTCATTTGACTAGCTACGTGATTGTTTTGTTGACCGACATACATAACCTCTCATTTCGTTCATCTGTCACTGCATTTTGTTTGATTTAATTAGAGTAAGGCAATTTCTTGGATATTTACAAATTAGGCGCAGATTAAGATATTTTGCCGACCATTAATTGCGCTTTACAAATTCGTCAGATAATTCACAGCATAACAAAACTTCGTAATGTCAATAAGATTTTTAGCGCCGCTGCCGGCATCTCTGAGCATACATTATCATTCAAGGATATTATACATATAATTATTACGGACATAATTTGACTAGCTTTTTTCATATTACACCATAAAATATAAATGATGACGCAGGGGCAACGTTGTTCGAAAGTCAATCGGTGGGCCGATGTAAGTTTTAATGGCGTCTTGTTGCCCTTGAAAAATGGCATTTTCCTCTCCCCTGTGTTTCGCCTTGGCGGTTTTAATATAGAAGAAAGATACTTAGGCAGCTTACAATTGTACATATATTTTTTTCATTTACAAAAATGGATAATAACATTTTTATTTGACTTTAAAATTCGGAACGCTGTAAATTGGTAACTGCATCATAATGTGTTTTCCATCGAGATCTCCGAAATTAGTGAACTTCTGTCGAAAGAGGTCGAGGTGAAGCACACGCTTGAGCACTTAATTTCGGTAAAAGGACAGTAAATCGCTGCGCATCAGCGAGGTTATATCAACGACCAGGTGTGATTCGGAATGGCAGACTTTAAGCCAGTCGCTACTCCCGTACCATGAACTCTTGGGAATAAGTTGAAAGGTTCTTTCAGAAAATCGATTTGACATGTCCGTGCTAGAATACCTGAAATACAAACTAATTGTATTTTTTCACGATAAACACTTACCGTACTTACGTACCAGGTAGCGTGTAGGTCATATTTGAGCTTCTTACAGGTACTTTGAACAAATACAAGTGCTTGTAAAGGGTCCAGTAAGGAGTAGCCTGCTTTAGAGGTTATGACAACAAATCGATATATTTCGTTTAGCAACTTACCTGAATAATAATTTCTGTTAATTCCGTAAGGAGTAACACAAATTGTCGCAATCTCGCTCTGTTAAAACGGGTAAATAGGAATATTACACCCAAAACACATATAAAATACACTCAAAATCTGTCAAGTTGAATTAGGAAATCGGCCTACCATGCAGTGTTGCCATAATTCTCAGCACGGCTAGTAATTATAGACGGCTGTGACTGTATTATCAGTGTCCAATGGAGTTGCCATGGATATATGAACTGTGCATCAGTGTGCAATTATCGCAGGGTTCTTTTGCTTTCTACAATGCAATTACCGCTGTAATTGAGCGATAATTGCACACCTCATATGGCACTTATTACATATGAGGGAAATATTCACTAAAATTACCACACGTGCAATTATCGCACGTAATATCATAAGGGTATCAAATTTTCCCAAAAAAAATCGAAAAAACACGTTGCTAAGTAATATTTTAACAAGAAGCACGAGTGCTGGTGGCAACAAAAATCCGAGTCGAAGAGAAAAAGTATTACTTTCAATATGTTTTATGTATTGCTCCATGTATAAGTTTAAATAATGTAAATAATATTGACAGACGATTGTTGCTATCGATTTCGACATTATGTCATCAAGCCTTAGCTGGAATACAAAACTTGAGCTGAAATCTCTCTCTGAAATATTGCGTTCAAAACTTGTTGTTATTTGTAACAAGAATTATAAAAGATACCATTTTTTGGAAGTTCGTGGAGTTTTTGGGCCGTACCTTTTTGGCCAATTAGCATAATTGAAAAACAATAGCAACCTTTTTTATATCCTTAAGAACATGTGTGCTGATTTTCAAAGCGATCGGATGTTTCTAAACGAATAAGTGAAATTCAGGAAAAACAAAGTTATAGTGCACACGGACAGACAGACGCATAGACAGACGGGCAGAGAAACAGACAGACATCAGTACAAAATTATAACATAATAATTTTCATTAGACTAAGTGCGATTTAATCCAGGTTAGCCATTTCGAACTATATTTTATGGGGGAGAGGGGAACTATGACACCTTTTATGTTACGAATGTAAAAGTAACAATATTTACTGTACGTATGTAAAAAAAACCGTTAATCCGCTTGTGAGCAGGAGGCGAAGAGTGCACTTTCAAATTTGTTTTTTCGATTTTAATAGCCCTTATGGTCATTTCATGCCTTAACGAGAATACAAACAGGAAATAATTTTTAATTTCTGATCGAATGACACCAATACCAAGTCTGTAAGTGGTGTTGTTCCGGAGCCTTTGTGACTCAGACAGACAGACATCAAGAGTGCAAAAGTACAAATCCTGAATAAATTACGTCAATCCGTAGGTACTTAAAAAATAACTCAAAATCCGATTTAGTAAGCCTCCTTTTTTGTGTAAATATGTAGACAGTAGAAACCAGAGTATTCAGCCCAAAAGATCTTTATTTTGCCAGTTTTTATAGACAATTTAAACATAATTAGTCTAGGTACTCAAAAACACCATAATATCTGTGTAATATTTTCAGAGAATGGCACAAATACGTCGGCAAAGAATGTTTCTATGCACTTAAGAGAGAAAATATGTTGCCCTGCATCAAAAGCATATCTCTGTAATAGGCGCATGTGGAAGAAGTAGTGATTAATAATATTAACACCTTCCTTCACTAAAACACTCAAGTGAGGTCATTACAAAGCAGACATTTAAAATTAATGATTAATGGCATTCCGTTTAGTTTTTCTTATACCGGTTATCTAGATGACACAGATGCGTAAAAAACACTTGCAGCTAAGTGCAGTCGCTAATACAATCGCATAATTCAGTGTAGGTACCTAGACATTGATTCATCTTCTTACACAATACCTATCGTCTGTCACTTTCATAGTGATGAAAAATCCTACATAAATGGATGTTACAAGAAGAGAACCAAGGACTTCTCCCGTCAAGATATGAGTTTGCTTTAAAATAGATTTATCGATGTCTTCAATTTGTCATTTTTTTACAGGCGCCCATGATGAGTGGCACGTGTGTGGCTGCCACTTTCTTTCGTTACAGCAGCTTCTGAAAAAGTTAATCTATTGCAAGACACGTAGACCTACTGACAACTCTGACAACAAAACGAGTTATTTAGTCTTACACTCGCGTTTATAAAAATAGAATCGCGAGACGAGCTTTGAATTTCAAAATTAACTTTTTTAGACTATAGTATGCAAATTCCTGTCTGTCTATCAAAAGCGTCTACCTTTTGCGGATTTAAGTGACTTATCACGGTTATGAATACTTGGTATATCGTATGGAAAATAAAACCGAAAGTAAAATTAAAAGAAAACCATACCTACTGCTAATCTCTCGTCTATTCTTGGGTTACTGGGGATTCTTCATTTATTTTGAAGCAGAAATTCGTGCCAGTATGTTAGGGTCAAAGTAATTAATATGTGAATAATTGGAGGTGAAGCTCGTCGAACAATCCAACCAGTTTTTAACATCAATGCCCCTAAAACGTTCCACCCTTAATACTGCTGAAACAGAACAGAACAGAAACAGAAATGCGCTAATGATTTTAATTTGCTTCTCTCTGACGACTTTATTCCCATGACAAACAACTTCTCCCAGCACCATCTCTATTGAAAGACCTTATTTGTCCGTGAAAAGAGAATAACATTTGTGTGTATAATTTTATTTCTGCACCTTTCTTTGGAGTCATTTGAACTCCATCGTCTACAAAATTTCACGAATTAGGGGAAAATGTATAACCGAGAATTTCATTTGATTTCGTCATAGCACAACTGTACCACTTAGTGGGTGAAAACGTTAATTATTTTGAATGTTTGTCGTGAATGTGCAAAGGAAATAAATTAAAATCATCGTAAATATACCCCCCCCTCAGGGGTGGTTGTACAAACAGTGTATGAATAGTATGCGTACGTATACGGTAGACAATGAATTGATAAAGATAAGTCAATGATATATCATAATTTTATTATTATATTCATGATGGCACGTTCAAATTGGATGCAATTATAGGATGACCAGATAGGTACTTTAGATAGACAGATAGACGAATATCCCAAAAAATTATAATGTAACTACTCGTATCACTGCTTTATCAGTTCAATAATTACTAAACACGTGTTAAAATATATGTTATGATGACCATAAAATAAATTGACCATGACCGTATCAGATAGAAATCAATTAAAGATCAATAAAATGTATTATGTGTCGGTTTAAAAATTATGGTAACCAATTTTATCACCATGAAACGGTCGAAGTAAACTGTATCACAGTCTAACTGAATAATTAACAATACGAATACAAACGGCAGAAGTGTAAAATAACTTATACATTGTATCCAAAATAAGGATGTCTATCATGAGAATCTCTGAAACCATAGAAGATACGATGGTTAGATTCAGAAGATTTGCAATTAAAGAGTTATTATCATCGTTAAAAAAACCAGAAAATTCCGATTAGGTACTTCGGATTACTACGGCTTAAAAATCGAAATTTGCCGATTTTGTGTTTATTTTTGTCTGGTGTTATTTGAGCAGGATACCGAAAAATTAAAAAAAAAACACTTTCTCAATTCTATAAGACAGCCTTGAGAGATATTCTTGCGTTTATTTTTGAGAAATCATCACCTTTATTTTTGTATGTGGGCCGTAAAAAAGTACATGCATAGCATTTTTTATTACGAATACAACGATGTACGACAGACAAAAAACAAAAGTTAGAAACTTGGATTCAACAGGATGGTGCACCCGCGCACAACGGCCTAAATTTTCAGATGCGTACATTGAGCAAGCCCAGTGGTTAGTTGGAAAATAAATATTAAAAAAAGTTAAACCAAAAAAATGAAATAAATAAAGCTATTAAATTTTGGGTTGAAATCTTCGATCTTATTTTCAATTCAGGGTAACTGGATGAAATTTACACAGTTTTGTTCGTTTGTGTAGGTCATCCAAGTGAGTTACACAGCAATAATTTTCAGCGGTCAACGTGGAGCGGTAGTTCAGGACTTTGTATTTTCACGTGCGTTCTAAAGAGGAATTTATTTGAAAGATTAAGGTATTGTAACAGTGGTCAAGTGTGAAGAGAATTTAAAAGTGGTGCAAGATTCGTTTGATGCTGGTAAAGATGAAAGAATTAATGCGGGTTTTAGAATGCTAATGCAAATGCTCAAGGAAAATAGATATCGGGCTGGAGAATGATTAGAAATCCGATGATATAAAGGTGGAGATTAATAAACAAGTATAAACGTCTCAATCGTCTTTTGTGACTACCCTCTTCCGACAATCCGTTCTTGAGGTTCAACTCCACCCCCCCCCCTCCACCCTGTAAGAGGACAGAAAGAAGGGCACTAGTTGGTAGAAAACGGCTTTCATTAAAATACAATGAGATATAAAATTAATTCCCCCCCCCCCCCAGCAGGCCCCGTCGCTCAGTGATTTCGAAAAATAGTCGCACGGGAAAGTTATAGTTTGCATAACCCAATTTATTTAATTCTTAAAAAATGCACTAAAAAAATGTTGAGGAAGAATGGAAAATAGAGATTTAATAAAATGGAATTGATGAGGAAATCGTTTAAGAATGAAATGACGGGTATAAAAGAAGAACCGGTAAAAGGTAAAGATTTGTGGATGAGAAGCAACCATAGCAGAGTGAGGTGCTGAATGTATAAAGCAATGGTAAATTTACCGCGAAGAAGTAGCTGGAGCTTTGTGTCTCAAAGCGTTTTGAGTTATTATGGGAAAGGTCGGACGAACAGACGACCGGACTTGTTTTCATTGGACGTTATTGGATATTGGTAAAGTCGAGAAGGCGACAGTAGGTATATGTATCCCCACCTCCTATTAATCTTCAAATGTTTCACTTAGAACCACTACAGGCACGAGAAGTGGATTCCGACGGACGAACGAACAAATGAGCGAACGGACGGACAGGTGGACAAAATGTAAACAATGGCATATTTTTTTAATTTTTAAAAATGCGCTAAACACTTTATTTGCTTTCAGAGAAACGTATTTTGTAAAGCTGTAAACTATGTAATAGAATAGTTATTTATAATCAGGAAAATGACTTCCCGAAATCGTATTTTAATATAAAATTTCAATGTTCATATACTTGTGATTAATGTCAATTTGTCAGTGATGACAGGAGTCATTATAGACATTTAGCAGTGTGACAGGTGCGGCCGGTAAAGTGACAGGTGCGGCCGGGAAGGTGACAGGCGACAGGAATAGTATAGGTATTATATATCATAGGACTAAAGCGTGTGTTTTAATCCCGAGGGATTAGGGCGCACTTTAGTCCTGTGGTATATACGCTATTTGTTGTACCCCTGTAATCAGCTACAGCAATTTCAATGTTAAAGTCCAAATGTTAAAGAAAACAAATTGTTTGATTGGAGAACCAATATACCTACCTTGTCATGTGAAATTGTGACCGTATAATAATAAATTCACAACTCTGCAGAACAAGCTATAAGGAAACTACTGCCTCTCAAATTCAACAAGTTAAAAAGTAATCGTAAACGATTTACATAAAGCGCATTTCCACTTGCATTCATTTCCCATTTTTTGTAAGATGCAACTTCTGTTAAAATCGTAAAAATCCGGCCACAAATATGAAAGATAACGTTGCACATGGGCAATCAATTTTTGACGTGCTACTTCAATTTCAGTTTATGAGAAGCATTTCATTTCAATGCTTTTCTAAATAAGAAAGTTGGAACTGCGCATGCGCAAACCTAAATTTTAAAACTAATGTTAGATTTTCCTTTGTTCCAAGCGCCTAAGTATCAAATTTCACTGAAATAGTTCCATAGATAAAAAAAATGGCACTGCGCATTCGCAAAATAAAATTTTGAAACTAGCGCTAGATTTTCCTTTATTCCAAGTGCCTATGTATCACATTTCAATTAAATTCTTCCATAAATAAAAAAGTTGGCACTGCGCATGCGCATGCGCAAAACCAAATTTTGAAACTGGCGTTTGATTTTCCTTTATCCCAAGTGCCTATGTATCAAATTTCGTTTAAATTCTTCCATAAATAAAAAACTTGGCACTGCGCATGCGCAAAAGCAAATTTTGAAATTGGCGTTTGATTTACCTTTATCCCAAATGCCTATGTATCAAATTTCGTTTAAATTCTTCCATAAATAAAAAAGTTGGCACTGCGCATGCGCAAAACCAAATTTTGAAATTGGCGTTTGATTTTCCTTTATCCCAAGTGCCTATGTATCAAATTTCGTTTAAATTCTTCCATAAATAAAAAAGTTGGCACTGCGCATGCGCAAAACCAAATTTTGAAATTGGCGTTTGATTTTCCTTTATTCCCAAGTGCCTATGTATCAAATTTCGTTTAAATTCTTCCATAAATAAAAAAGTTGGCACTGCGCATGCGCAAAACCAAATTTTGAAATTGGCGTTTGATTTTCCTTTATCCCAAGTGCCTATGTATCAAATTTCGTTTAAATTCTTCCATAAATAAAAAAGTTGGCACTGCGCATGCGCAAAACCAAATTTTGAAATTGGCGTTTGATTTTCCTTTATTCCAAGTGCCTATGTATCAAATTTCATTCAAATACTTTTATAAGTAAAAAAGTTTGCAATTCGGTTTATAAATGGTCGAGATGCGAAAAGGGCACTGTGAATTTTGAATCGATTCGATTCAACTTTTGGCATTGCGTATTATATGGCTAAAGCTATGCCCATATTGAATTTCATGCAATTCAGTTCATAACTAACGGAGATGTAAAAGCGAATCGAACATTTCTAAACAAAGTTATCGTTCACACGGACAGATAGATGGACAGACAGACAAAGGAACAGACGGAGAGATCAACCGGCAGGCGAGAGATAGCAATGCAAAATTATAAACGATCTCTAGGATCGTTAATAAACGGCAAAAGTGTAAAATTATGGAACATGTAAAAAACGGTTTTTTGTTTTTTTTACAATAACTTTTTTTGTAAGCGGTACAGAAAAAATTCCTTCCTTGGTACAAGACTCGACACCATAACGAACCAAATAGCGAAAAAAGTAGAACAATAGCTCTTAAGATAAAGAACTAGTAGCGTCGCAAAACGAACGGACGGACGGACGGACAAAGTGGCCACAATAGCGCATTTTTTTAAATTTTTGTGGAAATGCGCTAAAAA
>NW_022170403.1:16984312-17020576 GCF_008802855.1 Photinus pyralis | reverse complement strand
CACAGCCGTCTATAATTACAAGCCATGCTGAGAAGTTTGGCAACGTTGTTCGAAAGTCAATCGGTGGGCCGATGTAAGTTTTAATGGCGTCTTGTTGCCCTTGAAAAATGGCATTTTCCTCTCCCCTGTGTTTCGCCTTGGCGGTTTTAATATAGAAGAAAGATACTTAGGCAGCTTACAATTGTACATATATTTTTTTCATTTACAAAAATGGATAATAACATTTTTATTTGACTTTAAAATTCGGAACGCTGTAAATTGGTAACTGCATCATAATGTGTTTTCCATCGAGATCTCCGAAATTGGTGAACTTCTGTCGAAAGAGGTCGAGGTGAAGCACACGCTTGAGCACTTAATTTCGGTAAAAGGACAGTAAATCGCTGCGCATCAGCGAGGTTATATCAACGACCAGGTGTGATTCGGAATGGCAGACTTTAAGCCAGTCGCTACTCCCGTACCATGAACTCTTGGGAATAAGTTGAAAGGTTCTTTCAGAAAATCGATTTGACATGTCCGTGCTAGAATACCTGAAATACAAACTAATTGTATTTTTTCACGATAAACACTTACCGTACTTACGTACCAGGTAGTGTGTAGGTCATATTTGAGCTTCTTACAGGTACTTTGAACAAATAAAAGTGCTTGTAAAGGGTCCAGTAAGGAGTAGCCTGCTTTAGAGGTTATGACAACAAATCGATATATTTCGTTTAGCAACTTACCTGAATAATAATTTCTGTTAATTCCGTAAGGAGTAACACAAATTGTCGCAATCTCGCTCTGTTAAAACGGGTAAATAGGAATATTACACCCAAAACACATATAAAATACACTCAAAATCTGTCAAGTTGAATTAGGAAATCGGCCTACCATGCAGTGTTGCCATAATTCTCAGCACGGCTAGTAATTATAGACGGCTGTGACTGTATTATCAGTGTCCAATGGAGTTGCCATGGATATATGAACTGTGCATCAGTGTGCAATTATCGCAGGGTTCTTTTGCTTTCTACAATGCAATTACCGCTGTAATTGAGCGATAATTGCACACCTCATATGGCACTTATTACATATGAGGGAAATATTCACTAAAATTACCACACGTGCAATTATCGCACGTAATATCATAAGGGTATCAAATTTTCCCAAAAAAAATCGAAAAAACACGTTGCTAAGTAATATTTTAACAAGAAGCACGAGTGCTGGTGGCAACAAAAATCCGAGTCGAAGAGAAAAAGTATTACTTTCAATATGTTTTATGTATTGCTCCATGTATAAGTTTAAATAATGTAAATAATATTGACAGACGATTGTTGCTATCGATTTCGACATTATGTCATCAAGCCTTAGCTGGAATACAAAACTTGAGCTGAAATCTCTCTCTGAAATATTGCGTTCAAAACTTGTTGTTATTTGTAACAAGAATTATAAAAGATACCATTTTTTGGAAGTTCGTGGAGTTTTTGGGCCGTACCTTTTTGGCCAATTAGCATAATTGAAAAACAATAGCAACCTTTTTTATATCCTTAAGAACATGTGTGCTGATTTTCAAAGCGATCGGATGTTTCTAAACGAATAAGTGAAATTCAGGAAAAACAAAGTTATAGTGCACACGGACAGACAGACGCATAGACAGACGGGCAGAGAAACAGACAGACATCAGTACAAAATTATAACATAATAATTTTCATTAGACTAAGTGCGATTTAATCCAGGTTAGCCATTTCGAACTATATTTTATGGGGGAGAGGGGAACTATGACACCTTTTATGTTACGAATGTAAAAGTAACAATATTTACTGTACGTATGTAAAAAAAACCGTTAATCCGCTTGTGAGCAGGAGGCGAAGAGTGCACTTTCAAATTTGTTTTTTCGATTTTAATAGCCCTTATGGTCATTTCATGCCTTAACGAGAATACAAACAGGAAATAATTTTTAATTTCTGATCGAATGACACCAATACCAAGTCTGTAAGTGGTGTTGTTCCGGAGCCTTTGTGACTCAGACAGACAGACATCAAGAGTGCAAAAGTACAAATCCTGAATAAATTACGTCAATCCGTAGGTACTTAAAAAATAACTCAAAATCCGATTTAGTAAGCCTCCTTTTTTGTGTAAATATGTAGACAGTAGAAACCAGAGTATTCAGCCCAAAAGATCTTTATTTTGCCAGTTTTTATAGACAATTTAAACATAATTAGTCTAGGTACTCAAAAACACCATAATATCTGTGTAATATTTTCAGAGAATGGCACAAATACGTCGGCAAAGAATGTTTCTATGCACTTAAGAGAGAAAATATGTTGCCCTGCATCAAAAGCATATCTCTGTAATAGGCGCATGTGGAAGAAGTAGTGATTAATAATATTAACACCTTCCTTCACTAAAACACTCAAGTGAGGTCATTACAAAGCAGACATTTAAAATTAATGATTAATGGCATTCCGTTTAGTTTTTCTTATACCGGTTATCTAGATGACACAGATGCGTAAAAAACACTTGCAGCTAAGTGCAGTCGCTAATACAATCGCATAATTCAGTGTAGGTACCTAGACATTGATTCATCTTCTTACACAATACCTATCGTCTGTCACTTTCATAGTGATGAAAAATCCTACATAAATGGATGTTACAAGAAGAGAACCAAGGACTTCTCCCGTCAAGATATGAGTTTGCTTTAAAATAGATTTATCGATGTCTTCAATTTGTCATTTTTTTACAGGCGCCCATGATGAGTGGCACGTGTGTGGCTGCCACTTTCTTTCGTTACAGCAGCTTCTGAAAAAGTTAATCTATTGCAAGACACGTAGACCTACTGACAACTCTGACAACAAAACGAGTTATTTAGTCTTACACTCGCGTTTATAAAAATAGAATCGCGAGACGAGCTTTGAATTTCAAAATTAACTTTTTTAGACTATAGTATGCAAATTCCTGTCTGTCTATCAAAAGCGTCTACCTTTTGCGGATTTAAGTGACTTATCACGGTTATGAATACTTGGTATATCGTATGGAAAATAAAACCGAAAGTAAAATTAAAAGAAAACCATACCTACTGCTAATCTCTCGTCTATTCTTGGGTTACTGGGGATTCTTCATTTATTTTGAAGCAGAAATTCGTGCCAGTATGTTAGGGTCAAAGTAATTAATATGTGAATAATTGGAGGTGAAGCTCGTCGAACAATCCAACCAGTTTTTAACATCAATGCCCCTAAAACGTTCCACCCTTAATACTGCTGAAACAGAACAGAACAGAAACAGAAATGCGCTAATGATTTTAATTTGCTTCTCTCTGACGACTTTATTCCCATGACAAACAACTTCTCCCAGCACCATCTCTATTGAAAGACCTTATTTGTCCGTGAAAAGAGAATAACATTTGTGTGTATAATTTTATTTCTGCACCTTTCTTTGGAGTCATTTGAACTCCATCGTCTACAAAATTTCACGAATTAGGGGAAAATGTATAACCGAGAATTTCATTTGATTTCGTCATAGCACAACTGTACCACTTAGTGGGTGAAAACGTTAATTATTTTGAATGTTTGTCGTGAATGTGCAAAGGAAATAAATTAAAATCATCGTAAATATACCCCCCCCTCAGGGGTGGTTGTACAAACAGTGTATGAATAGTATGCGTACGTATACGGTAGACAATGAATTGATAAAGATAAGTCAATGATATATCATAATTTTATTATTATATTCATGATGGCACGTTCAAATTGGATGCAATTATAGGATGACCAGATAGGTACTTTAGATAGACAGATAGACGAATATCCCAAAAAATTATAATGTAACTACTCGTATCACTGCTTTATCAGTTCAATAATTACTAAACACGTGTTAAAATATATGTTATGATGACCATAAAATAAATTGACCATGACCGTATCAGATAGAAATCAATTAAAGATCAATAAAATGTATTATGTGTCGGTTTAAAAATTATGGTAACCAATTTTATCACCATGAAACGGTCGAAGTAAACTGTATCACAGTCTAACTGAATAATTAACAATACGAATACAAACGGCAGAAGTGTAAAATAACTTATACATTGTATCCAAAATAAGGATGTCTATCATGAGAATCTCTGAAACCATAGAAGATACGATGGTTAGATTCAGAAGATTTGCAATTAAAGAGTTATTATCATCGTTAAAAAAACCAGAAAATTCCGATTAGGTACTTCGGATTACTACGGCTTAAAAATCGAAATTTGCCGATTTTGTGTTTATTTTTGTCTGGTGTTATTTGAGCAGGATACCGAAAAATTAAAAAAAAAACACTTTCTCAATTCTATAAGACAGCCTTGAGAGATATTCTTGCGTTTATTTTTGAGAAATCATCACCTTTATTTTTGTATGTGGGCCGTAAAAAAGTACATGCATAGCATTTTTTATTACGAATACAACGATGTACGACAGACAAAAAACAAAAGTTAGAAACTTGGATTCAACAGGATGGTGCACCCGCGCACAACGGCCTAAATTTTCAGATGCGTACATTGAGCAAGCCCAGTGGTTAGTTGGAAAATAAATATTAAAAAAAGTTAAACCAAAAAAATGAAATAAATAAAGCTATTAAATTTTGGGTTGAAATCTTCGATCTTATTTTCAATTCAGGGTAACTGGATGAAATTTACACAGTTTTGTTCGTTTGTGTAGGTCATCCAAGTGAGTTACACAGCAATAATTTTCAGCGGTCAACGTGGAGCGGTAGTTCAGGACTTTGTATTTTCACGTGCGTTCTAAAGAGGAATTTATTTGAAAGATTAAGGTATTGTAACAGTGGTCAAGTGTGAAGAGAATTTAAAAGTGGTGCAAGATTCGTTTGATGCTGGTAAAGATGAAAGAATTAATGCGGGTTTTAGAATGCTAATGCAAATGCTCAAGGAAAATAGATATCGGGCTGGAGAATGATTAGAAATCCGATGATATAAAGGTGGAGATTAATAAACAAGTATAAACGTCTCAATCGTCTTTTGTGACTACCCTCTTCCGACAATCCGTTCTTGAGGTTCAACTCCACCCCCCCCCCTCCACCCTGTAAGAGGACAGAAAGAAGGGCACTAGTTGGTAGAAAACGGCTTTCATTAAAATACAATGAGATATAAAATTAATTCCCCCCCCCCCCAGCAGGCCCCGTCGCTCAGTGATTTCGAAAAATAGTCGCACGGGAAAGTTATAGTTTGCATAACCCAATTTATTTAATTCTTAAAAAATGCACTAAAAAAATGTTGAGGAAGAATGGAAAATAGAGATTTAATAAAATGGAATTGATGAGGAAATCGTTTAAGAATGAAATGACGGGTATAAAAGAAGAACCGGTAAAAGGTAAAGATTTGTGGATGAGAAGCAACCATAGCAGAGTGAGGTGCTGAATGTATAAAGCAATGGTAAATTTACCGCGAAGAAGTAGCTGGAGCTTTGTGTCTCAAAGCGTTTTGAGTTATTATGGGAAAGGTCGGACGAACAGACGACCGGACTTGTTTTCATTGGACGTTATTGGATATTGGTAAAGTCGAGAAGGCGACAGTAGGTATATGTATCCCCACCTCCTATTAATCTTCAAATGTTTCACTTAGAACCACTACAGGCACGAGAAGTGGATTCCGACGGACGAACGAACAAATGAGCGAACGGACGGACAGGTGGACAAAATGTAAACAATGGCATATTTTTTTAATTTTTAAAAATGCGCTAAACACTTTATTTGCTTTCAGAGAAACGTATTTTGTAAAGCTGTAAACTATGTAATAGAATAGTTATTTATAATCAGGAAAATGACTTCCCGAAATCGTATTTTAATATAAAATTTCAATGTTCATATACTTGTGATTAATGTCAATTTGTCAGTGATGACAGGAGTCATTATAGACATTTAGCAGTGTGACAGGTGCGGCCGGTAAAGTGACAGGTGCGGCCGGGAAGGTGACAGGCGACAGGAATAGTATAGGTATTATATATCATAGGACTAAAGCGTGTGTTTTAATCCCGAGGGATTAGGGCGCACTTTAGTCCTGTGGTATATACGCTATTTGTTGTACCCCTGTAATCAGCTACAGCAATTTCAATGTTAAAGTCCAAATGTTAAAGAAAACAAATTGTTTGATTGGAGAACCAATATACCTACCTTGTCATGTGAAATTGTGACCGTATAATAATAAATTCACAACTCTGCAGAACAAGCTATAAGGAAACTACTGCCTCTCAAATTCAACAAGTTAAAAAGTAATCGTAAACGATTTACATAAAGCGCATTTCCACTTGCATTCATTTCCCATTTTTTGTAAGATGCAACTTCTGTTAAAATCGTAAAAATCCGGCCACAAATATGAAAGATAACGTTGCACATGGGCAATCAATTTTTGTCGTGCTACTTCAATTTCAGTTTATGAGAAGAATTTTATTTCAATGCTTTTCTAAATAAGAAAGTTGGAACTGCGCATGCGCAAACCTAAATTTTGAAACTAATGTTAGATTTTCCTTTGTTCCAAGCGCCTAAGTATCAAATTTCACTGAAATATATAAAAAAAAGTTGGCACTGCGCATGCGCAAAATAAAATTTTGAAACTGGCGCTAGCTTTTCCTTTATTCCAAGTGCCTATGTATCACATTTCGTTTAAATTCTTCCATAAATAAAAAAGTTGGCACTGCGCATGCGCAAAACCAAATTTTGAAATTGGCGTTTGATTTTTCCTTTATTCGAAGTAAATTGCAATTCGGTTTATAAATGGTCGAGATGCGAAAAGGGCACTGTGAATTTTGAATCGATTCGATTCAACTTTTGGCATTGCGGATTATATGGCTAAAGCTATGCCCATATTGAATTTCATGCAATTCAGTTCATAACTAACGGAGATGTAAAAGCGATCGAACATTTCTAAACAAAGTTATCGTTCACACGGATAGATAGATGGACAGACAGACAAAGGAAGAGACGGACAGACCAACAGGCAGACGACAGATAGCATTGCAAAATTATAAACGATCTCTAGGATCGTTAATAAGCGGCAAAAGTGTAAAATTATGGAACATGTCAAAAACGGTTTTTGTTTTTTTTACAATAACTTTTTTTTGTAAGCGGCACAGAAAAGATTCCTTCCTTTGTACAAGACTCGACACCATAACGAACCAAATAGCGAAAAAAGTAGAACAATAGCTCTTAAGATAAAGAACTAGTAGCGTCGCAAAACGAGCAGACGGACGGGCGGACGGACGGACGGACGGACAAAGTGGCCACAATAGCGCATTTTTTTTATTTTTGTGGAAATGGGCTAAAAAGATAAATGGAAATGGTGTAATGGGTAGGTATAAAATATGGCACAAGAATCAATATGTACATATAAGTAAAGGTAACCATTAATTATTTAATTGTGTTTGACATTTCAGTGTGTTTATGACGGTTTTGGTTAAAAATTATATTATTATTGTTTGCATCTAATTCTTCAATAATTTTTCCCCCGTTTATAGGTATTTGACTAGCCCTGGACCTTCAATTTTTAAATCAGATAAATCGTAAAGAAGCGATGGATAAAAACAAGAGAATTGAAAGTATGCTGAATTGGACTAGTACGCCCCATCACGTTTACGATCTTTGTTTAAGGTAAACGTTAAAGTCGAAAATTATTTCCAAATAATCCAGCGCAGTACATTTTTCAGGCGTTATTTAAGTGAGAATGTGCGTAAATGATACTTCAATCACAGTAATTTATTATAATTTAATGCCTAAACACCCTCAAATATAATTTTTTCTTCCACATGCTATGGATTCACCTCGGGATTCACAATTGTGCGAGAGTAACTTTCATTATAATTACATCATCAGAAAATACCCGCTTGAAGCACGGGATCGAAAAACATGTGGTTATTCCGTTTAGCGGACAGTTTACAATAATTTAACAAATTTTGAAATTTGTACTCCTTTACCTACTTTACACAATGTACCTACATTTTAATACCCGATTTTTCTGAAACAGCTTTTAGACACGTATATGCATTGTAATTTTATGACTTTCACAAATTTTCGAAAAATATGCACAGCAGCATGTCGAGAAGATACAACCTGCACGAAAGCATTGGGGCAGGTATCGCACATCTGTTGTTTTGTACCAGTAATGTATGTGTTTCTGTTTAAGAAATGAACGAGGTACTATTTGTTGTATATTTAAACGCACGCCAAAGAGTAAATAAACCAACACACTGACGTCTTAATTACGATTTACCTCACATACTATCCAAGAACGGATGTTTGCTGTTAGATGTACACATCGGAGTACAACGAAAAAAATGTCTGTACCATTTTGATTAATTAACCGCATATTTTAAAAAATTGAGATGCATTCTTTCAATAAGAATTAAGTACTAAATTCATTCATTTTTTTTTCGTCTCCACATTTAAATAAACTTGATAAACATTCACAGTTACGTAAGTATTACGATCATTATAAAAAACTGACTTAGTTGGCAACGAAGCCTGCGGTTTTTGTGTCTAGGTGAAATGAAAACTAATTAATAATCTGGATGATCTACGATAATGTGTTTGTGGCAAGCATAACAGACTCGTCGGCGTAGAAGTTACATACATCTCGGTAATAACTAATATAATTATCCATATTACATAGTGTAATAATAAATACGCCAAAAAGAAGTGAGTGGTAAAAACAAAAGTTTTTCTTCCAAATAATCTGAAGGATCACAATGTTTCGTTTCGAATTCACATCCCCAGAAATCTCAAAATTTGCGTTTCCTCTTAATTTTTGTTCAGCACTCATAACATAGAACGATGGAGACAAAGAAGTTGTTTTTTGGGTATGCTTTATCTGATTTCGAAATTTATGTTCGTCGGAACCTCAACCAAATACCAAATTTCGTCGAGATCTCAATATTTTCGCACCCTCGTTTAGTTGTGCGTTAATATGGGGTAGAGATTTTGCAATTGTCTACAATCTCCGAAAGAGCCTCGGAAAGTTTCCTGTGTTTTCCAATTTGACATATTATTTAGTTCATGAGCCGTTCCTCTTTAGAAATTTCGCCTTACACATGTTGTACTTGCGAGATAAAGACAATACTTTTTGATAATTGATAAAAAAATGAACAACTTTTGTAGCTACCTTTTTTTCACTTAGCCTCAAATTCTTTTACGAGAATTTTGGTGCTCTATGCGATGAAAAAAAATAGATTTTTCATCCCCCGGAAAAAAGAGTCAGTTTTCTCGAAAATATTGAATTTCGGAAACGGCTCAACTTTACGGGCCCAAATTGACGTCTTTTTTGTCATAAAAACAAAACAAAAACAAAAATCGAAATAAGAATAGAAAACGACAATAGAGTTTTTCCGGTTTATCTTGGAAAATTTGAGGTTATGTCCAAAAAGTAGTAATGCAAAAGTTGTTCATTTTTGCATTTCCTAAAACTACTACATATTTCGAACATTTTCGCCTAAAAAAAAGTTTTGCAACATATCACTTTCCATCCCTTTCAACACCCGGGATTCCGCCCAGGGAAAAAATTCGGCTGCTTTAATTATTTGTCCTCAATTTCTAACCATTTCACCTGCATGAAAAACTCGGTTTGGATTGGGAACTAATTACGGAAACACAAATTATTTCAGAGCTGTTTAGCATGGACTATAATATGATAATCTTCATGAAATAATTGATTATTTTGAAACATTTTTTATAGTCTCCGTAGACTAGAATAATAGTATATTACAGTACAAGTGGAGAAACTAAAAGTTTCACTCACGCGTGTGTCGAGATTACACACGAGGCGTAGCCGAGTGTGGAACGACACACAAGTGAGTGATTTAGTTTTCCACGAGTGCTGTATAGCGTTTTGTTCAATCCTGTTACTAATAAAAATTTAAAAAGAAACTGTGTAATAGTTATTTTTTAAGCATCTGAAAAAAACATAGTAGGTAGTTTTCGTTGTTATGGTTCCCATGAGATCTGCGTAAAACAATTGACACAATCTGTCAACAAATTATAATTGTAGCAAAAGTGTGCGCGTTTAGATTTCCAAGAAAATGGAAGATGAAAATAGTGTATTTGTGCCAGATAACATTTTGGAAGAAGCGAATGCAGCGACATTTAATTTATTACCGAAAAAATCCAGACAGATACATCAAGGAGTTGGAAAAATTTCGGTCGTGGATGGAGAACAGAAACGTAAATGTTGTAATTGAAGAAGTAGTGGTTGCTTATTTCAATGGATTGATACAAAAATACGCTGCCCCTTCTTTATGGTCTATATTGTCGATGCTTAAATGCACCCTATTTGTTTTTGAGAAAGCAAGTAAGTTTTAGTTCATTATTAATTTACTGGTTGTAATATATGAAATGTTTTAGGTTTAAAACCTTGTTCGCGATTCTAAAAAGTAATTCTAAGGGTTATCAACCTAAAAAAGCGAAGACATTTGATCAAAGAGAAGTGGAAGTGGAAAAGTTCAAGTCCCTGGTATCAATCAACCAATTTTTAACAATTGTAATGTTAATTTTCATATTTATAAGTAATTTTGTTGCTTTGTATCTATTAGTGATGAATTATGAATAAATAAAAGTTCAGCGTATGTGTATTATGAGTGGGTGAAAATTTTTCACTCACTCTTTTCGCTCACCCGTTGCTATGGAAATAGTTTGAATGGGTAAAACAAACACTTTCACATTTGGTATCTAAGTAAGAAACACTTGTTTTCAATGACAGGATTGAACAAAAGAATGCGGATATTCGTACATATGTTTACGCTTCCAAGATTCGGTTGGGAAACTCTTAAGACATTTTTCAGATATACGATTATTTCTGCACTGTTTATCAAATTTTCTTCAGATATCTTTCACAATTTTCTGTAAATTTATAAAATTTGAAATAAATTTGAAAATATTCTTTGAAAAATATCTACACATGGAAACCCGCCAAAAATCTGTAAGAGTGGGCAAAGAATCTCTGAAGAAAAGAACATATAAAATATTGTTGAATAGCGTTTGAAGAATACTTGAGATACATCTGAAGCTCGATCTGAAGAGTCTTTGAAAAGCCCCCTGGCAATCCTGAGTGAAGAAGGTTTACTATATAAAGGTTTCCTTAAGAACACCTCAAGAATTTTAGTAGACTCTTTAGAAAATCTCTAAATAATAAATATTTTGGAATAAGTAGGATATTTATGAATCCTAAACATTTTATATACAGGGTGACAATTTGAAAACTTACCACCCCCCATATCTTAGTAAATAAACGAGATATTTAAAAAAATCAAAATCCGTTTCGGTAATTCGGAAGGGGAATCACAATGACATAGTTGGCGACACACCCCCTGCGCCCTAGCCACCCCAACTTTTAAATCTTAAATAGTGACTCCCCATGTGTGATACGTCGTTGGAAAGCTCTGAAAAAATGCTTTCCAACCATACCAAATAGCATTACATTTAGGTTAGTAATTATCGTGCAAATCAAAAAATAAGCTAATATGATACATTTGAATTCTGTCGTATTTAAAACGCAACCGGCAAACATAGACGAACTAAGACAGAGAATAATTCAAGAATGTCGAAATATTGCAAAACCAACATTGGAAAGGTTCGACCAGAGTTTGAGAATAGATTATAACTGGCGATCAAAAATGAGTTGCTGTCGAGTGGGCTTTGGAAGTTCAAGTTAAATACGATTTTCCATGTTTATTTTTGGATTTGCACGATAAGTACTAACCTAAATGTAATGCTATTTGGTATGGTTGGAAAGCATTTTTTCAGAGCTTTCCAACGACGTATCACACATGGGGGGTCACTATTTAAGATTTAAAAGTTGGGGTGGCTGGGGCGCAGGGGGTTGGATGGGGTGCGTCGCCAACTATGTCATTGTGATTCCCCCTCCGAATTACCGAAACGGATTTTGATTTTTTTAAATATCTCGTTTATTTACTAAGATATGGGGGGTGGTAAGTTTTCAAATTGTCACCCTGTATACGTACATTTTGGCGTTATATTTGTTTAACACCTAAAGAAGCTCCGCAGAAGTGGAAGGCAAAGTTTATGTAATGTGGACAAAAATAGCGCCCATTTTATAGCATCGAGTATAGGTGTATATAGGTGTGATGTCCGAGTCTCATTCTAAGAATTTGAATAACATGAAAATAAAAAGGGCCCTACGGACGGACGTTTTTGTGTGCATTTAAAAACGCACATACACAAACGGCCATGTGTAGGGTGCCTAGGGAGAAATAGTCCAAAATGGGCAAACAAATAACAACAACATTGAGGAATGTTATTCGTGAGAATAATGAGGTGCTCAACATGTAACCTATTGATACTCCTACAATTGTCGAGTTCAATATGTTGTCACTAGAACTTGAACATATTTTAAAAAATATGAAGCGAAGAGTTAATTTGCATCTGGAACAAAATCGTGTTATTCTGAGGACTTTTGTAAAATATAAACAATAAATTATATAAATTTAAAGCAGATGTTAAATTAACAGTTTAATAGATTTGAATGAGTATGTCTCTCTTTAACAATAAGATTTAGAGAAAGTGTTAACCTTTAACGGCAAGGATCAAGTGAAACAAATGATTGTGCATTCTAATGACATCTGTCATTCTTATTATAAATGGGAAGCGGAGTACGAACAAAAATGAAGTTGTATTGTTTCCATGGAAACATAAGCTTGCTATTTTTAACATCTAATTTAAATCATCAATATCGTTTTATCGTGTTGTACTCATATAGTAAATAAGTAGTTCTTGTTTCTATAAATACTAATTGTATATCTGTAAGTTTATAAAGTTTATAAAAATAATGGTTAGCTCTAAATCATGCAATATCACGAAATCAAAAGCTACACATGAATAGAAAATTACATTTGATCGGTGGTAAATATGTTATATTTCTTAAAATGGTTTTCTTTCATGATATTCAATTTGATTCATTTTATATGTTGGTATATAAAATCCTGGGAGAGGCGGCGACGCCAGGCATATGTCAAAATTTCAAGTTTCAAGTTTCAACCGTAGGGTAGTAGAATGATAATTTCGAAACAAAAAAACCTGCCCCAGAGTCTAAGGGGGTGGAACATACCCCCACGCACGACTTGCTAGCGTAGAAGAGGTTGAAATCTGTCCTGAAATAAAAATTAGTATAGACGTGGTCACTCGTGCTACATCGATTAGGTTACTACGCTCATGCATCAGAAGCATGACAATAGAAGGGAAGTGCTGGGTTTCAACAGATGCTAACGTGCGCGGAAAAGTTTAGTTTTAAAGAAATTAATTTTTTAATTTGTACTCAAAAGCGACTTTAAAAGTTGGTTTCGAAACACTCCACGCTACAAAGAATACCAATAATTACAGTTTCGGTGCTTCATGTATTCAACTTATTGTAGTGGCCACGAAATACAATAAAAACGATATTTAACATTTGGTCCTTGAAAGTAAAGAATCATAGTGTATATTATGGAGGCTATGAAACCTTAGATGTTTATATGGTCTAAGCATGAAACAATGTTTCCGCAGGCGTAAATGTGGAGAGAAAAAATTGCGCGATACGGGCCTGGATTAGCTGAAACATTCCTACGGCAGTTTTTTTTAAATTTATCGTTGCTTTCATTACCCGCACAATATTATAACCTTTTTCTTAGTAATTAAACAACCTTCAAAGGTGACCCACAGCCCATGTTTATTGTGTACGAACACACTGTGCGTTTCAAAGAAAAAAGAATTAATTTCATCATGTTTTTGGATGAATCTCAGTTAATAATAATTTTGCTATAGAGAGTCGCTGAATACTGTTGCACCAAGTTGCGATGATCAAGCAGAGATGGTCGTTAGATCATGAAATGTTAGTATAATATCGAGAACTTGGCGTAGAATGTGTATCATAAAAAAACCTTGTTAACGTTAAGAATGAACAAAGCACTAACTAATTTTGTAAAAATAGTTAATTTCTTGCTTGCAATGGAAATAAAAACCGTTTTTCAAATGAATAAATCCAAAAAATGAATTAAATTCAGAGAGAAAGTCCCATAACGAGGTAACCTAAGATCATTTCCAGATGCATTCAGCAGATCATCACAATTTGCAGATATCACAAAATTATAGTAATAACAATATTAAAAATTAAAATCACAAAGACAAATAATCCAACTTAAAATAAAAATCTCAAATGGCTTTTAGGACCGTGCCGATTGTTTAAGCTGATGATGGTAATTTATTTCGTTTGGTAAATGTAATAATTTACGATTATTTCTTCGGTAAGATTTAGTATATAATTGGGAGACCATATTTAATCAATTTTTATTACAAACTACTGGCGCACTTTTTCAAAATTTGAAAATTACGCGTACTCATCAAATGAAGCAGTCTGCCGTGTACGAATAGAAGGAAAGCCGCAGACAGGCGGAATTAATAACTACAATTTAATGTATGTCAACACGTCTGGACAAACAAAACGGTAGTGTTTTTGCACAATTTTACATATATCAATTATCGTATAATTTCAATTTTGGATGTTCCTCTTAGACCGTTTTCGGTCGCATCTACTCTAAACGTATAGGAAGTGAATAACTGTACTAGTCCAGGTAATCTTTCTCCGTAAAATTGGGGATGTTTGAAATAAATCGCGTGTTTTCGTCAGAAAAGTGGATAAGAGTTTCCCATCGGTATTTAAATCTCTTTCAGTTATTGTGTAAAAATAGGTATTTTTAAATATTTACCTCGACGGCTTGAACAAATTATACTAATCCAAACTGTCATTGGAGTTGACAGAAGTATTCACTAAACGACAACACTCAAAAGCACTTGTACTAAATCATACACGAAAATAATCACTTCCACTTTACTGAAACTGCAAGTCACAATTAACGTTCTTTACAGCGAAGATCTGCAAGGTATATACCACACAGAGCGTCGTCGGCTTCCAATACACCAATACAAAATGTTACGCCTTTAAGAGACACTCGAGCTCCTCTAATATTTAGCGATGTCCGCCTGCGGTCAACAAGCTACTTGTCGACATACCGGAATGTTTTAGAATGTTTAGTTTTGATACCCATTCATTCATTACCTACGTTTACGTAAAGGAATTCACGTTTAATGAATTTTGAAAAGGCGTCTTTAAAATTCTCAATCGCGTGAAAGTGCATACAATCAACTTATCGGCTACTGGTTGATATACTTGATTGTCAATTGGAAACCGTATTAACGTCCTTTTTTTCGTTAGAAGACCAGAATTTCTAGTCGCTAATATTTTTAAACCGATTTCAATATTCCGTTGAAACTATAAAATTTAATTGCTCGCAAATCTACATGTAAGTACTTTGCTCAGAGTTTATTGGTACACCTATATCCTGAATGTAAGGCAAAACGAAAAGCTCTAAGAATTAAGTCATCACAATAATACCGAATAACCGTAACTGTAATTGGAGATAATTTCGGTATTTTAATTTAAAGAGCCGTAATTAAAATTCCAATATTTTGTGGTTTACGTCAGGTATTATTACCGCACTTAAAGAAAATGATGTCGACCGCACACCTAGCCTCATGCGACAAACAGCCTTAGGGGTTGTGTAAATTACTTTCGAAACTTAACGTAATTGTTAAAATAATACATTCTAAAAGCGCATTCGTTTGTTTGGTTTAACCTTAATTTTGAAAAATATTTTTTATTTATTTACCAGATATCCCGTGGCGTCGTCTGTAAGAGGTATAAGACATTGGGGTACGTGACAATTCCGGCGTTCGGCTTGAGTAGATCGTAGGTAAACAACACAATATGATATGGATTAGTGGATTGTTGTACTGCTAGATACATCTTCAAGGTAAATTACCTTTCTCTCAAAAACTCAACTCACCTCATTCTTATTAAGTTATCATAGCTTTGTAAGAAAAGTGGCGAGACAATTTTTTTCCCTAACGCTTTCCCAAATTCAAGACCTGAAATCTACTTAACAGACTAATTTGTGCTCGTATCGTGCACATTTTGTGCCCCCCAGAGATACATTTTGGTTGGGGTTTAGAACCAGTACAAACCAGGAAGTTTTCTGATCGAAACAACTTTACGCCGAGTTGTGCTGTACTTCTGGTGTTATTGTGAATGAAACGGAGGTGCCTCATTTTTGTTTCGGGATTTAAGAATGTGAACCTACGTCCGCCAAATTTGGCATTCGTATTGTGCACCTTTATGCAGTTCACTTGAATTGTGTTAAGCATAAGCAAACACTTGCTTATGGAGTGTAACATGTAAGTATGTAAAGAAATTGGATGATCGAAGGAATCCTAGCAAACATTTTTTTAATTAAACTTAGTGCGCAAAATGTGATCTACATCCACAAAAGTGGAATGGTAATAATGGTTTTACGTGCGGTTTATTTATTCTTTAAATGTTTTTTTTCCAAAATTCCCAAGATTTGATTTAGACGAATATCTGGGATATCTCCGAACTTGAAACATGGGTACTTAACGAATTCGCATATACATTTCAACTACAATTCACCTACCGACGGTAGACTTCAAACTATTCCAAAATCCAAAGCGCAGAACAGTTTTCATAAGAAAATTAGTTATCAGTAATATTCAGCGAATCTCGACAGATGTATGGCATTTTGATTCCGGAACAAACTAGGCTTCAGGTTTCTCGAATTTTAATATTTAAACTTTTATTTATTCATTGGATTAATTGACCAATGTTCCGCAGTAGGGAAATGTCAAAAAAATTAATTATCCTTATAACTTAGGGTTTAACAGCTAGCAAAAGCACGAATTAATTGTCTTCAAACTTTTTTACCGTTTGCCGTATAATGTGAAATCTAGTAACATCACGTATACCCAACAAATGAAAACCAAGCGTTCACTGGTTTTTATTGTTTTTTTGTGTTTTTTAAATTTTTTTAGTGGTTGAATAGAATTAATGAGTTTACCTAGGGTTTTAAAATATGCCATTTCTGAATATGCTAAAATCTTTTCAAAATTCCGATCCCATATCTAAATAATTTCGATCTCGACGAACTTTGGTTTCTGGGTAGCTATCAAACAAAAAAAAAATTGAAAATATTTTTAAAAAATGCAAAATTGACACAACGAAAAATTTATAATTATTCCGTTGCGCAGACCACATTCCGTAACAAAAATACTTCACGATAGTGTTCAATGCGTTGCGAGAGTTACAATATAACTAGAACATTTGCTTTTTTATGTACATTAGATATGCGCCTTGCTCTTTTAACGACAAATCGCCTCGAATTTCAAAGCTTTTTTAAGTCACATGAAAAACTAGTTCAATAGTTTTGTCTTTAAATTTAAATTTGCAAAAATGCTTCCTGAAATTCTGATCGTTCTGAACAAAGTTGATGATGGTCAACCGGAGACGAAACGTCGGATTTAAAATTTAAAACTAGCATCTTGTAGAGGGAAAAAAAGTGGTCATAATAATGTATTATTTATTTCGAAATACGCAACTTTGACTATCTATCTCTTACAGTTCCCGAGATCCCCATGGTGGCCCTCGAATTTGAATCAGCCTGTATACAGAGGGCCCACTATGTATGGGGTATAGTATAGGTATATCTTGGTAAAATCCGACTGCATACAAAATTTTTTCTATATAAAATTTGTTTAGCAATTTATTTCCCACAATAAGGCAGCATTCAGTTGTTTTTACTTCAGAAAACAAATGAGTAACAAAAAATAATTGAATTTTTTTAAATAGCAATGTACCCTTTCGTTAGGCTCTCTTTTCGATTACGTAATATGTTAGTAGGAACCCAAGTTAGTTAGAAGTTAGTTAGTAAGAACCCAAGCAATTTTTTCCAGAAAATTTAAAAACTTTTTATTATAATTACATCAATAACACTAACAATAACATCTAAGTAAAACAAATGAGCGTGTACGTTTCTTATTAAATCTCTAAAATCAACACCCTTGCGTATAGCGTATGTTGCCTTTTGCACATACTTAACAAATATAGAATGTCTTCTCCATGGTGCTTTCATTGTGTCACCAGAACCAGAAGTAATGGAAACTGTAAATTGTGCATAGATGATTAATCTCAATACTAATAAGAAAACTCAAATGTCACAAGGCTACTCACACGTCAGTTGTCAATTTTACAAGTTACAATCTAGGTCCCTTGCCTATTTTTGACCAATTGACCAATTTGACCAATCTATGTGGTGGCAATCCCAATTTAAAATATTCAGAATGGATCAAGATAGATCAATTCAGCGCCCTTGCGATAAAGGCCCATAGGTAATAGCGACATGCTAATACCGAAGTTCACTAAATAGTACTTCCCTCCTTTTCATATAAATGACTGGATGTAGTTTGCAGCTCCTTACCTGGCATGCATTACAATAATGGCATTTCTGATTCTTAGAGCTCTTTCATAGTGTAAGTAACTACGCTAAGATCGTATTCTACTTGCTGATAGATGTAACCATCGCACTTTCTTTTCCCTAAGTTGCTTAACTACTTTTTTGCACTATCGGTGGGTACAGCAAGCGATGAAATGTGAAATAAACTGAAATGAAAGGCGTGATATTTTATATTTATATTTATACCATTGATTAGTTCGTAATATATAATCAATATTTACGGTTTACCTTACATGATTGATCAGCAATGGTATGGCTTCGCTATACCTACACTTGTTATATGCTGACACAGTATGTAAAGGATACAAATCTAATCACAGATCGTTATTATAATGTGTTTTATACCATTCATTCACGGATTACACAGTTCGATAATTATTTAGCAGCGGGCCTTTTGGACAACAAGAAAGGCATATCGATAACGAATAGGTCTCAGCGTGACAATTCTTTGGTCATATCGATGACAAGGATACCTTAATTAACATGAATAACCGCTTTCGTGAGAGTAGGTAAATTAACAGGTTTACGCACGCAAGACATAACGTTATGATTTTAGAAATGCAAGAAAAACTATACCGATGTCCATTTTAATTATAAGTTGTTCCAAGGGAGGTTATTGAAAGTTATTACCCTAAATAAACCCCAATTTCTACAAAAAAATCTATTGTACTTGGTCTTTCTACGGTTATAAATTGGAAGGTACATCTAAAATAAGTAGAATACATTTAAGAAGTCTGAATTTAAAAAAATTATCAGAATTCTTAATATACCTGCATAATAATCGCATTTTAAACCCCCTTGAGTGTGCGAAAAAAAAGCACGCCGTGTTTTAATATGAGTAGTATATTATCATTGTATTTATAAACGAAAAATACAATGATATTATATACCAAGGGACTAAGTGTGTGTTTTAATCTTAGGACGCACTTTAGTCATGTGTTATATACGCTGTTAAAGTGCAAATTTGAAAGAAAAAATTTGTTTGATTGTATTATATATATATATATATATGTATGTATGTATGTATGATTGTGACTGTATAATGATAAATGTCAGTTTGATTTAAAGATTCTAGTTTGAAACTACGGCGTAGAAATGATCATTTAAAACTCTGAAGAACAAACTATAAGGAAACCTACTGCCTCCCAAATTAAAAAAGATATATGGACAACGGTGTAATAAGTGTAAAATATGGTGGTGCAAGAATAAAAATTTACATAGGAAGGTAACCATTAATCATTAAATTGTGTTTGACAATTCAGTGTGTACTGTCACTTTTTGTCCCTCGTCGCGTTTTTCTCCCCACGGGAGAAAAAGTGACACCTTACAGTCCCTTAAATGACTACAAAATACACGTTGATTTAGTCCACGGAGTACAAAAATGTTATTAAGTAATATGAAGTATGAAACTGCCATCAGGGGCTAAAATAAAAAATCTTCTTAAGTTGCTTGCTGTAAATACCAAAGATTTCTTTGGCTTGTTACGTCTTTGTTCGTAAGATTCCTCTTGTTCATCCATATCCAACAACTTTTCATATTCTTTGTACTTAATAGGTTTTATTGAATTTTGTAGATAGCGATTTTCCTTCTGCTTCTGCAACAAACCATTGGATGAATGGCCTATTATCTTTATCAACCAAATTCATTTCGTTTCTAAAAATGGCGACATTTCGATGGAAATCATGGAATTACGAATAAGTATCCTGTATAAATATAAGTATAATGTAATTAATGTATTCGAGTAGGTATATATAAAGTTGATATAATTTCATTTATTAATTTTTAAGTTATATTGCATGTATCATACAAAATACTATGAGAGACGCGTGTATAATTGTTCTTTAAAGCACCCGCAAGTGCTTTGAAGGTCGGATTATACATCACTTGTTTCTTAATATATACTCTGTGAGTATTACATTAAATTAAACACCCTGTATTTTAATGGGTAGCAGTTCATGCGCATTTCAAAAGTAGATTAGGACGTGCCACACTTTTCATAACACAACTCCACTATGTAAGTAAGTAAATACTTGATAAAATCGCAGGCAAACATTAGCCTTACTGGTATTTCAGGAATCCTGGCGAACATTATCTAAATATGGTCTACTTGTTTTTACTGTCATTCTTTTTAAATATCTTCTGCGTTGAAATGCAACTTTAATTAAGCTTCAAATGAGTTGTCATTTATCAGCTACTACATCACGTTGGAGTATGTCTTAATGTGTTCTAAAAAAATTTAAAAGAAATCGAGGTATTAATCAAATTTAACGCAGTTTGACGTCAAAATATGACAAGTAAATCTAATTCTTCCCTCTGCACATTAATTTTTCATTGCATTTATTTTAGGAACCGAAGAAAGGAATGCGATATTTCAACGCAACTGATATATTATGTATAATGTGTAGGTGTACACTTTGGGAATTGTTTTTGATACGGCGAGGAGTGATCAATTCTATGCAGGTTTCTCGGACTTTTTACAATGGAGTAATGTAACGAACTGTAATCATAATGACAAGTTATCTGTAGAAGCTGCGTTGGTTGATGAAGAACATGCGTAAACAAGTAATAATCAGTTGCACTGGAGGGGTTCACAGGTGTACTTACCTACTATTTGTAATTTTTTTCCTTTTATTTCTTAAAATTTAATTGAAACTGAACTATAAGAAGTCGTGATAAAGGCGTTGAAGTCCAAAAGACTAGCTAAGACGTATACGCGATATAACTTCACCAAATAAGAAGAAGAAACATTAGAACATACAACATATAAAGAGGTTATCTGTAAAATCCCAAAACCACAAGCCACATATTTACTCATAGTGACGAGATATTATAATAAATCTAGGAACAACCTTTAAATTCAATAGAATTTTTCAGTTCAGCAGATGAATGGAAAAGCAGCGAGCAGGGTTGCAAGAATGAATTTTTTTGTTTTTGGTTTTTCGTCAAAAGATTTATTTAGCCGGGTTTTAGGGTGAATCATCGAGACACCATGTAGAGAATCAGTTTTCAACCGAAACCGAAGATATTCCGTGTGTTATTCTTATGTGTAAAATAGAATTCCAGAATAATTAAAATAAAATATATCAAATATAGAAAACGAGCTCCTGCGTATGGCTATAGCATGCGCAAAACCAAATTTTTTAACTGGGGGGACCTTTGCTTTTATTCCAAGTGCCTATGTATCAAATTTCATTCAAATACCTTCATAAATAAAAAAAGGGCATTCTGAATGTTGAATCGATTAGACTCAAGTTTTGGAATTGCCTATTATATGTAGGGTGACCATAATTTTTCAACAAGAAAAAAGTACATTTATAATTTATAAGGGAATGCACTGCTAAAGCTAATACTCTAGGAAATTTTTCTGGTCACAATTTTACGAATCTAATCAAACAGTAAGAAAACAAAGTTTTTTTTTATCAAACATAGGTACATAAATTATGTGTCTTTGTATGTATATATAAATTTTAAAAGTTAATTTTCTTCCAACGTTCCTGCCTGAACATTTTGATCATCGTTTTGGTACCAGTCGTATTTTTTGGAACCATGAATTTACTTCAGAAGTTGCGGTTTACTGTTTAAGAACTGAAACATTTCATCGATAGGTTGCTGCACAATGGATCAAAATCCAACTAAGCAATACGCCAAAGCATTTATGATCAAAGATATGCAAGAAGTCATAATTATATTTCGTTTGGACGAAAACTATGACTTAATTTTGTGTAATTAAGAAAAAGAGTACATTTAGGTGTACTTGATAAATCATAAAGGACAATAGGACAGCGTTTCAAAAGAAAGTACTGTCCTACTAAAAAAAGTACATATGGTCACCATAAATTTATATGCCTTGAGCTATGCCCATATTGAATTTCATGCAATTCGGTTTACAACTAACAATTGAATTCGCAATGTAGGTAAAAAAATAAAGAACGCCCTTTTGACATCTCTGTTAGTTGTAAACCAACAGAGATGTCAAAAGGGCGTTCTTTATTTTTTTATCTACATTGCGAATTCACGAACTTCGATCTACAAATTTGATGAAGAATCCACCTAGAAAATTTCGTCGTAATCGGTCTATTCGTTACCGAAATATCGTGCTAACGGGCGGACGGACAGACCTACAGACGGACAGGCAGACAGACACCGCAAAATTATAAACTCGGTAGAAGCTCATTAATAAAAATGAAAGGGTATAAAATTTTCTTTGGCTTAAATTTTTGGTTAGGAACAAGATGTTGAGTTGCAGTTTTCGCGAGCTTGTTTAGGAATCATTGAGCTACTTTTTCATGAAAAAAAATCATACCAATGCGTTTAATTTTTTTGATAAAATTAACCATTTCTGTCGGAATGTCGAAAAAAGCCCTCTGCGTCTCTCTCTCTCTCTCTCTTCCTTTCTTTCTCTCTTTCTTTCTTTCTCTACCTTCTCCTAGAGGCGACATTTGAAACTAAAAAACTTCAAATATTATAATATTATAATATCCCAAGTTTGTTAAATTGGGTGCAGCCGTTTCGAAGATACAGGGTGTTTTTTTTAAAGAAACCTTTGAACACCGCCCACCATTTTATTTTTAGAGATCCAGCAAAAATTGTCAAACAAAAAAGGTTCAGATTATTCGCAGCTTTAAAGACCAGGTATTTTTTTGTTAGGTTAATATAGCGGAATACATAGACACGTCACTCTGTTATTTACAAGATTGCAGTTACTTATCAACTTTGAGTTACAACGCAGTTACTAAAAGGACTAGAACTGACAGCATTGATTTCACGTTAAAAAGTGCCTAATAATGCTAAAGTCATTTTGTTCTAGCTTCAGAAATAAAGGAGTTACAACAAATTGGAGGAATCGGCCATTTTTCAGTTTTTCTCTCTAGTGAAAAAACAAAAGACGGGAGCATATCTCTGGCAACGGTAATGAAATAAGCATGAAAAAATAAGTCACGAGTATTTAAACCGTTTATCTGCGCCAATAAGAAATTTACCCATTTAATCCCATCGAAATTGGACCACACTGTACAAGAGAAATTCAGAAATAAACATTTCGCAATCGTATATTAAAATTATAGAAATTTCATAATTGAAACCCATGGTTTAAAATTATACACGCATTCATTAATCTCTGCCATAATCCAATTATATTCAAAATTTATGTTATTCCTCACATTTAAATTGTTATTTATCACAATAATTGTACAATTTATGAGACTCGTGTGTTTGCGAACGCAGGATGCGTAATATTTTTATCAAATTTACTACATCACTTTTTCATTTTTTACAGATTCAGACCATGAATATCAATTTTGTGTACGCAATCACATTATTACACTGATCACTGACTACTAGAATAAAGAAACGGGAAAAAATCTGGTTGCCAGTTTTGAATAAAATGTCTCGTTTTAGACCCCAAGTGATGGTAATAAATTATGACTGCAGACAAAAGGAAATAAATAATTTTATCGCCGTATGAAATATTTTTCTGTGCACCACACCCCCAAAAGTTCCTTTTTTGCAGGCATAATTTCTTTTCGTCGAAATGAATTGCTGGTACATTTGAAAATGAATTTAAAAGTTGTGCGTGAAGACGCAAACCGCCGCCAGTGATTTGTTGCTTGTCGGGTAAAGAATGAGCTGCAAAACATTTCTGACAAATAAATTGATGTTGTGTTTAAGAGACAGAGAAGTATGTACACCTAGTTCACGGTTGGACATTAAAATAGATAGGTGCGAATTTTTGCAAGTGCCTTGGCGCTAAACAATGCTAGACAAGTTCTCACATCTGGCCGACCACTGTATAAATAAAATTAATCACATGGTCAAATTTTATTGCCACCGAGCACGTGACTTGAATTAACGCGTTGTATGACAATAGATAATTCCTTATATCTTTATAGGCCGCTTATTTATCAATTTTAAAGTTCTCCGACAAAAGAATGGTACGAGAATGACAATAACTTGTGGCGCCACCCTTATTTTATTACCCATTGCATACTGGTGTTTTGTCTTATTTTACTTTGGCGCTAGGTATTTACAAGAGACGGAACGAAAACACGGGGATCGTAAAATATGTTTGGCATTCTCTCAATTTTGCACTAAATGTTTTAGTATAATAATTTTTTAGGTGTACATTTGTTCGCAATACCATATTCCTATCTTTAACCAGGTAGGTAGAAGCATAGTGTGTTCTTACACTATGGTAGAAGCAATTAGACTTAAATGACCAAAATCCGTTCTAGTTTTTCTCTAAACGTACAACAGTGATTGTGACACGCAGCGTGAAGTTGTCATTATCAAAGAAGAAAAAGCTAGTCAAACAAAAGACTAGTCTCCTTTTCCGTTATTTGTGTATAAACTTACCCATAGGCATAACGACGTATAAATATTTGCCTGAAGCCAAAGCAGACAATGGGTATAATATAAATATAAATGTAGAACAATTTTGGGATAGAAACTTGTGTTCAATAGCGTAACGTCTGCGAAATAAAGCAAATTAAATGGCAACTTGTTTGCATCAAATAAGAGTTTTTTCGTTTTATTGAATGATCTTTTGGAAAGTATGAAATTGGGTATTATCAAAAGTTTGAAATCAAGCTAATTTTTGTTTTATTACACTAATAAACCATCATAGTTCATTTGTGTTTAATGCTATTAATTATTATTAACAATTCAGCGAATAATTAAACAAATAAATTTGAAAATACGAAAGGGAGGTTAAACGACTGCTTATAGCAGCGGTTCCTAACCTGGGAGTAATTATCCCCGTGGGGGTAAAACTGCAATTTTTAAGGGGTAACAAACATTGTTCATATCTAGTAAAAAATTAATTAAAGCAATGAAAAACAACGGCCAGAAACGTCTTAATATGGAGGACGACATGAGGTGCGCATTAAATGTTACCAAACCCAATATTAAAAGACTTGTCAATTTAAAACAATATCAATCTTCACACTAGTTTTAATTTATTAATTACTTTTAAGTTAAATAACTTTCTGTCTAAGAATTAAAATTTTTAAGATTTTTTGACTAATAAAAATTTGCATTTGCTTATATTGTTTGTATGAAATCATTTTTTCATGGATTTTAAGTTGGGGGAGGGGGTTAAAGTTCATCCCCCTACGTAAGACATATGGGTAACAATATTCGAAAAGTTAGGAACCACTGGCTTATAGGCTGTCAGCAAAGTGACGTAATCGCTCTCATAGCAACGCGTATGTCCTTAGTTACACGTTTAAAAATTCAAAGGTTACAATCATCCCGCTTGCAAACACCATCGATAGCTAAATTGTGCACGTTTCAGATGTTGCATTAAGGCCAATTCTCACCTTACATAAGCGACGCATAGCAGGGCAATTTCTAGGTTCAATTTTCACATAAACAGCGCAGCGCGATTCAACAAATGGGATCGGAGCAGGGATCGCAGGGAACAAACCCCTCGGTTCAGTTCAGTGAGAACATTGCCTCTTCGAGTAGTTCATCTAGTGATCATGAAATGTTTGCTTTGGCAATTACGGTGGATGTTGAAGAAGAAAGGAAAGGAGAGGACAGGACATACTGAGTGCACACAATTTATGAGGCTCATTTTTCTGAAGGCGAATTCTATTTATTGTACGAGTGTTTACTGGATGTGGACTATGCGTCCCCTATGTGAGAATTGGCCTTTATTCGGTTCGGGTACCTACGTGTGCTCCACATTTTAATTTTATAAAGTGTGACCATCAGTGCTTATTCTTGTATTCTCTTTCACGCGTTATAACACAGGGAAACGTATAACATGGCATCACAAGGATTTGTGAAGGCATCCTCCAATAACCTGCCATCCATAGACATTTTTAGGATAAACGATTTTGTTAAGCACCACTCGAAATTTAGTTCCACCGAAAGATGGTGCAGGTACTTGCATCTCTTGTTCTATCAAGCTGACAGTCAAAAATAACTACGTTTGGGTTCATTTTTATTATTCCGCCCATTTGTTTAAATCTCGTATAATTCGCCATATCCTCTTGTAACTGTAAAATGTGACAATAAGAAGTAAATATAAAACTTATCTACATTAATAGATTTTCGCAACAGAAAAACAGTGATTTTGATTTAGACGCATCGTGCCTGGCAGCTTCAAACCATTTCGTGTCTTTTCCCAGTCACTGGAAACTGTTACGAATATTTTGTTGAGTAGGTACTAACGCTGGTGCTTTCACATCATGGTACAACAAATGTTTTATTAAGTGGCAGAGCAAAGCGATGCAAGCTTTATAGGGGAGTCGATGGTGTTCTATTGGAGGTAAGACTAAAACGAAAGACAATGTTTTTATACCGGACTAGTGTCATTTATAGTATACCATGTGTTAACTGCGAGACCAATTATGTAGGCCAAACTTCCCATTGGTTGGAAAGTAGGATGTCCCAACATAAAAGCAACTGCAAATCTACCTCGGCTCAACAATGTGAATTGCCCCAACATGCTAGGACTAATAACCATGAATTTGATTTAAAAATGTAAAAATTTTAGATTCGGAAAAGAATTATTTTAACCGTATCTTTTTAGAAATGTTTTATATAAAAACTGAACCCAATACGATAAATCATAAAACTGACACTCAAAATTTGAGTGCTAGCTACGCCTACATAATTGACTTGGCAGTGAATAAGAATAGAAACAAGAAAAAGTAGTTACTTCCTTATACATTAATAGCTGGCTTTTTATTTATAGTTTGCTTTTATTATTGTTTCAACCTGTATATTGTTATAGTTTATTTATATCCTGCTTTCATTACTGTTTCAACCTGTTATTGTTATAATTTATTTGTTATTTGCTTTCATTATTGTTTCAACTCTGTATATATTATTGTTATAAGTTAGATAACTGTATAACCGTCAAATATTGGTTTTACACCTAATACCATGACAGTCGTTATGCCAAAAAATGATTACATCTTAGCGGCGGTTTACACGTGTTAATCTTAAGTTTAATTGCGCCGGTTTCAATTGTTGTTTTGCATTACTCCCGATGTACTCGTTTTATATAGTCTTCCTTCACCTATTTCATGTATGTTTTTGCTAGTCATTGTACAACTGTCAGTTTTTGTGCTTATCCTCTTTGATTTCTTTTTAATTGTTTGACTTGTAGCAAAATTATGACTCTCAAATCGTTACGAAATATTAACTCATAATAAATGTAGTAAAATTCACTTATTGAATCACATTGATCTCCTTACCTGATTAATTCACACTAATTGGTTCATGATTGAGATCGCAGAATTTTAAATCGTTTCAAACTCATTTTATGCCACACTTTGAAATATAACCTGCATGGAATGAATTGTGGTGACACAAAGCTACTGCTTCAGACCCGAGCAAAATTATGATCGAAAGCGATATAATCTTAGACAGTTGAACAATCACTACTATAGGGGGTTGAAATAATAATTTATAATAGTATTCGAAAGCCCCATAATCACACAATGATTCAAATACCTACTACGACCAAGGGGTTGAAGGGATGGGGCACAGGGTACGGAAATTAATAGCACCATAACTTTATAATCGAGGTATTTTCTCATATGAATCTTATGATTATAGAGATAACATACAATTTCGTTGGAATATGTACATACATAGAAATTCCGGAATCTTCAAAATACAGACAAATTTGAAGCTCTATATCTTTTGAAATAAAAATTTTACGAAAAATAAGTATATAACAAATTTTTGTAAAATGTGATGGTCTATAATTTCTAATAACAATATTTTTTTATATAGTGCACCTATAAAAAGATATGATTGAAAAACTAAAAAACCAACCAAATTTCTTTGGTTTTAGGGGTGGTTCGGGGGAATCACAAGGAGTGGGAGGTCGAAACTTGGATTCTTAACCATCAGATATTCCCCCATGACATGCAAAAAAATTGGAACTACTTTTCGTTTTGCAGGAAATGGTCCATTCCGGACTATGTTGTTAATTCAAAATATAACCCGATCAGCCATCATACTTATTGGTTAACTTCCTCCAACAAGTCATCGGATTACCCCTGTTATGCGTTAAGCATAAGTGAGTTAAAAGCTGTCAGCTCTTGTAAACGAGTTGTGTTTGTGATAAAAAAAGGCGTTGTTATCCTTAATTTTTTTCTTACAGGTTTTTGTCATGGCGTGTCTGGGAAGAATTTCTTGTTATTAATCAATTGTGTGTCAATTTGAATCCCTATTGAAGATCCAGGCAAAGTTAATTTTCACTGTTTGATTCTACAAATTTCTTTTAATCTGAAATATTCAATGCATAATTTGAGTAGTTGGTATCAAGGAAACTTAGGGATTTTGATTCAGGCCTTTTTCAAACTTATAAAAGTTTTAAGGTCAATGTTAAGATTTTTGTTTGTGTCGGAACCCGGTCATAAGAGTAATTTTAAAAAGAGAGAAGAAAATAATGGTAATTTGAGCTAGATAGGGTAGGTGCAGTCTGTTGGGTGGTATTTTGACCGCGTACCATTTCACACACCAGTATTTTTCTTTGCTAAGATAAGAGTTTTTATACCCGCCAGTGTCTGAGGATTCGCAAAGGTTGTATTCTTGTATTTTTATTTACTTTTTGTCGTGACTTGTTCACACCTGGCACCCAAAATTATATCAAACTTGTCAAACCTCGGTGGCTGTTTCACTGGAGGACATGTTTCCCCTGGCTAGCTGTGGCCAATTCCCTTTTCCTTCTTCTCGAGGTTCTCTGCAACGATTCTTTTCCATGTCTACTCGCAAAATCACTTTTTTTTCACTATGGGCAGTTTCGCATTTCATCTGTACTTGTTGCCCCATCAGACATTGGTTACTTAGCATGTTATTTTACAGATGGATATTTCACCTTTGATGTGTAGAGGTGAAAAGCAGCCGGATGTTCTAATCCGCCGACCCGTCTCACTCGAATGACTCATACACTACCCGACTTCACCCGCAAATCTGTCATCATACTAATTCTTTACCGGACCACAAAAATGGTGTATACACTCCTTTTTTATAATAAGAACAAAATATGTTCTCCCTGTTAAAAAGTGATCTTGCGTTGAGTTGAGTTGGTACTTGTTACAGCTTTAACAGTGCAGCCGTAAAGTATCTATTTTCTTACTGTGACAGCAATGAAATTTCGTATAAGAATATTTTGGATTCGATTCGAAAATGTAGGGATTTTTGTCGCACCCCCCTATTTTTGCACGTATTGGAGGCCGTATTCCAATACGAACCCATGCAAATCTTACTTCTAAAGTGCAATTTTGCAAATACCCTCCAAACAGCAAATCCGAAACTTGTCCCATTTGTGACATTAGTAGATGAAGAAAGGGAAATAAATTACTAATTTGTGAAACCGAGACCTCATTCTGCCGTCAAACCTCTCCTTCATTAATCAAAAGCTAATTTCTGTAGATAACCTACACTACATTTAATATGAAAAATGTTTCCAAATTTACTACACATTTACATAATCTTTCTAATATAATGATTTTCGTGACATCACGCCAGGTGCTCATGTTAATAAATTCGAAACAAGAAGCTCGGTTTAACTACTTGCTTCAAACTAAATGGACCAAACGAACTATTTCCGCAAAGTTTGATAAATCGCGTCCAATTAGACGGACATTTAAAATCGTCCACTTACACAATTTCTAATGTGTGAAAACCAGCCTAATACATATTTAGAATGATTTAACGACAACTACAGTAATTTATTACCATTTCTCACGCCGCGAACGCTGATACATGGTTGAGAAATAAGTTGTATTTAAAGTAAGAGAATTTGTTAGACATTGAAAATGAGAAGGAAATTTTTGTGGATAATAGTAATGTGGAGATCAAACAATAGTTCAGCCGTACACTTTACTCTGTCACCCCACGGAACGGGAATAGTAATAAATTCCCCTTGAATTCATTGTGTTTTCAGAAAACTTTGAATACGGAAATGGCACTAGCTAAATGTGGGCAGTTTAATGTCTGTCGTGCAATGCACATCAATAAATGTAGGTGTTCACACAACTAAGATATGCTGTTATTCAAAGCCTTCTGTCACATATTTTAAAGGATTAAATATTGACAAATGAAAGGACTTTCATGCGTGCACATTTAAGTTAGTGGGTCTTACACACATTCGTAACTGAAACTGACGAAAAGTGGTTTATGTCAGGAATAACTGAAATTAATTAAATGGGAGGTTTTAATAAACGTTTATTATTATTTTTTTATTATTATTTTAGTCTTTCTAGTAAGCTACATAAATTAAAGTAAATAAAAAAAAATGTACGCAATCACCGCCGGCATGTTTCTAAAATATTTTTGAACGCTAGGGGCGTGCTGTATTACAGTGGTGTATCAAACTTGCATTTTTTTTAATGGAATGCCCCATATTTTATCACTGATTTGAAACGTACTGAGAAAATATTAAAGTAGCTTTACTCGAACTTACAGCTTGCTATAAAAACAAAATTATTGAGTTACGAAGAAACATTTTAATTTACAAATGTAACTGGTAACACTGTAAACATTTTTCAAAATTTTCACCGCCATTTGGAAATTCTTGATTTAAATAGTTTGTTACATTTACTGAATTGTGCGCAGAGGCACCATCTTGTTGAAATATCATTCCGCGCCCATCTGCTAATGGTATATCATCAAAAAAATTCCTTAGTTCATTTTATAAAGAAATCAAACACTTTTGAGAAGTTAAAGTGCCGCCATAAAAATATGGAACCACAATAATAATATTAACAATTCCGCACCATCGCACATTGCCCGTGATAGTATTACAAGTATGTTACGACACTTAATATTCAGAAAGTTTACGTTTGCGATACGAGCCAGCTTGCGAGTGGAGCAAGTGATTCCGTGTGAATAAGGGTTATTTGTGTTTTAGATATGATGTTATACGGTTATCAGCTTATCACTTCCCATGTCACCGATGGTTGCAAGGATTGCGAAATCTGTGAATTTTTTTCTAATTTGAAAAAGTATGTTTGACTTGGATGAATGCGATCAGGATATTGTGACCGGTATATAATCGCAGGGATTGTCTTGAATTATTGTTTGAGAAATGTAAACATTTCACCATATCTACCTTCTCGTTAATTGAGTATTCTTCCAATTTTACAACAAATAATAATAATCTATGTTATCAATTCAATAAACTTTTTCATAAAGTTATAACAATAAACTAATACAATTGTCAAATTTTGTTTCCATAACCAGCTAAGCCAGGTTTAATTGCCCGTCTAATTATTTTAATATTTTCTTTAATATCTCTAATTCTATTAAGTTTATAAGGGATAACTTATGAAACTTGTTTAAAGCAAAAAGTATTTCCTACCAAATATACAGGGCAGTGCCATTTAAAAAAAAGTCAAAAATAAGTATATCTCCGAAAATTTAAATATTTTTCTTCTGATTTACATTAATTTATGTAGCTTATCAGAAACACTTTAAAACGTTTGTTGTATCTCTAATTAATTCAATATAATGGTAGCACGCAACTGAAGGTCGCACGGAGTTTGAGGTTACTCAAGTTTCTCGACGGAATCAAGTAGGCCGTGAAAAGTTGAGGTGACAGTCCTATCCTCAAAATTCTGGCTATTAGCTCCTTCACCCTTAATTTTGCGAAAAACCCTTAACAATTTAAACGTCAAACTGACGGACGAGTCCATTTCGAAAAAATCGAAGGGGAGTCCCAGGTCGCGGCGCTATTTTTACGAAAATTTGCGAAAATACAAGCAACGGACGGGAGAAATCGACGAAATTGTCTTTACGAAGCGTAAATATAAGCTTTACGATAAGTAAAAGTCATATGCGAAGTTGCTTCCCGCCGCCGGAAACGGCGATGCGCCGTCGAGATTCTATATTTGTCGCCGGAGGCGACGATGCGCCGAAGGCGCATCGTCGAGATATTATTCGCACGGCGATGCGCCGCAGGCGCATCGTCGAGATTCTATTTTGCGTCGGAGACGGCGATGCGCCTCGTCGAGATTTTACACTAATTTCTCACATTTTGGGGGTCTCTCATATAATTCCAAGTCTCGAGACTTTCTATGTAATTGGTAGCAGTTTGTGGAACTGTAGTAGTTCCACAGAGCTGTGAGTAGTTCTAATGTATAGTTTTTATAACCTTGCTTTCTTTTAATGTTTACATTAACTGGAGAGAGCTTAATCTTATTGTAAACCTTTTTGTTATTGTTAAATATAGTTTCAAAGCTACCTAGTTACAATCAAATGGCATCAGGTATACATTTCCAAACGGAAGAAATTATCTCTCGTGAAGTTTGTTTACGTTTCGCATCTGCAAAACGTAGGCCTGAATGAAATGAAAATACAACCCTATTTTTTATAGTACCATATCGTTCGTCGAAATTATACGTGAAGACAAGTTCTAAAGGTAATGCAGGTATAAAACACGTTTAGAACGTTTATTGTGATCTACTTTCAGGTACAGAGACCAGATATAGAGATCGTATTTGCGACATGTAATTTACAAGTACGTCCCCATTTTACCTTCGAAAGGGGGAAAGACATATAATCCAATCCATTGATGTTCATTAAACCGAAATGTTATGTAGTTTTAAGTATAGATACAAATGACATTAGGCTGGCCACATTAAAATCATTTCCATTGAAAGTTTATGTAGGTACCTACTCATATTAACGTGTCTTGAATTGTACTTACAATTTCAAAGAAAAATCCATTAATGTTTAGGAAGGAAACTTCAAAGTGTATAAAGATTGCTTTATTAATAAAAGTCTAATTCTATGTAGTGATTTGTTGCTATAACATTAACGTGATTATTATTAAGATAGTAAGCCCTTTAATATAAAAAGAAGGATTTTATTAGTTAGATAAATACTGGCCACTAATGACAAAGTACACATGTCACATTTAATCACTTGAGGGAAGTGGACTGCTACATTACACTAATGTTTAAAGGAACATTTTCTATAAAGTTACTAGATTATTTCAATTTGAGATCATCTAGATTCTGCGGTTTCTTGGTGTTTCATACCTACATAGTTTCTAGAGAAATTCATAAATCTAAATATAAATTTACTTCTATCTATTTTGTGCTAAATTGATGTGGATCATGAGAAAAATATTAAAAAATACATGTACACTTTGTACACATTATGCCTTGCATGCAGCAAGTCGTTTCACATTGTATGTGCATGTTAAAAAACAATGTATTAGTTATTAACAACACATCCAAAGTACTTATTACACATGGGGTTGTTTTAGCCTCCTGTAGAACAAGTTTATTCTTATCGGGAGAATTTTCTTTACGATTTCTCCACGTACAGAGTCTACATGCTATAATAGAAATCCATGAAAATAATGGGTTCATTTTGAGTGGTCGTGAGGAGTTTGTGTAGCACCTATTCCTTATTTGTTGTTTATGAATGTATTATAGGCATGCAAATATGATTTTTAAAATTGTTCACGATTTCTAACACAATCCTTATAATATGTATAGGTAGGTACCTATACGGTATACTTGAAAGCATAAAAATTTTAAGACAAAGAAGTTTTTACAATTTTGTTGGAACCTATAGGTAGTGTTTCGTAGGTAGTAATTCACATGCCTTTGCATAGGAGATTCTTTAGAAATGGACTCATCCTCAAGCAAGTATTGGATAACTTAAGGTGCTGTGTATTACAGTATCGTGTCCTCCAATGGTAATAAGTATATTTGAAGTACGAGCTTTTATACCTTTTTATAATGATAACGTAGTTTGCTGTTTGGACCAAGTGGTAGTAGGTGGTCGCTTTAATAGTAGTAAACTATGTGAACATGTAGAAATAAAAGTGAAAGGTAACGAACTAAAACTAACACTTCGCTACCTTCCTAAGCATGAATATTTCATGTGACGAGATGCTTTCGTTTCCGCTAGAATCTTGCACATACTTTTTGCTCTAACCAGCATATAAACTGATGAATAACCTCCTATAGGACTTCTTCTTGAAGAACAGGGATAATTTGTTACATCAATAATAAATTTTCATACCATTTCTATCGTAAATGTCTATGCTACGTAGCAACATGCACATCGGCATGAATTTTTGGTCGACATCAAGTCGATTACTCGAAATTGTGCAAATGTAGGTTTGTATACGATGACATTTTCATAACAACGATAAAACACGTTAAATTCCCTTCAAAATGGTGTTTTTTACATAAAATTGTAATGTCCCAGATTTTTTGACAGTTCCCGTGACAGTTGTATAGATGGCGCCATTTGAAAAAAATACATCTTCTGTATCGGCGCATGCGCAATAAACCGTTCAAATAATACCACATTTCAACCGCGTAAGTTCATTTGAACGTTGCGGCGGTTCCGTCGATGTAAGTCGACGTATTTTTTTAGGAAGTAGTGCTTTTTAGCGCAACTTCCATTGGGAAGTATTCCCTGACGTGTACCATGGCGTACTGCGTTGAGGGGTGTACACGTAGTGTATAATACTTCCCTAAGAACAACATAGTTCCCTTTCAGCTCATTCTTCGGTTAGGGGGTTTTGTTTAGGTCATTTCCGCTGATAGTTAGTTCCGCTTTCTCCGCTCGTTCGAGTAAAGATAGTGTTTGGATGTAGGTTAGTTAGTTAGCTTAGGTTAGGGGGCTAATAAATCAAATCTCTGGACGTAGTCAAACGTTGTTCAGTAACGCGAGTTTTAAACGTCTCACTTGGAAACAATAAAAAAAATGAAACTAAACAGAGAAACAAAAATTCTTAGTGAAAATAAACAGTTCCACAACAAACAGCTTTGGACATTAGGATATTTGTAGTTTTGAGAATTTTTTTAACTTTTTAAATTTCCTAATGGAACTCTGCGAGCAACCCTTCACCTAAGCAAAAAGACCTAGGACTTTCGATTCTTGGCGCACGTATCTCCTATCCAATGCCGAGCGAGCCGAAGGAGAGTTCGGAATAGCTAGGGCTTTTCCTTACACTCTACATCGATTATTTCTTTTAATACAAATTCAAACAACAATTCTAAATGAAGCTAAACAAAATGTGACACCAATCAGCTTTGCACATTAGATTATTTGTAGATTTAGGATTTTTTTTTAAATACAAATTCAAACAAAAATTCTAAATGAAGCTAAACAGAGTGTGACACTAAGCAGCTTGGGACATTAGGTTATTTGTAGATTTAAGAAATTTTTTTTAAACTTTTCGAAATACAAATTCAAACAAAAATTCTCTCCCCAACCAAGTAAACTAACTAAATAAAGACTTTCGATTCTTACTACACGCGCCTCGTATACCAATGCCGAGCGAGCGGAAGGCGAGTTCGGCATAACTCTGTCCCTCCCTTAGAGTCGTCTCTCTACGTCCACGGTGGCAAACGACATTTGCCAACGGCCAAACACACAGTACATTTTTTTACACCAATGCCGAGCAAGCCGAAGGCGAGTTCGGCATAGCTAGGGCTCTCCCTTAGATTCGTCTCTCTCCGTCCATGGTGGCAAACGACATTTACCAACGGCCAAACATACAGTACATTTTTTTTACACCAATAGGCGAGTTCGGCATAGCTAGGGCTCTCCCTTAGATTCGTCTCTCTACGTCCACGGTGGCAAACGACATTTATCAACAGCCAAACACACACTACACTTTTTTTCATACCAATGCCGAGCGAGCCGAAGGCGAGTTCGGCATAGCTAGGGCTCTCCCTTAGATTCGTCTCTACGTCCACGGTGGCAAACGACATTTAAATTTTTGTTTAACTTTTTTGAAATACAAATTTCAACAAACATTTTTAATAACCCTTCCCCCTAACGAAGTAAAATAATCTAGGACTTTCGATTCTTAACACACGCGCCTCGTATACCAATGCCGAGCGAGCCGAAGGCGAGTTCGGCATAAACCAACCGCCGTCCCGAATGTCGGGGTCGATAAACGGATCCG
>NW_022170403.1:16925221-16984212 GCF_008802855.1 Photinus pyralis | reverse complement strand
ACCCAGTTTAATTTAGTGACCCAGTGACCCAGTTGACCCAGTGACCCAGTCCAACTCTGTTTGTATGAATCAATGTTAAGGACGCAATTTCCAAACGTCACCATCTTCATATCTTATAACACATATTTGTAAACTGCTTTGTGTTGTTTTTAGTTCTACACTGAAGGCTGCAGAGGCTGAAGCATGGCTAAACGAAGAATGCCAACTTTAGATCAAGCGAGGGGGGGGGGGGGGGGGGGGTATTGGTAAGATGAGATTCTGCTCAAATGTACTAAGGAAAACTGCGAAGCCTATGGAGTGGTGGAAATTGAATCTTCAAAACTACTATTGAGGCGCTTGAAAATCTGTCGAAAAATATATCTGAGAGGCAAACATTTTGATTAAGTGACAATGTGCTAAAGGAAAAAGGTAGGAGGATATTGCTTATTGGTTTAATGTGATTTAAACTTTTTTAGGAACAAATAGAAAACAAATTTAAAGATTTTACAACAGTTATTACAAGACCGTGAAAGATCCCTTTCAGAAGCTCTGACATACTTCAGTTTTGTAAGAGAATGTAGTGAAATGCAAGAATGGATGAACGACCAACAAGCGAAGGCAGCTTCAGAAGATTACGGAACAGATGTGGAACATGTCGAGTTACTCATACAAGCATTTGATACATTTTTAGCTAGTTTAAATAACAGCGAATTACGAGTACAAAATTGTATTGATAACGGAAACAAACTGATAGCCGCCGAAAATAAGCACAAAAGAAAAATTGAACAAAAAGTAACGGAAGTCAAAGATCAATGGGAAGACCTAATAGAACTGGCTCAAGCGAGACACGAAGCTCTCGCTGGTGCTAAACAAGTTCACATTTTCGACCGGACTGCAGACGAGACTATTGCCTGGATTATTGAAAAAGAGGCAAATTTGGTAATCGATACTTACGGGCAGGACTTGGAAAGCATACAGGCTTTAGTTCGTAAACACACAGGTTTCGAAACCGAACTGGTTGCCGTCAAGGAGCAAGTGAAAGCCATTGAACAAGAGGCACATCGTCTTAGTGAACTATTTCCAGATGCTGAAGAGCACATTGAAGTTAAACGAGAAGATACCTTAAACGCGTGGGAGGAGTTGCAAACCAAAGCCGAGCATCGAAGGGAGAATCTTCAGCAGTCTGAACAACTTCAGACATACTTCGATCAATATCAAGATTTGATGTGAGTATATAAGTGTATAGTCATCATCAGTTCCTGGCATCACAGGTCCTAGTCACGAACTTATAAATTAAGATGGACTGCTGATCAAACAGTTGCATAGAGGTAGAAATGGCCCTAGCATGGGCTTCGCCATGATGTGCACATTCTAGTTATTTTCTAGGGGAATTTTCCTAGTGCTCAAGTTTTGAGACTATTGCAGCTTTGGAAAATGACATGTGTCACAGTAATTTATTTAGAAAATGTGAGGTTAATGTTGGGGTAATGCTTGTTTATTAGTTGATCTGAATTTCGCGCCATGTGAGTGCACATCATGGCGGCCCCCATGTAGGTGTCATTTGTTAATTCAGCATTAGCAGTCCATCTTAATTTATAAGTTCGTGGTCCTAGTGCTCTTCCTCCACTCCACAGGTCCTTCCATCACGTTTCTTGGAAAACAGTTTTTTCTCAACACACAAAAGATTTTTCTTTTGTGAATTGGTGTCCATGATTTTATTTCTAGTACTTCCTCTTTCCTCATCCTGCCTTTCAAAACCTTTATTCATATCCACATTTCCAAAACTTCTATTCATTTTTCGTCCTCCATCATTCTGTCCATGCTTCACAACTATAGAGCATTACGGTCCAGACAAACCATTTTGCTAGTTCATTTCCTCGCCTTTTACATCCACTGTTTGCTGAATTTTTGCCCACAATATAGCTGGGGCATATGTGACCATGGGTCTGATGATAGTTTCGTACGGCCATTTAGTCATTAGGTGTTACGCCCCAGTTCCTGCCCAGTAGCCATCTACAGGCCTGGGATCCCAGGGTCGCCTTTTTTATCACCTTACCCATTTGGGAGTTCCACGTTAACTTCTGGTCAAAGTTCACTCCTAGGTATTTGACCTCTTTACAAAGATTGATGTTCGTGCCCCCCCTCCCCCCCCCCATACTAGGTGCCCTTATGTTGCGCTTCTTCCTTCTGGTAAAAGGTACCACCACACTTTTGAGCAGATTATCTGTAGACCACCTTTTGTGTGATGTTCAGATGTTTACTAGAGATTACTATATGGCCAGATCGTCTGCATACCTTTGCATATAATAACCTTTTTGTGTTAGTTGGTCATCACTGTGACTGACTCCACACCTAGCCTTGCCATTATCTTCCTGCTCTTCAACATGGATTTTATCCAGTCTATTCTTGTGGAGATTGGGCTTTTATTTCCAGCGGCCACTTTGATGCTTCATGCAAGGTGTTATCGAAAGCATCCTCTACATCCGCAAACCTGGTTAGAGCCACCTCTTTTGACATGAGCACCTTTTCAAGTTTGCATATTAAACTATGTAGGGCCGTGATTGTTGATTTTCCTTTTTGATGGGCGTGTTGTTGAGGGTGAAGCGGATGTTTTGTTAGAACTTCGTTTCTCAGGAAGCTTCAACGAGAAGGAGATGAGACTGTTAGATATGCCTTAGGCAAGTGGATTGAGCGTCCTGACCCTTTTGGTATGAACACCACATTTACCTCCTGCCCCGTTACCAGAAGCTGGCTCTGTAGTACATATAATTTGCAATATGTGCCCAACAACCTCCGCTAGGTGTCTTAAAGAGTTTGAAGGCCATTAGGGCCCATTCTACCTTCTCCTGTATGATGATTTTTGAGGCTTCGCTTTTAATCCTAATTTACAGGTCTGGGGTGGATCGCACCCCACAGCCACTTTCAATGTCCATAAGTTTTTTTTCTTTCAATATTTTGGCCTGGGAGCTCGAGTACCTTCCAAGTTTAGTCTTTTCTATCTGGGGTTCGTTCCACCCCACGCCCGTAAACTTGAAAGTTTTAGTGGCCAGTAAACTAGGGTTAATTTGGGTGGGTAGAATCCAAATCAATTCGTACTTTTTCGATCAGACTTCTCAATCAAAAGTTATAGACTAGAAACCAATTTCGAAAAAAAATTCAAAGGGCTGTAACCTTTGAACTAGTAGCCCAATCTTGGAACTGTTTGAAATTATGGATTCTACAGGCCACATTCTATAAGAAAATTTTTTTTCCGAGTCGATCTGAGACAATTTTTTTTTCGGGGCTCAAAAAAAGGCAGTGTATAACCTTCCTTTTTTACCAAAAATCGACTACACAAAAATTTCTCGGGAAAACACTTTTTCTTATTAATTTTGGTGCGTAGAATCCAAAACAATTCGTACTTTTTCGATCGGATTTCTCAATCAAAAGTTATGGACTAGAAACCAATTTCGAAAGAAAATTCAAAGGGCTGTAACTTTTGAACTAGCAGCCCAATTTTGGAACTGTTTGAAATTATGGATTCTACAGGCCACATTCTATAAGAAAATTTTTTTTCCGGGTCGATCTGAGACAATTTTTTTTTCGGGGCTCAAAAAAAGGCAGTGTATAATAACCTTCCTTTTTTACCAAAAATCGACTGCACCAAAATTTCTCGGGAAAACACTTTTTCTTATTAATTTTGGTGCGTAGAATCCAAAACAATTCGTACTTTTTCGATAAGACTTCTCAATCAAAAGTTATAGACTAGAAACCAATTTCGAAAGAAAATTCAAAGGGCTGTAACTTTTGAACTAGTAGCCAAATCTTGGAACTGTTTGAAATTATGGATTCTACAGGCCACATTCTATAAGAAAAATTTTTTTCCGGGTCGATCTGAGACAATTTTTTTTTCAGGGCTCAAAAAAAGGCAGTGTATAACCTTCCTTTTTTACCAAAAATCGACTACACCAAAATTTCTCGGGAAAACACTTTCTTATTAAATTTGGTGCGTAGAATCCAAAACAATTCGTACTTTTTCGATCAGACTTCTCAATCAAAAGTTATAGACTAGAAACCAATTTCGAAAGAAAATTCAAAGGGCTGTAACTTTTGAACTAGTGGCCCAATCTTGGAACTGTTTGAAATTATGGATTCTACAGGCCACATTCTATAAGAAAATTTTTTTCCGGGTCGATCTGAGACAATTTTTTTTTCAGGGCTCAAAAAAAGGCAGTGTATAACCTTCCTTTTTTACCAAAAATCGACTGCACCAAAATTTCTCGGGAAAACACTTTTTCTTATTAATTTTGGTGCGTAGAATCCAAAACAATTCGTACTTTTTCGATCAGACTTCTCAATCAAAAGTTATAGACTAGAAACCAATTTCGAAAAAAAATTCAAAGGGCTCTAACTTTTGAACTAGTAGCCCAATCTTGGAACTGTTTGAAATTATGGATTCTACAGGCCACATTCTATAAGAAAATTTTTTTTCCGGGTCGATCTGAGACAATTTTTTTTTCGGGGCTCAAAAAAAGGCAGTGTATAACCTTCCTTTTTTACCAAAAATCGACTACACCAAAATTTCTCGGGAAAACACTTTTTCTTATTAATTTGGGTGCGTAGAATCCAAATCAATTCGTACTTTTTCGATCAGACTTCTTAATCAAAAGTTATAGACTAGAAACCAATTTCGAAAAAAAATTCAAAGGGCTGTAACTTTTGAACTAGTAGCCCAATCTTGGAACTGTTTGAAATTATGGATTCTACAGGCCACATTCTATAAGAAAATTTTTTTTCCGGGTCGATCTGAGACATTTTTTTTTCGGGCCTCAAAAAAAGGCAGTGTATAACCTTCCTTTTTTACCAAAAATCGACTACACCAAAATTTCTCGGGAAAACACTTTTTTCTTTTTAATTTTGGTGTGTAGAATCCAAAACAATTTGTACTTTTTCGATGAGACTTCTCAATCAAAAGTTATAAACTAGAAACCATTTTCGAAAGAAAATTCAAAGGGCTGTAACTTTTGAACTAGTAGCCCAATCTTGGAACTGTTTGAAATTATGGATTCTACAGGCCACATTCTATAAGACATTTTTTTTCCGGGTCGATCTTGAGACAATTTTTTTCTCGGGGCTCAAAAAAAGGCAGTGTATAACCTTCCTTTTTTACCAAAAATCGACTGCACCAAAATTTCTCGGGAGAACACTTTTTCTTATTAATTTTGGTGCGTAGAATCCAAAACAATTCGTACTTTTTCGATCAGACTTCTCAATCAAAAGTTATAGACTAGGAACCAATTTGAAAAAAAATTCAAAGGGCTGTAACTTTTGAACTAGTAGCCCAATCTTGGAACTGTTTGAAATTATGGATTCTACAGGCCACACTCTATAAGAAAATTTTTTTCCCGGGCCAATCTGAGACAATTTTCTTTTTCGGGGCTCAAAAAAGGCAGTGTATAACCTTCCTTTTTTACCAAAAATCGACTACACCAAAATTTCTCGGGAAAACACTTTTTCTTATTAATTTGGGTGCGTAGAATCCAAATCAATTCGTACTTTTTCGATCAGACTTCTCAATCAAAAGTTATAGACTAGAAACCAATTTCGAAAAAAAATTCAAAGGGCTGTAACTTTTGAACTAGTAGCCCAATCTTGGAACTGTTTGAAATTATGGATTGTACAGGCCACATTCTATAAGAAAATTTTTTGTCCGGGTCGATCTGAGACAATTTTTTTTTCAGGGCTCAAAAAAAGGCAGTGTATAACCTTCCTTTTTTACCAAAAATCGACTACACCAAAATTTCTCGGGAAAACACTTTTTCTTATTAATTTGGGTGCGTAGAATCCAAATCAATTCGTACTTTTTCGATCAGACTTCTCAATCAAAAGTTATAGACTAGAAACCAATTTCGAAAAAAAATTCAAAGGGCTCTAACTTTTGAACTAGTAGCCCAATCTTGGAACTGTTTGAAATTATGGATTCTACAGGCCACATTCTATAAGAATGGTGCCTTTATCTTGAATCTTACATGCTTATGGCCCGAGAGTGAAGTCTCGTCTGATACATCAGTTAGCAATTCACCCCCTCTTCTTTATGTGTATGCTGTTCCATTCTACATGGTGCGCGTTGGTCCTCAAACATTTTTAATTCCGTTTTCAGTATAAAATCTGCTTGCATCTCCACAATTCACCTCCCCCTACCCTTCCCATCTAGCTCCACTTATACCAATTACATTGAAATCATTCTTGATCTTGAGCTTTTCCTCTTATGTTCTCGCCCTTCATTTTTTTGAGCATACTTTCTTCCCACACTGTTGGCTCCTCTGCCTTTGGGGCTAATTTTTCATCATAGCTAATAGGGCACCCCTCCCTCTACCCGCTCATTCGCCTTCCAAGGGGGTCGTTGGTACTTGTTAGATGATTGACTTTGTAATGTGGAAGTCAATCAGTTTCCATTTCCTACTCAGTTAGAAATAGAGTGGGGTTTTGACAAGTGTATTTCAATTAATGGCAGCATGTTTTCCTTTTAGGGCGTGGATAAACGAAATGTTAGCCAAAGTTACAGCCCCCGATCTACCTCAAGATGTATCAGCAGCAGAAGTGTTAATAGAACATCACAAAGAGCATAAAGTCGAAATTGACGCAAGAGGCGATATAATTAAAGACTTCTATCAAACCGGGCACCGATTAATACAAGACCAGCATTTTCTGTCGCAGGAAATTCAAGATCGTATCGATGTGTTACGTCATCGGATGGATCACTTAAATCATATTTGGCACCAGCGGGCGATTATTTACGATCATAATTTGGATGTGCAGCTGTTTAAGCACGAGGCCAACTTACTAGAGAACTGGATGATCGTGCGCGAAGGTCCTCTACGTGAGTCACAATACGGCGATAGTATTTTGCAAGTAGAGGAACTGATAAGGAAGCACGAAGATTTTGATAAAACCGTTGAGGCGCAAGAAGAGAAATTCATCGCGCTAAAACGGATTACGCTAATCGAAGAGGCGTTTGCCAGGCAGCTGGAGGAGGAAGCGAGAGAGAAGCAACTGGAACGACAACGACAAGAACAGGAACGATTATCTCAACGTAAACGCATGGAAGTCCAACGTATCACTGAGCAAAGACGGTTAGAAGAGCAAAAAGAACGTCTACCTTCCTCAGTTCCAGAGGAGCGAATGAATGGAACTTCTCACGTTGAGGATAACAATAACGCCGCCACGCCGACTTCCTCCTTAACCAAATCGAATTCAGTGGCGCATATGTTTGGGGATAGAATTCGCAAAAATTCCGACGGTATCGTTAAAAGAGCAGAAAGTATGAAGGTGTCTACTATTACTAAGCCAGTCAAGAAGACGCCATCATTTACAACGCGAAGAAGAGCCGGGTCATTCAGAAATAAAGCGGCTATTTCAGAGAACGAATTACCGCCTGTTGAAGCTCAAGCATTCTTGGAGCGCAAACAAGTGCTATCGGCCGGAGGACGGCGTGCACAGAATAGAACGTGGAGAAATTATTACACTGTATTGTGTGGGCAACTGTTGTGCTTCTTCAAAAATAAAGACGACTTTGTTATTAGCAAAGCCATCGCCTCTCCTTTAGGGATTTATAATGCAGTTTGTGCTATTGCGGATGATTATTATAAGCGCAAGTTCACATTTAGACTAAATAGTTCAGATGGAGCCGAATTTTTATTCTCGTGCAATTCAGAGACTGAAATGTTAGACTGGGTACATAAAATTTCATTCCGTGCAAAGTTACCTCCCAGTCAGCAGCTGATTAACCTCGAAGTTCACAAGGTTAGTGCTTTCGTTTATATTATCGATAATAAAATGTTAACCACAGGATTATCATGAGATGGACGTTAGCTCACAGTCAAGTAGAACATCTAGTCCCGACATTAGTGATACAGTGGTAATGAGACATGATCCACAGTTTCAAAATGGCGCATCGCAACATCAGCCACCATGGCGGCACACACTTACAGGTATAGACATTGTTTAAATATGATAGTATTATGCTCATGTAAAACAGGTAAGCAAACATTTAATTTTACTAATTTTATATTAATTCGTGCTAAAATTATGATAACATGTTACTGACAAGAACCATAATGCAAAGAAATGTTAAGCGTCTTTATTGTGTGACAAACCATATGATCATTTAGTTTTCTTTCCGTTCCAACTAAAACCATCACCATAACTGTCTTATTATTGGAGGTAGGAATTAGCAAAAAATATGAGCATTACTCAGTAGCTGAAGAATAAAGTGGTCAAATCAGGAAAACAATTGAGCATCAGATTTAGGTATTCAACAAAAGAACATTTTGCTTGTAAAAACTACAACTGCAAACAAAAGAATGGCAGCCAAAATGTCAATAAGTACAAAAAAAAACTGACTGTTATTAATTATTTGAGAGCGGTTATGTATTTCTGCAAGATACATCTGAATTAACTACGTTTACATAGTATCGCAATCAATAGAACAGAATAAGTGTGTAGGAAACCCTTTGTATGGTACTGCACGGATCCTCTCCAATCCTCAACAGCATACCAACCACAGTGCAGCTCTGTTCCTATAATTACCTACTTACTTATTCTGTTCTATCGAATGCATCAGCTACTATGTAAACATACATAATTCAGATGTAATACATCTGTAATACACCAATAACGTGGGCGCAATTTCCAAAAATCTTCCTTTAAACATACAAGGTGGTCCATTTAAAAAATGTTGAATATCTTGATTACCTGCTAATTACTAAATTGTTTTTTGGTATGACCATTGTGGTGCTGACTGAAAAATGGCATGTGGTAGTTTAACTGAATTTGTAGCTCCAACAATAACAGTCTCCAATGGGATATTAAAAAATGGCGAACTTTGCGCGCAAATGGAAATTTCCATGGTCTACTAGAGTTCTTTCTATCACCCTTTCTCCTTGATATTCTTGTAAATGACAATCCCTGCACAAAATGGTCTGCAGTTTTTAGAACAATAGTGAGTTCACTTGTAATTTTTCTGTTCCTAACTGGTTAAAATGATTAATGTGTTAAAGATTTCTATGTTTAGTAAGTTTGTGACAGTCCTTCCTTTTTCAGTAATTAGAGCGCTTATGTTTGTACACATGGAGCGTGTGTTTCTTTAGCATTATGGTAAATTTTTGTGGTTGTACAAATTACTTAATTTAATATTAACCGTGTGCTAAAACGTCCAATACAATTTGGTTCTTTAACATTTACTAATTTAGGAGAAAATCCACCACCGTTACCTATGAGCGAGCCACCAAATAACTCTCACCCCGTACGTCGTCATCACACGCTAGAAACTAGTGGAAACCTTCATGGTTAGTTATACAGCAGCATGTTTGTCTTACCGTTTCATTTTCCAGTCTGTATACGTCACTCGCTTTAGCTTACCTTTCTTCTTTTTGCTTCTGGATGTTAGTTTTGCATTCTTAACAATACAGTGTGTGTTTCATAGGACATTACGGAGAATCGAGCAGTAATAAATCGGAATGGGCTACGCCGACCAGGCCGAGTTCAACTATACAACCTAATGATCATAAAAAATCGTCTCGGATCATGGACCTCTTTAGAAAAAAACGTCATTCACAAATATAAGTTAATATTGTAAAGTATATTGTTATAGTTTTTCTTAGTTTATAAGAACCGAAAGTATTGAGGCATCTACTTTAATGAGAGTACCTAAGTAAATATATATTTGTAAATATATGTAATATGGATAAATTAAATATTATCAAATTCTGTTACATAAAAGATACACACGTTTTCTAATGTATACTTATTGTTTTCCAATTAATATAATCTATATAACTTATGGTAAATTGTTGCCCACCATTATTATCTCGTAATTGTTTTTATTTAACATAACTGTCGACCAATTGCAAATATACACAATCAAAATAAAGAACGGAACCGTTAGCAAGCCGCTGGTTTTGAAATCGTCGCTAATTAGGTACCATTAGAAAACGAAAAAAATTTGACAATCTAATTTCTTTTTCTTGATTTAAAGCATCCTTAAAAACTATTCTCCCATTGAAATATTACTATGGACATTAAGTAGGTAATATCAAAGAGTAATATACTCTTTGGTAATATATAGAGCATAAATTTTAACTTCAATCTCTCTCATTAAAAATTCCTATGCTCAATTCTAAAATATACATGTCAATCTTAGACCATATAGTACATGGACTGCTATTCGCCCTATGCTTTCAATACAAAATGGATGGTCACGAATAGAGGGCACTGTAGTCGTGGGTATGTGAATCTCAGGGTAAACTAAAGTCGTGTAAACACCACTAGGATCGCTTAAAGAGCAGCTTTATAGTAACCGCGTAGTACGGGAAGCTTTAAATACTCTTCATTATTTACTATACGTCCTCAAATAAGAATAAGTCTGCTTTTTTTGGGATATCTAGGCGATTAATTAATTGACGTTTGTTAATTTATAGGTTGACAGTCTCAAATCGTGTCTAATCGGACAACTTCGGACAGACTCGTTTACCCTGAAATTCACATACCCAGGCGATGTCCTTGACCATATTTTAGTTACAATTAGCAGTCCATGTACTATATGGTCTAAGATGTCAATACATTGATATGTCTGACAGTTATGTAACCCAATTTACACACTAGATACGTATTCGCCCGATTTATTTGTTGCATATCATAAAGGGAATTTGACGTGTATAGTTTAAAATTGAACATAGTTTTATATGCAGGAGATTTGTAATGTTCAAACAAAGAGTACTCTTTGGTTCAAATATAGTAAAAACAACAATAAATAATTTATTTTCCTATTTGACTATCGATTTTAACATTTTTATCATGGCTTATCATTATTTTTACTATATGTTTGCAGATTTAATTAATGTGTAATAGAAACAACCTACAAATCACTATTGACAGTAACACATTTAGATAGTCAAAAAAGAAAATGACTTATTTGTTGTTTTTACTATGCTTACCGACTCCACAACAACAAAAAATGGAGAAATTCATTTTTGTGTAGTTGGAGGCCATTGACGTTCCACAATGCAATTTTGATAAACTGACATCTTGTGCATTGTATAAGTTCTTTTTCTTTACTGATTGGCTCTATGGTTATTTGCTGCCGAGTCGTTCGATGTTATATACCTATGTCTTTGTTTTTATCGGAGGGTTCTAAGTCTACTAAGAATGGGTTAGAGGTTGCTTTGTTTTTCTACTTCTGCCGTTTATTATATTATATGTATCTTATGCCCTTCTTGTGCAAGTTCATCCACTACTTCTTAAGTATTGGTTTTGTGATGTAAGTGTTTTATTGCTATTCTGAACAACCGTTCTTCTTTTGGTTGGTAGGTGATATGCAGTGGTCGAAGTGGCAAATATTTTTTACCGGTATGGCTGAACTGATAAAATCTTAGTATTGTATGTATGCGTATATTATCATGAAAAAACTTTATCCGTTATGCCTATGTGGATAAATTTATTACCGGTATGTTTCACAAAAACCAAAAATCTATCGGTATGCCATACCGCCGCATACCGCCTCACTTCGACCACTGGTGATATGTGATGGGATGTTACAGTTTATTTTTATTGTGTTAGTCTAGTGGAGTACTGTTCTTCATTAAGTATTTCTGCTTATTTATTGATCATGTCTACAGTCTACACAATTTATGACTCCGTATATGATGATTAGAGGTGGTTTTCGGTTTGCTTGTGTTTGTTTTAGTATTGTCTTTGTCTTTTGCTAAGACGCTAAATTTACTTCCGACTGTGAGTTGCCTTATTTACTTAAGTATATTATTGTGATTTAATATAATATGTTTATGCTTTATTGTGTTGTTAGTATTAGCATGTAGTAGTTTAGAAATGGCCATCCGTGTAATTTTGCGAGTTATTTTATTACTTACCTACATTATCTTAATCTACTGTTAGTTATTCGGATTCCTACGCGCCTAATGGTTTAATCCAAACAGAGTGTTCCAGTTGCTCTTTTCTGTCAGTTTTCTAAACGAGGCCGATATACCTAAGTACATTTCTAGTGAATTTTATCATGTGTAAGTACCTACCTAGTTTGGATGCTGGATGTATGTGGAGATTTTCTGAACTTGAACATCTTGGATTTATTTCTATACAAAATACAAGATGGCCGACCACTTGAATAATAAGGATCTCTTATATATGTCTTCAAAGGGATTTTCTCAAGACGGTAGACACATGTTTGGTTGGCATACTTCAATGAGTCTGATTCTGTTCTTATATTTGTGGTTTTTTGGGATAGATTGCCTACTGTCTTCCAGTGTCCTTTTTCCTTTCCTATTTGCATATTACAGTTTCCCAGTAAAATTTGAATATGTTCTTTTGTACCAACATTTTTGTTTTTTTTATTCTAAGTTACTTGGTACATTTACAGTTGATTATATTTTTATGTACATACCACAAGTGCCATGGGTGCCTAAAAGTGGTGCACCCTTTCCAACTATAATTTAGGTATCTGTTGTACTCTTGAAGATCCAATAATATACGAGGTGTGGCAATTAAATTCCGATAATTTCTAAATAAAATACAGGCAAATTAAGTGAGCAACAAAACTTTATTAAAGCCCTTCACAGTAGTCCATTCCTAACTCAGAATAGCTTTCCAACGTTTCTCCCATGATTGGAAGCACCCTTGATAATCCTCCAAAGTTAGGCCTTTCAAGAAGACGGTCGCAGCCTCCTGGACGGCCTCTACACTGCCATGGTGGGTTCCTTTGAGGTGACTCTTCATTTTAGGGAACAAGAAGAAGTCACAGGGGACCAAGTCAGGGCTGTAGCCAGGGTGGATGCGGTAACGTTGGGAGTTTTTTTGGCCAAATATTCGCATTTGTTTTTGTTGGATTGTGAGAATTTTGGCCACCATTTTCGCGCACAGCTTCCGCATGCCTAAATCTTAATGTAACATCTGCCGAATTGTTTCTTTATTTATATTTAACTCGTATGATAACGCACGAAGGGTTAGGCGACGATCAGACAGGACTAGCTTGCGAAGACGGTCGACATTTGCGTCTGTGCATGTGAGAATTGGCGCCCGTGGCCGTGGGTCGTCAGCCAACGATTCACGACCATTTTTTATCCGTTTTGCCCATTCAAAACACGTGGTTGTGACAGACACTCGTCTCCATACACCTGCTGTTATTTTCGTAGGATTTCTGTAGGTTTTTCACCAGTTTTGACCAAAAATTGGATTACAGCACATTGCTTAAAAATTAAGTCGGTCATTACTGCAACCGAGTTAAAAAACTTGTCTTCGAAGAACACCCTTAAAAAATGAAGTACACAGCCGATCAACTTGAAATCTTCAGTACGACTGAGCGGGTGAATTGCTCAGACCATATAGTACATGGACTTGCTATTATCCCTATGCTTTGAATGCAAAATGGGTGGTCACGGATAGAGGGCACTGTAGTCGTGGGTATGTGAATCTCAGGGTAAACTAAAGTTGTGTAAACACCACTCGGATTACGTAAAGAGTAGCTTTTATAGTAACCGCGTAGTACGGGAAGCTTTAAATACTCTTGACTATCTTCTATACGTCCACAAATAAAAATAGGTTTGGCATATCTAAACGATATTAATTAATTGACGTTTGTTAATTTATAGGTTGAGTCTCAGATCGTGCCTAATCGGAAAACTTCGGACAGACTCGTTTACCCTGAAACTCACATACCCAGACGATGTCCTTGACCATATTTTAGTTACAATTAGCAGTCCATGTACTATATCGTCTAAGGTGAATCAAAGATCATACTACTTTGGGTGAATTGATCTAGCCAGGCGCCGGTCATGCAGTGTTGCCAGTTAGCACATCAAAGCAAAATTCTCGGAATTTACTTGCCACACCTCGTGTGTTTCCAGTCATTTGTGTCTTTGTCAGTAATTTAAACATGATTGTTGGAGGGCTAGTATCCGAATTTGTTGTCTGTCTAACTCTGTTACTAGATTGTGTAGTTCAGGGTTGAATGAGAGCTTTTGTAATATACAAGTAAACTAAGACTAAATATGACAGTTGGACGGCAAATTATATACCTACAGCAATTAAACTTTGCCTACAACTTTACCTTGGCACTATAGCGCGTTCGCACCTTCAAATTCAGTATGGTGCTTATAGACATACAGTACATGCTTGCCAACCGTGACAATGACAGCACAAGAAGATTGTTTTGTTTTAATACTTCAATTTAATCATATGTCAATTTGACATCAATGCGGTCAGAAACAAGGATAGTATTATCAAAGAATGACGCAAACTAGTAAGAGAGGCAATTAGTCCATAAGACCCCATACTGCATGTGGAGGTGCGAACGCGCTATAGAAATCAGGTTTTGTCCAGTCCTACCGAAATTTAGAGGTCCTACTCCCTTCGGGGGGTAATGAGTAGGGGGTAAATTTTAAAACGTGCACATTTTACAAACTAGGCAAGTGAAGTGCCATTTTCCGTGTAATTTTTTCCGCTGAAGCCAATGAGACCATACTTATAGGATCAATATTTTGCGAGATATGAATGGAATAATATTATAATTGTTGCTTCGAATATTGTTTTCAGATAGGTAATTATGTGATATGTCCATTAGAAGATGCAAAATTGCGTGTGCACTAGATATCCATCAGCTATTTTGAGCTCAAATAATAGAAAAGCGCTATTTGTAACAATATTCTTTTAGAATTGCTTTATTATGAATAACATTTGAAGTTATTGCCCAATATACATATAATTATAATTTCAGTACTTTGCGACTGTATACAGTCTATAACCATGATAATAGAAAAGTAAAAAACTTAATTAACAAAATTTAGTCTTCATAAATCTTCACAAAAAACTCTCCTGTTCATCTGCAACAAATAGTTGTAATATTCATGATGCAATGCAACAGCTTAGTTACTTGTGAAGGAAGCGTAATGCGATCTTCGCAGCTGCTTTTTTTGCTAGTCCTTTATTCTCTCCAACTCCGTGGACAATTTTTTTAGCACCATTTATCATAAATTCCAACTTCATTAGAGTACGACCATCGTCAAGATTCATAGATGCTCTGTAAAATTTTTGTATAACTGAGTAAAATTGAATCTGGGAATGGAAAAAGGTTCTATTGCATATTATCAAAGAGTACCCATAACAGAAACAGATAGCAGCAGTTCCATTTCATACACTCGGTTCAACCAATGCAAGTAATTCATTAAAAAAAAATTGTACCCAAACTCTGGATGAGCCCCGACAGTTTCATGGATCATCCTAATCGGGTTTTTCGGAACATTTATTGAGAATAGCTCAATTTCTTTCCACATAATACGATGTACGATTTTCCATACAGTTTCGAGGCACATTCCGCTATCTAAAAATACAGCTCCAATTAAAGCTTCAAACGCATCTCCTAGAACCTAGAACGCGCATGTATTATTTTAGAATAATTACAATACACACAATACTTTGGGAACATCAATGTGATCTCCTAAGTGTAGATCATCTTCGTCTATCAAGGTTAAAACCTCCTCGTTGATTGTGTGATTATTTGACTCTTGATGCTCCACGAAAGTGTTTATGTATTTTAACAATTGATTATTAGAAAATTGCAAATGTTTCTGAAATCCACATCTGACTGTAAAACTCGCGAACGTCACATTATTAACTAAAGCAGAACGCAAGTCAGTTAGATCGCCCGGACTTAAATCTCCACAAGCTTCATATATGTGGCAGGTTATCAAGAAGTCTAATACGGCATCTCCCAGAAACTCTAACGTTTGATAGCAATTCGTAATGCGATTTGAGGTGTAAGAAGAATGCGTCAAGGCTTGAAGTAAGTACGCGCGATTTTGAAATTTGTACTGTAACTTTTCTTCTACTTTTTTCCAAGTCGGAATATGATGATTGATATTACTTTCTGTGGCATTTTTATTAAGAATTGGATTTGGCGGCGTCATTTGGAATAAGTTTTCAATATTCTCCGACTGCGGAATAATTTCTAACCACTTTAATAGAGTTAATCCACCTTTAAACCCAAACGTTTGAAAATACACTCCCAAAAGTGCCTCGACACAATCGGCAATCGATTTATCCTTAACAGTTTGTTTGTCTAAAAATCCATTGATAGAATCATACGCTACTTCTTCATCATCTGCATCTATATCATCATTCATTGCAATAATCTCATCTCCCGATGAGCTGCTTAAGATACCGCTAATTTGTTCCTCGGTTGTAAAATTGACTTGAAAAAGCGAGTTAATGGATACTGTCTGATTAAGCCTATCTTTTAAGACTTTTGGAATGGTAAATGAAGGCGGTTTCCATTCGAACTTTGGAGTAAAGTCGGATACTTTCATGTATCCACCGATGTCCTTTTTACTTCCAATGTAAAACAAATTTTTGTTACTAATCAATTTCCCCTTGAGACTTGTTAAAACTCCTTCATTATATGTTGGGTATTTCAGTACCAGAAATAGAGAAATACTAAGTTTTAAAAATGAGTCGCCCAAGGTTTCTAACCGTTCCAAATTAACGATATCATTGTTTTTTGCTGTGGCTAACGCGGTAAATATGTCGACTAACTCAGGACCTCTTACGTTTTCTTTGGATTTTAAAAATTTTATTTCCTTGTAAACGTACTCTTTGTCAAATTTTATCGCTGGGAGGGTGCTTTTACTAGCTAAGTTGTTTGTCTGTATGTGATAATCTGTAGATAAAGTATGTGACATAAATTGGTCAAAGTATTGTATGTCCATTAATGTTACGTTATGGTAACGTTCTAAATCTATAGGTTCATCTAATGCATCCCAAGGGTACTCGGCGTGCAGCTTTTTTTCAGCGAAATCTTGTACAAGTTCTATCATGGGAATTTCAAAATCATTCTTCACCATTTCATCTTGAGGTGTTTCCGATCTTTTTGATTGATTGTCCTCCTCAGCTTCTTCTATTAGTGTGTGCTCATCCGACACTAGAGGAGCCCATTTTTCACCTTCCGCTATTTCCCGTGTACCTAATCCGGTCTCCTTGGCGATTGTAAGTCGAAGTTCATCTGCTTGCAATAGTGAGAGAATTCTGTTGAGAATTGTTGGGATTAGCCTTGCTTGCAGCCACAGATCGGCGGGGAAGTCTTGTTTTACACAGAGCTCGGGAATGAGATGTTCGTCGAGATCTTCGTAAATCTTCTCCCTTTTTTTCTTGTTGCACAGTTGACGAGGTTTAATGCAATTTAACCTTTTGGATAAACCCTTCACTAAAAGCAGGGGTTGCTCTCCGTTGAGTAAGTTCTGGTGGTACTTTGCATTGAAGTAATCGGCGTATGTGGTAAATTCCTCTGATGGGAAGGCACTGTAGGCATTTAGTTCCTCACAAACTCGAATCACCAGATATTGCTGAAACAAAGTATTTTTTTTATAAGCAATAGAGTGATCAGCGATAGAGAAATTTTCAGTGGGAAGGGAGAAATTTCTCATACCCCAAACTTATAACAGATATTATTTATCACTTACAATTTATAACATAACACAAACGCATCGAAGTTGTAACTGAACTGAAATACGCTACAAATTTGCTTATATAGTAAATGACAATTATTGTTCCAGAATGTTGTTAGAATGCTTCGGAATGTTTTAGAATAAACACGTCATTTTTCCCAGAAGGATTGCTTCACATTCGCCTTCGCTCTTTTCGCCGTACTAATTTTACATAGCGCCTCGATGGAATATTCGCTACAATAATAACAAAGAGGGAGTCTTTTTTTCACCAAAATTATAGCTAACACCTGTGGGAATACCAAAATGAAGAATTTTTATCAGTGTCTGCGTAAGTGCATGTCAAACTTCTTATTCAGATATTTCGGAAACTTTTAACTATAGATTCTAGGAGAGGGGAGACTGATAGAACTAACCAAGAGAAATAAATCATTATTTTTTACCTCTCGCATCAAATTTCCGCATACCGCTAAACCGCGTGTCGATTCGCATAAATTAACCCTTTGTTGATGGGGTTCCAGTAAACGTCAACGACCGGTACTACTTACTTTGACATGTGGAATAACATGCATATGTCTATATACACCACCAATAAATATATAATAATATAATAGTAAATAATAATAATAATAATAATAAAATCGGGAAGTGGCTATTGGAGCGCCATATTTTTCATCGCTTATATTGTTTTATGCGACAAACTAATACGTATAATTAACAATAATTTTAAGCTCATGAAGTACGCTTTTTGTCGTCGATTGGAGCGGTTTGCGAACCTAATTCACTAACGGAATTTTTCCACGCGCCCGCTACATAGAAGTGGTGGTTGCTCTGATTAACAAAGAATTATCTAGCATTTCTGATTTTTTGAAGTTGTAATTTTTTTTACATGGTTCTTTAATCTTGAGTGAATTGTTTTGCTGTCACTCACCCTGATTTAAATTTTCTACTTTACTTATCATAAACAGATTTCACTGTTGATCACTAAATGTATTATTATTACTTGCTAAACCTACCTGATCATCAGCACGATACCAAGGTGTTACGATGCTACGACGGTAATTATCATCACAGACATCCAAGCAGAGTTTTTCTTCATCCGTCAGCGGAGTTTTTTGATCAATCAATTCCTTATTATTAATAGCAGTTTCCATATCGATCTCAACGTGTGTTGCATACCTCTTAACGGGAACAAGAAGCAACCCATCGTTATCGCCGTCATTACCCAATACTAGGTATGATTTTAAGATCCGTAAAAGGTCTCTAAATATTAAACAATGAAAGCCCTTCAGATGCAAAATCTCTTCCTCCGTTAAACAAACTTCTCTATAATTTACATTAAGATTAACTAACACCTCTCCGGCTGTAACATGAACGGAAAACTGACAGAGTCTTGGCAATTTTTGCATGGAGAGAAGACCGTAACACAACTGCGATTTGTACAACTCACTTAGCATCTCTATCCCTAAATTACTATTACTGGAGAATAGCGGTTGTAATTCAATTACATGTAAGTATACTGTTTTTTTTGGTACTATTAACCCTTTGCAAACTGTAGGAATCTGAAACAAAGGTAAAGATGAGGGTGTCAAGTGAATCAATCGATATTACCTTTTTGTCATGTACCCTCTGCTTTTTGGTACCCCCTGCATTTTTCTCCTTTTCTGTTGGCCAATGAGTGAAGTAATGATCGAAATCTTTTTCTATTACAATGGATCTTCTAGGGAGGAGTTTGTTATCCAATTCCCCCAATCGATGTAAAAACTTACAAGTTTCTAGCGCCGCTGCTCTTTTGGCAAACTTTTTCGTTTCCATAAAAGGTCCCTGTACATTAAAATCATAAGAAACTAACTCGAATCAAATTCATTTAAATTTACTTGAATTAATTGAAGAATACCACTAACAGGTGGAAGTTCTATAGTGACTCGATACCTTCTCGTTTCTGGACATATCTCTATAAACCATCCTGGAACATAAGTGGTGTATTTATCTGCCGGAAGACACGAACAATAGAAACATAAAAGTGGGATAGCTGTCAATAAATCAATTTTTGACGAATCGGGACCGTCAACGTAGTAAGGAGGAATTAAGTCATCACATTCTTTTGCATCAATTTCATCTTTTCGTTCTTCATTTTTTCCCACAAGATGCTAAAATTTGTTATTTTAACTTTTTCCCACCCACATCGAGAAAATAGTCAATTACCTACCAAATTTAATACACGTTCTATTTCTTTCATAATTTGATATTTCTGCATAAAAGCGCCATGGTCCTCTTGACTCACTAACATGTAATAGAAACTATCTGTATGTCGTGCTCGTCCTTTGGATTGTATATAACCTCGATAATTATGGATGTCACTGAAGTGTACGACTAAAGTGCACGTGGGAATATCAACTCCCTCTTCTAATACATTTGAAGAAACCAATAAATTAATTTTCTTCATTCTAAAATCGTTTAATACCATCTTGTTCATTTTGGTTTTGTAGCAGTCTTCACGTGTCTCATTGTAGGGATTACTATTGAAACCGACAATATAATTTGGATTAATGAACGAAAAAGTGGGATCCAGCTCCTTAAGCTCTTTCAGTACATTATAAATAACTTTTGCAGTAAAACGTCGTTGGACGAATATTATACCACATAACGACACTTTGGCATTACTTTTATATTCCTTCAGAATGTTGAACAGCTTGTTGACTTGTGGTGACGAATACCGATAAATACGTTCCAATTTATTTAATGATGCCATAGCATTATCATATATCTTTTGTATAATTTCAAAAGTAGTTATAACTGCATCAATTACCGCTTCTACTTTGTCATCTTGACAATTTTTCTTAATTCGTTCTAATTGAATCATATGCGCAGTTGTGGCAATTTTAGAACAATACCCTCCATAGTTTTCTATATGATAGATAATATCATAAATTAAACGAATAATTGGTTTGCAATGCTTATCAGTATTAAGTGGTCTTAAATAGGGTTTCGGAGGTGCAACTAAAGTGGTATCTAGTTTCACTTCTTCTAATATTCTTATAAGCTGATTTAACTCATCCAATGCTAAACTATCGGCTGTAGAGCAAGTATAGGGTGAATATACGCTTATTCGTTCTAATGGATTAGTCGCATATCTGTAATAAATTAATTTATAGAAATTATCATTTACTGGAAAATTCAATGTTACTGAAGTTGATTTTGGAGTTTTTTTTTCGTTTTTTGAGTTTATTCTAATAGGGACTATTTTTTATTTCATCAAAAAGTATAGTTAAAAACAAAGAATGTGACGCCAAATATAACTCTCTACGATAAATCTCTGAAGGGCAATTTCATTTGAAAAAAAAAGTTTCTTAAAAGATTTTATCTAGAATTGAACATTTAGGAGATATACAGGGTGTTACTTATAAGTATGTAAAGAAATTGGCTGTGGCTAACACAGACGGACCGACAGACATCATTGAGATTTTGTTTCATTCGAATTCTTGGTACTTCACTATGTATATTTCTGTAAACACTTTTTACCCCAATGGAATACCTCCCTTACTAACGGGCGGGTGGTAAAAAATTGGGTGGGACAAGGGGTCAAGACAAGCAAATAAACCGAGGAGCAAACGTGTTTCATTTGGGAACCACCCTCAAAAAAGTGGTGAAATTTTCATTTCTTCTTTAATTTTTTTCTCAGCAACCATTAAGAGTTAGAAAGACGAAGTTAGCACGTCCTTGAATAGGGATATGGGGTATGTTCTTTCCGATTTTGCAAACATTTTTTCAAAATTCCTACCACAAGAGGTTCACCCCTAAATGGAGGTGCCAAAAAAAAATTTCGACAGATAATATCTTGTAGAGTTCAAATAACATCAATAAAAACGAAATCGACAAATCTCGGTTTTTCTGGCATATCTTCTCGGGAGTACACATAATCGGTACCTTGGAACCCGGTTTTCTTTGAAGCATCCTAATAACTCTTTAATTACGCATCTTTTCTCTTAATGTGACCACATCCTTATCTTGAACACAGTGCATATGAATACCATGCCCTGCAGGCCTGATTGGCATTTTATTTTGTTTGATATTTTTATTTTTTAACTGAATTTTTTGAGGATATCCGAAAAAATGTTACTTAAAAAAACTGTTCAAAATAGAATGTAATGACGGTGTTTTTTCTTTTTCTAGAGACGCCCCAACATACTTTTGTTTCTCAAATGCAATGCCTGTGTTTTTTATGATCTTTGAACAGAGCAATAAATAAGTAATAAATAAATGTGTAGGCATGATAATTCTGGTAATTTTTATTATGTCATGACATAAACGTAATTAATTTTTCTTCTACTTTAAATTATAACCAATTTTGATGACGTCCATAAATAGTAAAGTCACATGCCATAGTCTTCCTGTTCAGATCTTTTTAAATAACTTTAAAGTAAGTCAGATTTTTCGAATTTTTTTGACAGGTGCTTTTAGTTAGCACACAATATTTTTCATTTAACCTATAATGTCTATCTTCAATAATAACAAAGTTAACTATAAAATCCCCCTAAGCTGGGACACCCTGTATATATTTTGCCGTATTAAAAAAAAATATCCACTTTAGAAAAATTTTGCAAGGACATGTGTTCGACATTTGAAATAAGAAAGTTCCGGTATCCTTCTGATACAAAGCGGTCATCTTAAAAATATTTTGAAATGATTTCTTTTGATCAATTATTCAAAAAAGGTAATAAGTTCCGAATCAAATTCCAAACCGTTCCTGATATACTTCTAATGGTCCACTTCATAACACCATATAGGTATAGGGACCAAAAAAGTTTATTAATTAAAATTAACGCACATTTCATGCTTTACAAACCCCTGACGACTGGACTAAAAATGATTTGTAATTTTTGTAGTTTAATTTTAATTTTACAACAATTTATTTGCGCGTTTCAGAGATTTAAAATAGTTTGTGAATACCTTATGATAGTTTTACATTTAATTTTGTAGCAGAGTAGGTACACCTCAAAATTTCCTAGTTTTTCAGCTTAGATGTGTGAGCCTCAGACACCTAACTGTAATAAGGGAACCAAAAAAAATGCGCCAGAGTCCACATTTAAAAATGAAGATGAACAGAAACACAGGAAAGCTCTTCATTACCTGGCTATACAATTTAATCTAGGAGCATTCATTTGAAAGTTGTGTTCGTTTACAACTTCAGTTGTGTATTCACATTACGGAAAGGACAGTGTAACTTTCTTATAACCATTATTTAGATCAGTAGGTCTCCAAAACCGGCCCGCCAGAATTACCAAGCCGGCCCGCTGTACTTATATCAACTGGCCCATTTCACTTATTTAACTGAGTTGAAGGAATACAAAAAATAATCATAAGTTTATATAGACACAAGTATGGCACTAGCAATACTATTTTCAATATAACTTCGCATCACTTGACTGCTAACAGTCGGCAGGAATGATTGCAAAGTACAGTCATTGACAAAAGTAATGATCGCCTAATCGGTAAACTATAGCATAAGCAAACAACATGCCTATCCCATCGGGTTCGGTCGGTTTCTTTAAGGAAGAGATACTGTTGGTTTGCATTTCCAAGTTGCACAATATATTCAAATGTTGGTTGAGTATGCTGTAGGACAGTGGTGCTCAAACGGTCGATCGCGACCGACCGGCCGATCTCGAATACTTTTTGAGTCGATCTCGAGAAACATTTGCGATTTTCAGAGCAGATCTACACCTACCTTGACTTAAAGAAAATGGATTTTGCGGAAAACTAAATTCTGTCGTTTCCACTAATTAACTAATTGTATGTACAGTATTTTCATGAAATTCTGCAAATTGCGCCACGATACGCCCTACCTATGTAGACAACAATCCTGCTTCACACAAACTTGCATCCTCTCAGAGTTGATCGATCGGAGTCTAACAACATTCAGGTAGATCGTCAGCAGTTCAAGTGTGAGCACCCCTGCTGTAGGATTTACCTAATTTGCAATCATTACTTTTGTCAATGACTGTACTTTGAGAATAGGGCTGAAAATATGATAACTGGATAAGTTCTGGCCCCTGGGAAAATTAAATTGGCCCTAAGATTGAAAAGTTTGGGGACCCCTGATTTAGATTAAGCCAACATTTACCCAATAAGACACTCCAAATCTTCTACAGTTGCCACTTTGCTTTGGAAAGTTTTCTCCAGGACTTTTACTTCATCTAAAACGTCGATCGGTTTACAATTCTTATTCAACAATGTAGCGGATAATCCTATTATACGAGGTGGGTCGGTCAAATGAGTACAAAACGACATAATTTGACACATCGGATGATCGTCAACACCATTATGACACTCATCAAAAATTAACAGATTAACATCCTTTAAACCTGCCAAGAAGAGAAATCTTAATTTGTCCCCCATTCCCCCTAAACATACTCAGTATTGCACGTTGCAGTATATTTACTAGTACTTGAGAGGTCATAACTAAAATTTGGTATTTTTCAAATTGCTCCAGCCAGACGCTGTCATCCCACAAATCAACGTTCATATATCCACTGTACGCACCAACATCTTGATCGGTCAGACTGCGTAAATATTTTGATTGCTGCTCGACTAACGCAACGGTATTAACTAACATAATGCTCAATTTTCCTCCTTGACTGAGAGGCCTACAAATAATACAGGGTAAGAACCCGTCAAGTGCACAATTAATACCTTTGTAGAGGTTCAGATAATCGTTTTAATATCATAACTGCAATTAAGGTCTTTCCTGTACCCGTTGGCAGAAATATAATAGTGTTTTTCTTGATAGCTATTTCCATAATCGTTATTTGATAATCTCTAGGCTCAAAATCCTCGTTTTTTATATCCACTTCCATGGTATTTGCCATTTTATTCAAGGAACTGCAAGATATTAGATAAGTTGAGTCTTGAATTTGTTGTAACTCTAACCTCAAAAGTTTCATTTGTTTATGTTATCTATAGTATAGTATAGTATTTGTTTTCTTAAATGAGGAGAAAAATCACGGGAGGTAAGTAGACAAATAAAATGATTCTAAAACAATTGCCTCCCATCAGCTGCTGGTAATCAGAGAGTATGGATCCAGAAACTAACAGTTTACGTTTATTATCAATTTTCCTCAGTTCGTATATCACTGAAGACAAATTTGATGAAGAAATTAAGCGAACCGAAGAATTGCCATTATTACAACTACTTTTGAAGATGAAGTCGCATCTAATTCAAATGCAAAGACATTCACTAACTTATTACCCTCTAGATGGGTTGCTTGGACAATTTGTGAAAAAAAATGATGAGGTTGCTACCATTATAGACCTTGCTTTACAAATACAGCAGGATACATCTCAATATTTTTTACTGTTAAATTATGTTCACAATAATTTGTTACGTACAGAATCTGGTTGCTTAATTCCATATTTAAAACTACTAAATTTGGTGTTATCGCATTCCGTACACGAAAGAGAAAGGTCCATTTTATTATCATTTTTAGACTCTCAAAATTTTGATTGTGTCATTAACAGTTTACTAAATGCTGACGACAGAACAGTAACCAATTATTTAATTGTGCATATTCTCCCAAAGTATTTAGCCCTGAATACTAATTGCACAAATAAAACTCGAGACTTTGTTTGGAAACAAGCAGTTGACTCTCAAAACTTAGATATCCTATGTACTGTACCAAATTTCTTTTTAAATAGTACTTCGCTTAGTTTAAATGTGTACTGGAAATCGCTACAAAAGTGCCTCGACAGTACAAATACTATTTTACAAAAGCAAGCCCTATTCCTTTTAAAAGAATCTATATATTTGGTTCAGAAGTTCCAGTTAGATTTAGACATTGTATCTGGGAGTGCTACAGCATGGGCCAATTTATTTATGTTATATGAAATCGCGAGGGAGAAGCAATTACACCTTGTCGAACCGGCCTTTGCTCTTCTACCCACAATTAACCAATTGCACCCCTCCTGGCTAATTTCCATATACAAAATTTTGCTAAATCACCCACATAATGCAGTGTGCGCATTCGCAATAGTTCATCTACTGCATTCCGATTGGTTTGCAGCAATTGATGTGTTTGAGCAAGTGGTTGCTTGTTTATTACCGGCTACCAATAAAACCGATTTTACAACCAATCAGAAAATTTGGGAATCATTCCAGAAGTTTGCCAGAGGAGTTGGTAATTTTAAACTTGAAATCGTAATAGCTCAAAGTGCCAGGATCCGATGGATCCCTTCCATTTGTTATATGTTTTATCGTACTATGTTGTTTGGTTTGAGTATTTCCCCACCTCCTTTGTTAGTGGATAAAGTTATTTCCAATATTAACAATGTACCTCACCGAACAATAAGAACAAAGTGCTTTGATCTAGTAAAAAATTCGATAGTACCCTGTAATCTCAATTTTGACGACTTTGTTTATCTAAATTGCCTTTTGGGCCACGATTACGTTATTCTAGCTGATCTGAATAATTACGTTTGCAACATTGAAAACATTCTCACTTTGTGGCAATCAGATCACGTCGATTTGAGGTCTGTGCCTGTACTGGTAAAAGTAATCAAGACTCTCGGAGGTGAATATTTACAAAATCTGCTGGCGCTTTTCAAACTGGGAAAACTGAATCCAAATGTAGCGGACCACCTTTGTAGGGTAAACTGCTTGACAGAGCACGAAATAGCTGCTTACTTACAGACTCGCGTACCAAACATAAAGGAAGGCGATCGAGTAATAATTGTGCCATCATTACAGCATGACGCCTTGAATCAAGTAATTAATTTGTCTACGAATATTTTACTAAACGACACAAGTAATAATTCTCAAATTGAGTTTGCATTCGAAATAGCACACAGATGGGTTGATAAAGGGGGGAAGGTTGACTTACTAAGTGATGTTCTGGAAAAATGGCAGGGAAAAATTTGTAAATTTCCCTTTAGCGCAGGCGTTTGCTGTAATTTTGTGCAGTTGTACAGTAGAGGCCAATTAGCAATTTCTGCAGATAGACTATTGGAAACAATTGCGCTTTTTGAGCAGATGATGGAGACTCAAAATTCGGCTGTAGTGCCTGCAATTTTTTCTTATCTTGGTCCTTTAGTTGATTCCTGTGAAATCATAGACCAGCTCGATCCATTTCTGGAGTTCTGCCTAAAGAAATGGAAAGATCTAAGAGGAAGTGAATTATTTAAAACAGCCACCTGTAATTTTGTAGAAAGCCTACTTATAAATGGTGCGATATTACGTGGAAATGTGCATGCACTGAAAAAGTCTTCCAGTATGTTGTGGTCTCTGTTGGAGCTGGCGAATACTTGCGAAGATATCGCTTATAGTGTATCTGTAAACCTTCACAAACTATCGAAAATGTCTCCCACTGTCTGCATGTACTTCATACCATTAGCAGTTGAATTATTACTGTTTGGTGAAATGCTACAAAAAGATCACAGGTAAGATCACATTTTCAACTTGTGTCACCGAGACATCACATTTTAGGGCCGAGTATGCAGTGTGTCAATTAATTTTTTCGGAAAAGCGAGAAAACAAGTACCTATATGTTTACAGTACCTAATTGTATATTGCACTATAATTATGCATTTTCAGTCCTCATCATCAGAGAATTATGGTGCGAGGCTTAGCAGCTAAATGTGTGCAACACCTGCTCAAAAGTGAACAGCACAAAAAGAATGCAGATACTATAACTGCATTACTGCTAAACAAATATTTGAAACACTTTAGCAAACGATATTTCAGTGACTCGCAAGTAAGTACCTATATATAACGGGCGATCAAAAATGAGTTGCTGTCGAGTCGCCTTTGGAAGTTCAAGTTAAGTACGATTTCCCTATGGAAATTTCATGTAGGTACAATTACTATATTGTGGTGTTTATTATTTTTAGTAATTATTGTAATTGTTCATGAGATACAGATCAGTCTACATTACCTCAAATTTACAAAATTGTTCAAACTAATTTTCTTAATGCAAAAGCATAGCTTCGATAGCTGGAGATAGTTGAGGTACTGCGACGAGCTTTAGTCGAGTAAAATTAGAGTAATATTTGCTCAAACTTAGAACAAATTCGGGACAAGCAACCGTTGTCCGAAATTAGTAGTACCAATAATGCTCTTCAACATACTAAAAGTCCCCATATGTCCGAGGTGCGGAACATCCTGAAAATTGAGCCGCCATCTTGGATTTTCATGTTTTTTGCTAATAACTTTGTTATTATTTTTTTCGGAAAAACTTAGGAAAGGGAATTTGTGAAGCTTTAAAATACGAATCCAATGCTTCTTTATTTCTCGAAATTGATTGGAAACTAAGGGAGTTATGATTTTTTTATTGTATCAATAATCGCACTATACACGAATAACTTCGCGAATAATTCGATTTATCCGATAGGCGAAATTCATTGGAACTTTATAGACCAAAGAGTCAAAGACTAATTATTCTTTATCGATTCAACAATTTTCAATCCAAATTTTAGTTTACCGCCCCCTCCTGGGGCAATATTTTCAAATAACTACCGAATGGATGAGCTTCTCAAACAAGGAGAAGCATTTATATTGAAGTGGTACGGTGCCAAAAAACGCAAAACGCTCGATGACTACCGGTACATCAAGTACAACCAAGTCGTGGCAAGGCAGAATCTCTTTACCAATTTCGAGCTAGCAACATTACCTCCTACATCGCATGCTGCTAGATTCCATTTGAGACGGGTGTATCTACAGGTCCAGAATTGGATGGGTGAGGAATTGAACCCTAAAGACTGGCTGGTTTACGAATCAAAACAATGTCTTGGAGCCCGTAAGAATGGAAAAACCCTGTGGACCGGATCTCATTTTGAAAATGCTGTTTTGCGGTTGCAAAGAAACGTGTTCTAATGCTTGTAGCAGTAGGAAGTCGAGGCTCAAATGCACTGCATGTTGCAGGAATTGTACTGGCAATTTTTGCGGCAACAGCTTAGACCCAGAAAGTGATGATGCTGAACCTTTACCCTAAACTCCCTTAGTTTTCAATCGATTTCGAGAAATGAAGAAGCATTGGATTTGTATTTTAAAGCTTCACAAATTCCCTTTCCTGACTTTTTCCGAAACAAATAATAATAACAAAGTTATTAGCAAAAAACATGAAAATCCAAGATGGCGGCTCAATTTTCAGGATGTTCCGCACCTCCGAGATATGGGGACTTTTAGTATGGTTAAAGAGCATTATTGGTACTACTAATTTCGGGCATCGCATGCTTGTCCCGAATTTGTTCTAGGTTGAACTCTAATTTTACTCGACTACTTAGGTCTTAGGGTATAGTTCGCGCACAATCGGTGAGCTTTTAAAATTATATACCTACATATTAGCGAAATAATAATTATACCATTTCATTTAAAAGAAAAATAAGCAAATATACAAATTATAGTCATTAAAATAGTGGACAGACTCGAGCGCCACCAAGCGAACGGCCTCGCGCCTCCCTAGCGGGAATAAAAGCAACAAAAAAAGCTAAGGCTGACCTTACGGTGCGGTAAACTTAATTCAAAAGCAAAAAATTAAACGGTTTGAATCCAAAATAAAATTTACGGAAAATATCCAAATTTAATACGGTTGAAACACAAAAGCCAAAAGTAAAAAAGATTTTAAGTTTCGGTTAACCACCAAAATGTAAAAGATCGATGTTTTAAATACGGTTGCGCAAAAGTAAATTTACGGCAAAGCTCAAAATTTCGGTCCTTACAAAACGTAGCTTGCGAAAATGCACAAGTAAAAAAAATTCTATTTCATAGTGCGTTTTCTATTTATCTAAATGTCAATTTCGAGTAGGGACAAACGGAAATTCCCGTCTCGTACGCTTATATCTTCGATGCGTTCAAACAAATTAAACCTGATGTTAATTCCGCCTTTTCCCGACATCGGAAAAATATGGGACCGGTATCAAAATTCAAGTTTTTTAAGAGCGCGCCTAACGGATGCAATTTCGCCTTAATCGGAGGTTGTTAACCCATTCAACTAATTAGGATTAATCGATTAATTATACTTATCCAAATAGTCGGAATGAAATCTTCAAACTCTGCAGTCCAGCAATACCCTTTTATTCCTTGGAATGTCAAGCGGCGCAATCTGTTATCACGTTGCTATTTTTCTTAAACTGCACAACCTTGGTGGTTTCAATCCTCGATTTTCGTATACCATTAGAAAACTAAAATCGATTAATCGGTAATTAACGGGTCTAAAACTTAAAAGATTGTTTCTCTCTCTTCTTCCCTGGCAAGAGAACAGCTTTCGCCGGCTGTAAAAGTCGTAAATATTCCTACAGGAACAGTTGCAAAACGGATAAATTCACTGCGAAACTTATAGGCATTATCGTCGGTAAGGCGAACAATTAAACAAAATGAAAACACGGTTTCTTAGTAACCAAGCGCCCAACTAAGACGCTTTTAGACCGGGCAAAGCTGATCGACTTCACAAATATAGTGTGGTCATAACTTCTGGTATGAACTTCAAGGCGGAAAACGGGTGGTTTTTACAGTACTTAAAACCCACTTTAACCGAATAAACTCTTAAATAGTGGTCGATCGAACATACTCTATGTAGGTCTTTGTAGAATCTGTCAAACTATACTGGTTGGTAACAGAACTTCTACATTTTAATGAAATAAAAACTGATTGAATATCTTTTGTTTCAGATTCACTTAACCAAACTGAGAATTCTTCAAGGTTTACTTTTGGTTCACGATCATACAGTAGATCAAAAACAACCGCTAATAGACACATTATTAAATTCTTTATCTAACGAAAGTCACCAAGTAAGCGTCAAGTTTTTCATTATTTGGTTGCTTATCCGATTACTTAGTACGAATGAGAATTGTATACAAATAATCACAAGTGTAATGGAGAAAACATGCAAAGTACACGCATCTACAATTATCGCATTTATTCCAATTTTGTATCATGTCGCTTTGCTAAGAAATCAAGAAGCTTTCTTTTCAGAGCTCTTTAAAATCATGTTGCCATGGACAATGGGTGCTCATTTCAATTTACGTCTGTATGCTCAGGTAACATTTTATTGAAACCATTTAATCTTATATCAGGTTTTAAATATTAATAATAATAAATGATTGCAGATTGGCGTTATAAAACTATACCAGCTTATTAAATCAAGAGGGTTCCATGCTCTTTGTGACCAATACAAACACATACTGAGCTGTGTAAGCGAAGTGTTAGATAAGACTGAAAGAAAGGTAGATGTAATTGATGAATTTATTTTTGATAAGTTCGACCCATACATAGACTACAATTTGGAAATGATATATTACGGTATTCCACACATCACACATGTCACTTGTGATGAATATGAGAATATGATCCACATATTTAATTGTACGAGCCGGTATACAGTACAAGATTTAAATCACTGGCGACCATCCCAACCTAAGCTTGTTAAAGACCTTAGGCCAGATGTTGGTACAAACATAATTCAAAAGAAAATGACGCCTCAGGAAGGAACTAAAAGCCCTGGAGAACTAATTGTAGTTGCCAGTTTAATTGACAAAATTCCAAATTTGGGTGGATTAAGCAGGACATGCGAGGTATTTGGGGTTAAGCAGTTGACTGTAAGTTCGCTATCCGTCGTGAAGAATTCGGAATTTCAAAACCTTAGCATGTCATCAGAGAATTGGGTGAATATTGTAGAGGTGAAATCGGAGCAACTGCAACAGTTTTTGTTAAGCATGAAGGAATCTGGATACACAATTGTGGGGGCGGAACAAACTTTGGATAGTATCAAGCTGAATGATTTTCGATTTCCTATCAAGTGTGTACTTTTATTAGGGTGAGTTACTTCTTTTTACAGATGAAGAATACAGTTTTTTTACAGCAATGAAAAAGAAGGGATTCCTCCCAATTTGCTTTCCTTTGTGGATCAATGTGTGGAAATTCCTCAATTGGGTGTAGTCCGTTCTTTAAACGTACATGTGGCGGCTGCTACGTTTATTTGGGAATATACAAAGACATATATTAAATTGTAAATATATTTTATGCAAACAAAATTAATGCGACCGAGCAATCTCTGAGAAAAAATTCAATATATCTGTGATTGTAAATTCTAATGTAATCAATGAACCTGGATAGCATTGTTGTATGAGTTCTTCTAGCATTTTGTATTGTCGTATAAATTCTTCTTGCATTGCTCGCCACACTACTTGGAGGAGATTCCCTTCTTCAGAAAGGTGTTTCTCTACCTTTTTGTATAGCGCTTCAATACCTTTCTTCACCTGAAAAGTTGAGACTCACACTCGGTTCGCATGAAATTAAATACCTACCGCACTTGAGGGGTACTGGTTGATAACTTTACGTAATTCTTGTTTACTAAACGCAAGTTGATAGCTAACTTCAGAGGCCTTTACGCCGCTTGCAACTCTTGCTTGAACTCCATCGAAAAAAATCTAAAATATAGTAATAAATTGCAATTGATCTATATACCACTAGGCCTAGCCATATAAGTGACTAATGGGTTGCTCCCTAGCACAAACGTAACAAACGAATAATAGGTATTTATTACGCAAGATGATAAAGGAATGTTTTAATCATTGAGTCAAATAACTTTCATAAGATGGTTAGTTTCCCTTTATCGTCGTGTATGATACAAAACTTTATTTTATAGTAGAACCAAAAAAATCATTATAAAACATCTGAAAATTGTGTAGGTATTTAATTTAGACGTCCACATTATCAAGCTTAGATTATCCCGTCTGTTCTTTTCGGAAAACATCATTTTATTTCGTGCTCCATGTCCCATTTTTTAATAACAATGACAAATGTCGTTGGAATGCACAATGATTTATTTCACTTTATCTGCCCTAACTGTTAAAGAGACACTTAGTCTACTCATTAACACATAAGTACTAAAATGTAACATCTGATATAAAATAAAGTGTTATCTCACACCTGAAAGTAACTTGGAAAACTAGTGGCGAACTCTAAACGAACATCTATGATAACAAAACCGCACTGATTGAGCTGAAGTTATTGAAAAGGTTGACACCACAGAAAAAGCCTCAAAAAGATGCACAAGTATTATAGATCTTTCATTAAATTTATCTGCCAGTTAAGTTCCATGGAAACAAATATTATTTATTATTATTTACATTAGAAGTTATACAGGGTGCCCACTATGTATGGAATATAGTCTCAGTAAATAACGACTGTATGCAAAATTTGTACATAAAAGTTGTTTAATATTTTATTTCCCATAAAAGGCAGCATTTGTTTTTATTTCAGAAAACTAATGAATAACGAAAAACAATTGAATTTTTTTAAATAGTAACGTTTGATAGATTTTTTCTCTTTTGAATGACGTAACATGTTAGCACCCTTATACAAGGAATCAAATTTTTTTCAAGCTCTTCGTGATAGGTTAGGCTACTGTCCTGCAGTTAATGGTGAATATTTATTGCGATGAAAACCAGTTTACTGCTAATGTCATGTTGTCTTCAATGTTTAATGTACACGTTCATTTGTTTTATTTTGATGTAGGCTATCGTAATAACCCAGGATGCAGCCGAAAAACGACTGCGCAACTGAAAACCAAAACTAACTGAAACTCGTGGCACGTGATCGTCAAGTAATAAACCTGTCTAGTCATAAGATCTAAGATCTATAGATAGATCAACATAAATAAAACGCACGAAATGGGAGGGGGCGGGAGTAAAATTTAATTAAAAACGTTAAAACAACATAAATAATCAAATCCAAATTTAAATCAGGGTTTACCTCTCTTAAACACACAAGAATAGCTCTAGGGACTTCATTGAATACAAGCAAGAAAAAAATTATTCAAAACCTCCCCAGATATGCACTCACTTACGTTCTTACTATTTTCCAATTTGCATTTATTCATGAAGTTAAATGAGGACCTGCGCAATACGTCGGATTTGTCGACTCGGCGCGGCGACGACAGAGATTGCTAGGAGAGGAAAAACCTGCCGAATGCTCTAACGGTTTTTATAATATGTTGTATCGGATTTATTAGCGCATTTTTTTAATTTTAAGGACAAAAAACACGTTTGAAACACCAGGATTTTTTAATAAACGTTTAGTATGCTACCGTTTATTCGCGTATAAATGACAACATTGTCTGCTGGAGGAGCACTACTTACTTGCCTAGACTATATTCCATGCATAGTGAGCACCCTGTATATTAAGATAAGCTTAACTGAAACGTGAAAAACTTGTCTTAAATTAAAACTACACTGAAACCAAATGAACACTTCTCAACTGCTAGTACAATAAGACGAAATAATTCTCTCCCTGAAGTCGTCTCTCGGCTAATGGTGAGAATTGTTTATAGGAAATATAATATATCTAACACTGTATATGCCGATAACACAATACTTCGAATATTGTTTGTTTTTGTAATACATACATTTAATTTTTCCAATGGTCTTCCAAAGTACTGAGTGACATAGAGAGCAAGTGCATCGTTGTACTTTTGCTTAGCTTCCTTTCTCTGTGCATCTAATACTGATAGTTTTAACTGAGAAAGTAGAGAGTATAAATAGTGATAATTTTCTGTAACAAGATTATTGCAGTTTTTCAATGTCTACCTACCATTGATCTTACCCATTTTTATAACTTGAGTTGGAGTTTTACCATGGTCAATAGAATGCAATGCTATACATTCCAATATAGTATCAATTAAACGTGTGTACCATTTTTCTAAGTCCGCTCTGCGATCACTTTTAAGTAAGACGTCTCCATATCTGGCAAATTCCTCCAAGTTGAAAACGTAAGGCATTATGCCACATTTAGAGCGTCTAGGTAAGCGGCATTCTTTTATCGAGTCAACTTGTGTTTGCATGAAACGATCTAACGAACGTTTAATATTTACCAGCACTGATGCTAATGTGTTACTTAGAAATGAACTTTGCGCAGACATTACATGCTGATTGAAACGTACTAAAACATACATGCAACAACTGAAATACAAATGTGATTAATTTGTGTTTCAATTTTAGACTTACAAAACGTCTTGCTTTTCTATATGTCCTATGAAACTAAGTAGTTCCTCTTCAAGGCACGAAAACAGACTAACCATCATATTACGAACGTCTTCATTAATCTGTTTTTCTACCTTTCGGTGGGAGACAACCGCAACATCAGCTTCGATTCCATCCAGCGTAGTAAGAGTATTCTTAGAGCTAGGGCTGAGAATATCTAACTGTAAGTTTAATAGCAGTTTCAAGGACACAATTCTAATGGGACACTTACTTGAAAAAATGCCATACAAAATTGTTGTTCTTGTAAACAAATGGGTTCAAGTTGTGATAATACTTGTTCCAATGTCCCTTCGTAACGGGTACGTTCTCCAGGCGTTGTGTCAATGGTCCATTGTTCTCGGTCTAGTCCCAAAAGTGCACATGCCTTTATGGGGGATGTTACTTGGGTTGTGTCTGGTCGGGATGCACGAATTTTTAAAGATGGTTTAGACAGTGGAAAGTATACATACTTGCTACTCTTTCCTTTGCCAAATCAAATAAACTGCGAATGTCTCGGTCATACAATTTTCCTAATGAATCTGTGTACACTTTTTTTAGTCCGTCGTATGCTTTACGGTCCATCACCTACAAGAATTATATTTACACTTCCTTTAGAATGTCCTATTCAATCCACTATAGCTGTACAGGGATTTTTTTCAAGCAAACCACCTCAATTTGTAAAAAGTATTTTAAAAAAAATTTGCTGTGGCCAGAACAGATACCACCCGCACACCTGCGATTCTACCTTTTTATGTCTCAGAATAGCCCGACGGATCGACATCGAGATTTTGTTTGATTCGGATTCCTGGTGCTTGTATTTCCGTTAAAAAAAGTGGGGGGTCATTTTTTACCCCCCGATGCAGTACCTCCCTTACTAACGTGTGGGTGGTAATACCTTGAGTTAGTACTGTTTTAATTTTAAATAAAGTACATAACGGAATGTGCCATTTGATTTTTGTTTAAAGTACCTATGATATTCCTAAAGAAATTGACCAATGAGAACCATTTGCAGAAAAATAATCTGTATTGTATTTATTGTGAAGAAGCGAATCCAAACAAAGGATTTGGGGTATTTTGAGCAAGAGAATGTACTAGTAACTTTTATGAAATTATATTTCTATCTACTTATCTAGAAATGGGAATAAAACTTATGCATACAAATACAAACCTTGAGCCAATGCATCAATTCCGCGTAAGTACTTAATTCCTTATGCACCAAACTATGCTGAGGTAAAACCAATCCATCTGTAGTTTTTTCCGACTCTCCTTTATCATTACCATAGTGAATAAAAAGATTATTCAACTGCCTACAAATACTTCTCGAAAATTTATCCTTATACTTCTCGAATCGCTTCCTCTGTTCTTGAACAGCGGCCATGCGAACAAGAGCTGGATCTAACTGTGAATTCATGGCATCCCTTAGTGCATTTCCAGCCTCTATTGCCGACTTTAAACCTTGATTATTTGTTAAATCGGCATCGTCTAAAATTTCTTGATATTTACGTGGCAAATCCAATTGTTTCTACAAATGATCAATGAAAGTTTCCAAATAACTTCCCCCACTTACCACAATGTTTTCTAATTCGTTCAATAAGTGCAAATTATTTTTATTCGCGATGCCAATCATAGAATTCTTTTTTTCCATTTTCTCCATTGCATCTTTCACGTGTTTTAAAATGTCGTCATATGAGTCTAAGCGCTGCTCAATTTTATCTGCCTCTTCAATCGCTGTTTCGAGTTGTTCCATTAACGTCTCCACTTGTGAAGCTAATATGGATTGGACATTTTCGCCGTCTAATAACGAGAGATCTCTAGCTAAAACTTCCATGAACGCTTCTGCATTACTAATTGCAAATTCACAATCATTCATTAATCTGAAAGTTGTATCATTATGATACCAATAATTCTGAGCAAAACAAACCTATTCAAATCTTCTTGCTCTTTATCTGTGATAGCCTGAAAGTCATCTGATAAATCCGGATCAAGGGCCATTAAGGGAGATGAAACATATTTATTTTCCGGAGTTAACACATCTTCAATCGTCCACGCTTTCGGAATATTCTTAAAAATGGGCCTATCTTTTAGGAGATGCTTCGAGCATTGTTTAAAAAGTGTAATGATAAAGACCTGCCTCTCTTGTACGCTAGAGGCTGCCCATCGATATACTTTATCGATGTGTAAGTCAAACTCATTCGTGTCAATTGTTTCAGTTTTACCATCGACCACTTTGAGCTCAGATAGAGACCATGCTCGCTTCTTCTTGTAAATCTTATCGGACTGCTTGATTTGTACTATTGAAATGTTGATCGGTACACTAATCGAAGACACAATGCAGAGGAATGACGATTTCTTCTTCTTGAACAATTTGCCCACATGACAAGTTGCTAGTAGCCTTTCTTCGTTAGCTTGAAACACTTCCTGTTGTAATGTGTGTCTTATTGTGGTCATTTTCTATTCTTCTCTTAACTTATAAGAACTAGTTTACATTTGTATTTCAATTGTAAGGTTAGGTGATTGATTCACTGTCTTATATACAACTCTGTGGATTCACTGCAAAACGGCTGTGGTTATTCCACTTATTTCTTACATGATATACAGAGTGGATCCGAAAAACAAGGTTTAGGACGGTAATGCTCGTTTGCACCGACAAATTTAAGCGGAGCCATTGATTATATATGTTACCGGCAAACTGCGAAATCCGGCATTTTGCAAAATGCCTAGGCATTTCGCGAAATGACGAATGCAACAGGCAAAGTAAGAAACGGAGCTGCAGTTCGCACTTTGCCTGCCTCTCCTTAGGGATTTCGCGAAATGCCTAAACATGCAGGCAAAGTGCGAAGGCCTCGTAATTTCCCACAGATTGCGCATACAGCGTTGCCATTGGGTGGTAAACAACGCGACGATTGCGATTTTATTTAAGTGCTTGCTAAATATTGCGCTCACGTTTAGACCTGCATTTCTTCTATGGGTTCTCTGTTGAGTCACGCTTTGGATTTAATGTGGAGAATATATCAAATGGGGGAAGGTACTAAAGCGACGGTTTTACGTTTGGCACAGCTGTACGCGGAATCTGTGGAAAATAACCGAGAATTCTCACTTTGCCTGAATGTTTAGGCATTTCGCGAAATCCCTAAAAAGAGGCAGGCGAAGTGCGAAGTCAAGTTCCATTTCTCACTTTGCCTGCTGCATTGGTCATTTCGCAAAATGCCTATAGGGATTTTGCAAAATGCCGGATTTCGCAATTTGCCGGTAACATATACACTATAATCAAGGGAGGAGATTAGCTTAAGCGTATATTTTTAATTTCATAATTCTAATTAGCACACATTGTCTCTTGGAATGTAATGAGAAATATTCGTTCAACCTCGGTTCTGGTAAAAATTCACAATACTTTTTGACTTAAGACAGACAGTACAGCTGTTCCGTTGCCCGAAAACGCTTGATTTCGTTCCACGATATCTGAATTCTGAGTGTAGATGAAGAAGGGGTCAAATATTCCTGTGAAAGGTGAATGCTTTAAGGTGGGTTCATAGCTCTCCGTTCATCCGTTGCGTTGATCCGTCAAACGGATAGTACATTTTGTTAAGGTTCATAGCAATCCGTCCACATTGTACATTTGCAAGTATAACCATAACCTATACTTTATTTTGTACTGTACCCTCCGTCATTTTCAGTATGTAAAAATGGTACGAATGTAAGAACACATTGCTATCTGGTTATTACCGTGAAGAACGAATAGGCGAACGCTATTAACGTACCAAACATAACCTCACTTTTGTTAAAAACGGACCAACGGAAACGTAAATGTTCAACTTCAACCAACTTTTCCGTCGTAAACGGACGACGTACGATTTAAAAATTTGCTGTCTTCTGATTGGCTAACGGACAAACGGAAACGTATGAACGGAGAGCTATGAACTTACCTTAAGGTATTAGACCAAAAGGTTCCTTAGCAACTGATTGTTTATTTATTTTGCCTTATGTTTTGAGTGGACGGGGTTTCAGCCAAAGCCAAGGCTGCTTTAGGTTCGTGACCTTCAACTATGGTTTTACAACACCATCTATTGATTAGTTGTATACATTTTTACATTTAACGTTTTATACTAATAAAAATGTTCAATTTAAGAAAAAAATGTTACATTGCCATTATAAATAAATAAGTACAATGTAAATATTAGCAAATGTTAGATTTTTTGCACAAACGCTATATCGAAACAGCAAACGCAATTAAAAAATGCGGGGTCATTTAAGACTTCCCATGCTCTTTGTGTGTGTAAAAATAATTGACGTATGAGAGTAAATGTTTATGGTAAAAATAACCGTGCCTACGACACGTTAATATTGCTTCTGTTGCTGCTTGTATACAAATCCATATACAAAGACTCCACAATATGTATGTCCTATTACTCCTCATTCTTGAACTATAAACAACGTAACTGGAAGAAACCGTGCGACAGAATAAGGTGGTGATATAACTATTTCATTCACTCTCATCGCGCCCAGTTGGTTTAATTAGCACCCCTGATAGAAACAGAAAATATGAATTAAAGTGAAATAGAAAAATTATGGAAATGAATTTAATGTTACTAGTGTGACAGAGATAAAGATACTACCACTAGTCTGGCTTCAATAATAATATGCTTGTTTCCCTTCCAGTCGAGATACTTCAATGTTCTCATTTGAAGGGGAACTGTGTCGTGACGTACATTAATGTTTGCTACCTGATTTGTGACCGTCTCATTAGCCACTACTAAACTAACTGTTGAACAAGTGGCGACATCCCACCAAGTAAACGATCATCTGTACTACAGAAAGTTGTATTATAAATCTAAAAAAAAACGGTAAAAATCCACAAGCAGCCAACATAAACCACAATTTGTCCCATATCCTTTTTATCAATCCCCTAGGAGGTTATCATCTCACTGCTTCCATCACCCATACGATTAGATTATTCCATCCATCTATGAACCAATCAACGTCGTCAGATGCCTATTAGAGATTCTATTAACAACAGAGATTTTAATTTAATATTTTGTAAAATACAATAACAACTATGGTAAGTTCATGCTTCAAATTTTGTTATTTTTAAGTTTTGATTCAGTTCACTGCAAAGCTTTAAAAAGGATTAGGTTAGGAGGGGGCGTTTCATTTGTTTTTGCTTGTTAGCAGTTTCTTTAATATTGTTGACCGCAACTAATTTTCAGACTGAGAGAGGAACTCCAGATGAGGGAAATAACGTTCCTCTCATCGATAACAGCCTACTAGTTGATATCTCCGATGCTCTCAGTGAAAAGGACAAAGTTAAGTTTACCGTTCACACCCGTACGACTCTGAAAGGATTTCAGAAATGTGAATGCTTGGTGGTTCGTCAACATGAGGAATTCATATGGTTGCATGATCGTTATGAAGAGAATCCTATATACGCGGGATACATTGTAAAATTACAGAAGTGTGTTGAAAATGCAATAATAGATATTTACAGATCCCACCTCCCCCACCGAGGCCAAATTTTGATGCCTCACGTGAGAAATTGCAACGCTTAGGCGAAGGAGAGGGAACGATGACGAAAGAGGAATTCACCAAGATGAAGCAGGAGCTGGAAGCGTAAGATCATCAATAATTAAAGCTTAAATTTACTCTGCTTGTGTAGGGAGTATTTAGCGACGTTTAAGAAAACTGTTGCTATGCACGAAGTGTTTTTAACACGTTTAGCAAGTCACTCGGTGTTCCGTGAAGATAACCACTTACATGTGTTCCTTGAATTCGACCAAGATTTGTGTGCCCGTCCCAAAGGTCGTTTACAGCAGCTAGGTGGTATTGTTAAATCATTAGGTAGCACAACCGATCAGTACTATTTGGGTGCCACTGTTAGGGATGTGAACGATTTTTTTGAACAGCAAATGAATTCTATTACCGAATATCACAGTCATTTGAAGGAAGCTACTATTCGTACAGATAAAATGACAGAAAAGCATAAAGGTGAATGGTTTAGTTTTTTGTTAAAGTATTTTAGTACAATAATGACATCAATGTATTTGTGGATAATCTAAAGTACTTACCACTGTAAGTACATAGTCTGTGTTATTGTATTCTGTATTTCTTTGCCTTTCGTGAATTGTATAGATCTTGTGTACAGCGTGTTCCAAAGGTAAATACTACTTTGTTTAGTATATTTTTGGATATCTTTTCAAATTTTCCTAAAACTCGTCTTTTTGTACACCACTATTTTTTTTACAAAAAAGGTGTTACACTTTTTAATAAACTCCATGTATTCAAATTTGTAGAGGTTGCTCTAAGTATGTTACTTGAGGGATGCCTTATCTTACTGAAATACTTCACCATGTACTTTTATAGCAAGAAATGAGAATAGTTGGGTACCTACATTATACAATCTTTACAGAGGTTGCTGATAGTTACATTAAAATTTCGGGTGGACTCTTACAATTAGCTAACGTAGATTCCGGTCCACTAAATAAATTTCTAGCGAAAGTATCGGATTACTTCGAAAGGGCCAGAGTAAGTTTTTTCGAAATGGTTACACAAGGTTAATGTAGTTTTACAGAAAACTGAAAGTAGGGTAGCTAGTGATCAAGATCTGAAGTTGGCGGATACAATCAGGTACTACATGAGGGACAGTCAGGCGGCAAAGGCCTTGCTTGTGAGGCGTTTGCGGTGTTTGGCTAATTACGAAGCTGCTAACCGAACGTTGGAGAAGGCTAGGCATAAAAATAAAGAAGTTCACGCTGTAAGTTTTCATTTTTACTTATCACATTTGTTTGCTTTAATACTTGCACAATTAACACGCTGCATTGTTTGAAAGGCACCAGAAGTACAAGAGGTAACTGCTTTATTTTCAATTTTATGTTAATGTGCAATCATTTTATATTTTTATGTGTGTTTAGGCCGAGGGCGCTCAAACAAGTGCGTGTGAGCAATTTGAGTCCATATCCGCACAAGCGAAGGAGGAGTTGTTAGATTTTAAAACGCGGAGATTACACGCATTTAGAAAAAGGTAACTATTCAATAAATATGCTGTTATGCTACTTTCTTCTTTCTAGTTTAATAGAATTAGCAGAGTTGGAATTAAAGCACGCTCGTACTCAGCAAGAGTTAATTCGTAAGTCAATACAAAGCTTACAAGAGCTTCTTTAATGATGGCCGTGATATTTTTCTACATAATTACTATTTTTCTTTATTGTTTTATTACACATTCCTGTTTTATCAGATTTTATATCAAAAGAAAGAAGGAATGTTTATATAAGCTCTATTATTGTGTAATGTAATGGTTAAATGTATAAAATATATATAGTATGACAGTTTTATTTAGTCATATAATGAAATTTGATATGTTATTTCTCTATTAGTTTTATTTAAATAAAATCACAAATTAGATTTGCAATACATTTGCTTCTGGAATTAATTAATTGTCTGATTTTTCTTTGTCACTGGGTACTTTCAGAATCCGTAGCGGGTAGGGTGCGAACTTACAGAATTTTTTAGGTCTTTCACTCCCCCCGCCCTCAGTGGGGCTCATGTAACACCTGAACCAGGTGAGGCACATCCTAGAAAATATTCTGGGAGGGGGAGGGGGGGGACTGACATTCACATTTCTCCCAAAAAGAAAAATTAAATGCAAAATATGCCCCCCCTCCTCAAGAGGTACAGTGGGCGCGCGAAGTGTTTCAGTAAAGTTCAAAAATTTTCAACGAGCGAAGGAGGGGAGATATCAAAAAACTAAACACTGCGCGCGCATAGGCTCGTTTACGGTTTATGTGGATTGTGTGGTACATACTATGGTATATTTAAAGTATACCTTATGCGGTACGGAGCACGTGCGACGCGTATCGGAAATCGTAGGAAATGGCGTTTAGGAACGGCAAGGTATATGGAATCGGACGTGTGGGGTCACGACGCTAGACGCTACGAACGCGATGGGTACCGAGAGCGTTTGCTTGAAGGCATTCATAGACTCCTTCAAGAGTAGCGAAGATTTTGAAGCCTATTTTTCTGAAAGATTCGCGCGGATGCACGGTTCGGATTTTTATTGCTGGGCGGGCCGACAGTTAATTTTTGCAATGCTTGATGTGGTTTGTCTTTCAATGTCAATCCAATGTTATTGTTACTATCCTTACTTACTTACATTTGCCGCCATTCAAGCATAACCTGCTGAGAACCTACACGAGATGGCGCGTCATTTTTACATTATATTACGTAATCCGATCTTCTTGTTGTTTCTAGCACCTCGAACCTGCTGGACGACAACAATGCATAAGAATAAATTGCAAGTTAATACATTTATCATATCAACATTAATTACCACTTCGTTAATGTATTTTGAATCGTCATGTACATATTAACCTGCACTGAATGCGGTTGTTATGCCATAGTCTAGACACAGTCTTGGTGTAGGTCAAGATTTATAACCTTACTTTGTATAAATTAATATTTTTCTTTAACCATGTTAAAAACAATAAATAATTTGAAAGCGTTACACTCTACCTATCTATCTACAAGAAGTATGCCTCGCACACATTATACGTATGACCGAATAAAACTAATTTACAACAGATTTGCAGCAGTCAAAAACCAAGTGGGACTTATTGACCGCTGTGTGTGTTGAGAGGAAACCGATCGTTACACCAGCCTTAACAGAGTTAGAACAAACTTTTCACAAGTATCTCTCGGAAAAGGAGTTTGAATTAAGTTTGAAATCCGATCACGAACTGCAACATGAGGCTGAATTGTTATTACACAATATTCACTCATTCGGATTTATTTGAAGGTTTTTATTTTAGGAAACAGCAAAGTTTACTTAAAAAGGGTGATGTCGACCTTGATGCCACAACTAAGCAAACTGCACAAGACTTTCTGGATGCTTGCACGGAGGAGCTAGCTCAATTCAAGTTTGCGGATCGACTTACAGGTTTCAGAGGAATTGTTCAAGTTTCTTTTAAATTTGGAATATTACAGATGCAGACAGGTCTAATAATTTGAAAGTAATCAGTAGAAAGTTAGATAAACATTTGGTATTGTTGACCAAACAAAAGTTAGGTAAGGATAATATATTTTTACTTCCACAAGGAGTGCGGCAAGATGGTGAGACTCTTCGACAGGTACAACTATCAAGATTTGGATTGTTATGCTTGCATTATTGATTTTAGTGTGCAGAACGTGTTTTAAAAGAATCTTGTGGATCTGATATGAAGACCAAATTCTATGGCAATGCTCCTTGTGGGTTTTATAAATATACATATCCCAAAAGTGTACAGGAAGAAACTGATTCAGTTGGAGCCAAGGTTTTATTGTGGTTGTTCAGGATATAATGATTATAGCTACAGTTATAGGTTTTTATATATTTTGCAAGACATTGTGCTGGAGAACCCAAGGATACTGATTGTAAATGGTTGGATAGGCAAGAGCTACAAAAGGAGTTAAATCCAAAGTATCTTGATAGTGTAGCAGCATTTCTAATAGATGAAAAATAAAAACCTTTGTGTTCTTTTTCTGTATGGTGGTTCAAATTCTGTAGTAACAGGTTGTGACTGCTTATAGTTAGTAAAACAATTCTTGTACCACTCATATATTGTGTTACCTCTACCACAGATTAAAATAAATCTGGCCCAAGAGGTTGAGTAGATAATTTAATAGAAAACTCTTCAAAATAGTTTAATTAAATTAATCATAAGTACTGATACATTTTCCGACTGTTACTATCAGAGCTGGGCAGTATTAGATTTTGTAAATACTTTTTAGTATTCAAATACTTTGTAATTAAATACTTTTATGGAAGCAGTATTTGTAACTCAAATACTTTCACAAATATTTAGTACCTATTCGAATACTTCGCAAAGTATTTGAATACTTTGAGAAGTATCCAAAACGATTCGTACTTTTTCGATTAGACCTCTCAATCAAAAGTTATGGACAAAAAACCAATTTCGAAGAAAATTCAAAGGGCTGTAACTTTTGAACTAGTAGCCCAATCTTAATTATGGACTCTACAGGCCACATTCTATAAGAAAATTTTTTTTCCGGGTCAATCTGAGACCATTTTTTTTCGGGTCTCAAAAAAAGGCAGTATAACCTTCCTTTTTTACCAAAAATCGACTGCACCAACATTTCTCGGGAAAACACTTTTTCTTATTACTTTTGGTGCATAGAATCCAAAACAATACGTACTTTTTCGATCAGACTTCTCAATCAAAAGTTATAGACTAGAAACCATATTTCGAAAGAAAATTCAAAGGGCTGTAGCTTTTGAACTAGTAGCCCAATCTTGGAACTGTTGGAAATTATGGATTCTACAGGGCACATTCTATAAGAAAATTTTTTTCCTGGTCGATCTGAGGCAATTTTTTTTTCGGGCCTCAAAAAAGGCAGTGTATAACCTTCCTTTTTAACCAAAAATCGACTGCACCAAAATTTCTCGGGAAAACACTTTTTATTATTAATTTTGGTGCGTAGAATAAAACAATTCATACTTTTTCGATCAAACTTCTCAATCAAAAGTTATAGACTAGAAAGTACCAATTTCGAAATAAAATTCAATGGGCTGTAACTTTTGAACCAGTAGCCCAATCTTGGAACTGTTTGAAATTATGGATTCTACAGGCCACATTCTATAAGAAAATTTTTTTTCCGGGTCGATCTGAGACAATTTTTTTTTCGGGCCTTAAAAAAGGCAGTGTATAAACCTTCTTTTTTTACCAAAAATCGACTGCACCAAAATTTCTCGGGAAAACACTTTTTCTTATTAATTTTGGTGCGTAGAATCCAAAACAATACTTTTTCGATCAGATTTCTCAATCAAAAGTTATAGACTAGTAACCAATTTTGAAAGAAAATTCAAAGGGCTGTAGCTTTTGAACTAGTAGCCCAATCTTGGAACTGTTTGAAATTTTGGATTCTACAGGCCAGTTTCTATAAGAAAATTTTCTTTCCGGGTCGATCTGAGACAATTTTTTTTTCGGGCCTCAAATTAATGTTTAATTTGATTTGAATATTGTTGCTTTTACTTCACAGAAAATAAATCACTTATTGCGCTACTTAAACTGTGATTGGCACTACACCAGTTGACAATATCAGCTTTTTCTTCAGTTGAATAAGTACATCGCATTAACTTCTTTTTTCCTCGCTTTTTTCGTTTATGTCGCACTCTGCTATTTCACGTATCTCTGGTCTAGAATCCAAGGCCACAATCTTATTTCATAATTCAAGATCACGACATTGCACCAAAGCCCAGGGATTTATGACTTTGTGAAATCAAAAAATCCAAGATGGCGTTCATCTCTTCTACTTACAAATGATTAGTATAATGTTCTTGGTCGGAGAAACTATCCACATTTTCATTTGATGGATTTGAAAAAATAGAAGGAACCGAATTAGCCTTTTACCTAAGCGAAAACGTTTCTGTTTGAAAGTTTCAGGACAATTGTCTTTATTTCGAAATAAGAAACGATGTAAGTTTCAATATGATACAATTACAACTAATTCAAACAACACTAATAAAACGCATTCAGATACTCGACTAGGCATACATTATTTTTTTCAAACTTTGAAGGCGCCTGGCAAAGTGTTAAGCCCCGCGTCTCTTCAGCCAGGTCCGCAATTCGGTGTTTGGGTATTATTGAAGAAGTATTGGACAAGCTGTCAGCGTGCCTCAAATACCTACCCAAAAATGCCTACCAGCTCTCGGACTAGTACAAACTTTGGATACTACAGACGCCAGAAAGTCGTCAAATGGTACATTTCAGCGAATATGGAAAAAATAATAATAATGGTTGTCCTTATCCAGCGTTCGATTACGACCTTATCAATTGGTCCAATTCTAAAGTTAGGTCAATCGCCACAGAATGTAATGGTCTTTAATTCGTCTCGTAGTAAGGTTTTCGCTAGGATTTGTTGTTTATGAGTTAAGAGCGAAAAACTGAAGAAAGTCCGAAAATAATAATAAAATAATTTAACCAATAACAGTGTTGACGGATTGACATAGATAACGGGGGTATGTAAACGCACCCTGACTCTTCCAACGCACCGCACTAAAGGAACTAGGGCGAATTCATAAGAACAACTAATCGAACATAATGATCGGATTGACTGATTACCTACGTAGAATATGTCCAAAGCAGGTCACAAATAACAAATCATTTTTCAATTATGGGGAAAAACCAACAATTAGATTGAATTATAATAATTATTATGAAGTACGGTGTCCCCTACGTTACCAGGGCTTATGTTTCATGAAGTTACGCGCCTGGAAGTGAAAATAAATCATTACGGAATGAACCCAAGGATGCTAAATAATATAGCATCCTTGGAATGAACCTATAAACAAGAACGTTGGTCCTGGCTCACCTAGTTTACTTGGGCCATTTTCCTGTTTCACCACAAATATTATTGGAAGGATTGGATTGGACTCTTCATATATTGCATAAACTCTTAGTGTATTTTTCTAACGAACTACTTTTTAAAGTGCGCGAATGACTTGTGTATGAAGATACTTTTGAATTTATATTTGGCTTTTATAGCATTGTTCAGATTTGTCTATTTTTCTTCTATTAAATCAATCAATGTAGATAGGTACTAATTTAGAGCATGCAGTTGATACCTACCTCAAGTTTTCAGTGAAGTTCTGACAACACCTTCAATTCAATCCTTTTCGGCCAGTTAATAATTTGTTAATCAAAATATCCAAGTTTGATTAGTTTTTTTGAGTTCAAATTCAAATAACATAAATACTTACCTACATCACTATGGTTCTAATGAACGAAATGGGTTTAGGTAGAGGTCATTGGCATATTAAATTGACCTTAATTCAGATGCATTGGGGGATTACCTGCCTTTTTTCTTGTTGGGTGTATAAGAGTAAACGGCAATGCCACAAAATAAATATTTATTAGGTACAAAATTTTTCTTACACATTAACATACGTAATTGCTTAAAATCATATACGTCATTGACTAGATTTTAAGTTTTAGGTGAGAAGTATAAATCATAAGTAATTGAATGTTTTATCCAAGTCAAAAAATTAGTTTGTTAAATTTAGTATCAGTGATTACCAAATAAGAAATTGGTAGGGGAGCAATTTATTCAAGTTCTGCCCAAAAAACAACACACTATTCAAAACGTCTCTATTCGAATATGAACATCTAAAGGAATGTACTGTACACATTTACTTAAATATTCTCTTAACTATGTAATCAGTCTTACGCAGTTGTTCCTAATTATGAGGTATTTGTAAAATTAAATTATTATTATGTAGTAACACCAACAAATGTAGGAACATTGAATTCAATCGTAAATTAAACATAGCACCATCAATATGATTGCAACTACATTAAATGAAATAGTCTATCAAACTGCTACTGACTTTTCCTCTGTGATCCCTAGCTTTCTCTTTTCCCATCTACTAATTATACCTAATGGGTAGCAAATTACGGCCGAAGCCAGAATAAGACTCCCGGATAAATAGAACGAAGCGTCATAACTGCCGGTGACTTTGAAAAATTCTCCAGCCATCGGTGCACCTGCACAAGCTGCTACACCTTGGAAAAGTAGAATAATGCCAAAAGCGTTCGTCAGGCGATCTAATCCAACAAGATCCACGACTAAAATTGGTCTTAACGAGGCAAAGCACGCTGAAAATGGAATACAATTAACTTTTTTTCAAAAATTGAATTAAGAAACTTACACATGCTCAATCCGAATATAATTGCGTAAGCATACTGGTATTCCGTCGACTGAGATAGTCCACTTAAAATGGTTGCGATTCCGCCAATACTTATTGCAACATTGTTTACTAACAGTACGTTGACTTTTGGAAAAGAACTGATCATGCCGCTAACCACCCTTCCTATTGTGTTTGCGATTCCGAGAGTAGAAATCAACCATATCGCTTTGTGTTCGTCCATTCCATTGATAACGGCTCTGTGTTTTGAGTAAACAAACGGCACGAAGAATCCCAACATTGTTAACAGTCCACTTGTAGCTAAGATTAGGAACGAAATCGATTTGAGCAGGCTTATATCTAACATCGTCGCCAGTGGCCTTCGAATAGATTCCGGACAGAATCGACACTCTTCCTCAGCCTCTTCCTCTATTTCGTGTTTGGTCGGTGGACGGGTTACCGAAAGGTTGTACGCAAGGGAGCTTTGCGAGGTGTACTGAGGTAGGCGGGTGAGACTTGCGCCGAAGAAAATGTCATCGCGGTATAGTGGCCGATTATCGTGAACAGTCAGGGTACCCCTCCGCCTCACCAAGTCACTTCCATCGGCGAGTTTTGGTCGTCGCTCTCCCATTGTGTGTCTCCGATTCGTCATTACGATTGGTTTAAGTCCATCGTCTTGGTCAAGAAGCGGAGTGGTACCAGTTGTTTGTTCGTCTTCCCTCTCCTTCTCTTTTGTTATTGTTATGAAAGGTATGCTTGGTCGTTTGTCTTTGTAAACTTGGGCACCGCGGTGAGGAACGCTAATGGTATGATACACCTTGTCAGTTTTCCATACTTGTGCGGCAGTTGGGTAAGCCGCGTTGTTGCTAACGCCTAGCATTTTTGGAATAGTAGCTTGGTTTTCGTTCAACGAGTGAGATGAGACGGCTTTCATATTGGCCAAAGCCGTCTCCATCTTCATGCGAGTATTTGGGTTAAGTTTACTGCTATCCATAACTAACTCTGGCTTTTCTTGTTCATCTTTGTTTTTCAAATTTTTCAATTTCGTGGGTTTCACTGGCCTGAAGGTGGACGCAAATAGTATGCATGTTAAAATCATAAGTGCTTGGGCGATTATGGTGCAGCGCCAACCGATAGTTTTTATAAGGGCGGCGCATAACGGCGCAAAAACGAAGGTACCGGCACCAGATCCACAAACCGCAATACCAGTTGCTAGCGCCCTGAATTTTTCAAAGTAGAATCCTACCGTAATCACAGCCGGCACGTATATTAGACCAAAACCAATTCCTAAAAAGCAAAGGTGTTGTGTACAAAGATTTCTGGCACAAGAAGTGATTAAGTTTCTAAGCCAATGATGTTATCACATTTGATGTGGTAAAGTGGACAAAGTACATGTATTACAAACTTAAACATATTATACAAATATTCTGTAATGGAATCAACCCATAAACAAATAATTTATATAGTTTACGTTCATTAATGCTGTATTGTTATTACGTTATTTCTCTACGGACTACAAAACAACGGTCAAAATATTTCTGCGCGTTTTACCAGAATTAGAATCGGTAGTGGAATCTGTTTATCAGAAATGACGTATGAGATTAACAAACTGAATGTTTAATGACCCTTGATTAAAGTTTTATAGGAACTTCACGTTACAAATTACGTCATGCGAGAATTTTTAAGAACGTAACACAGAACGATTGTGAGATGACAATACTCAAAATGTGAGATTGGAGAGACATTTCTTCGTTCCGAGTCCCTTGTTAAATTGATGCAATTTATATTTAATATATTTAATATATATTTAATAGGATTATAAATGCCTTCTTTATTCCTTAAAAGAGTTTGTAAGTTTTGATCTGAACTACCTAAGAAACGGTTCAAAATTGATGTACTACCAAAGATCAAACACCCTTAGCGTTCAAATTTTCCACGAGTATTAAATAGAGTTTAGACTACTTACCACCAATAATTCCGTATACCACGCAAAGGTAAATGATGTCCGTAGCAAAGTAGGATAATCCAAAAACGATGGCGGATAAAACACTTCCAACGATTGCTACCAATCTAAAACCGTAACGGTTTGCAAGAGCACTGGTAAATGGTCCGACCATAAGATAAAAACCAGATAATAGAGATCCAACTAGCGAAACTTTGGCTTCCGATACATCAAACTCTTTTGAGATATCTTCCAGGAACATCCCAAAAGCGTAGACGATTCCGTCTACGACCATGTTGCAGAGAAATGAGGCAATAACGACCACCCATCCCCAACCACCGTCAGGAGGAACTACAATTTCGGCATCATCAGATTGCTCATCGGAATCTAACGATTCACTATTTTCATTTGATTCGGTTGGAAGTTGAGTATTGTTTTCAGTTTCAGTTTTTGAGATTGGTAAGTATCCGTTTTCCTCACCGTTGGATACGCCGTTTGGTGACATACCGTTTCAGGGGGTTTCTGAAAAGAAATTGTGAGAGGCATTAGTTAATTGTCACAAAACTTGAGATAGGTGTGTTCTCCAGATAAACTCGTTCATGGTCAAGTTATGCATGTAATTACGGTGCGTACCCACCGGTTATGTAAATTTTTTTATGTTTAGTAAATTACTAAATAGCATTCTTGGTTAAATCGGGATTGTTGGAAAAGAATTTCATCTGTTCAGCAATTAGCAATTCTTAAACCCAATCTCAATGAAATGGCAGTAGACCTACTACATCATGTCTATAAGGCACGTTTGATTTTGTATAAATTAAACCAAGGACATGTTAAGCCTAACAAAATTTTAATTGGATAATTAAGTCTGCGCCGTGGAGAAGCTGTCAATGTTCGTCTAATTGCGCTATAGGTTAACAATGTTGTGTCAATGCAATCAATATAGTTAAACTATATGAGGTGCAACTACAGGCGCTAATAAAAACTGTTCTAAACCTATTTTACCTATTAATCCATATATTTATCCGCTTCCATTGAAGTTGTTTGCGTACAGCTTTAGTATTTTTGTTAATTTTCTTTAATGGTCTTGAACTTTTAAATAAGATTAATCTGCTTAGAATAAAATGATTTTTCAATCGCAAAAACGTTTGAGTAAACAATTCGAAATAAAAAGTAGCAATGTACCAAGTTGGTAGGTAGTTATTTGTGAAATCACAGTTTGAATGTAATTATCACTGGACTGTTGAAGCACGTGGTAATTATTATTTTGGTATATTAACAAATTCAGTACCTACTCCCCTCCAGTTCAGGAAATGCAAATTAGGTACTTATTTAAAGCGGGATCCGTTTAAGTTTAATTTTTTCGAAAAACTCATGAAACAAATTGTATCATGGACTTCACGTTCTCTGACCTTTCCGGTACACCTCCACCTTGCAATTTTGATGGCCAGCGAGTGCTTTTTCCGATTTATATTTAACTATTGGGTATTGATCGCAAATTGATAATGCATACATGGTTCGTATTTGTTCATTCATAATAATCTGTGGTTAAATTATGCGTCATTTCCGATTTCTTATAACTGTGGCAGGAAACAATACAAGGGCTAAGGAAATGTGCGACCGGAGACATAAAAAACAAAAAACATATTTTTGTGCGAAAATGTCACAATGCATGAATTGTATGTAAATAGCATTTCTTCACGTTATTCTCTAACTTTGCCCTCTTTTAGTGTACGCACCATGACTGACATGTTTGATTTGTTATAGTCACTTGAGGTTTCTTTTACGTATTTTTGGGGGGTAATCTCCGACACGTGGAACAGTAACTCATTTACATCCGTCACATGTGTTTTAAACAGTTTATACGCGTTTCACTTATCTGTAATTTTATCACACTAGAAATGTAGAACCTAAACTTCCAAAAATAAGTGGCATAGGGAGTATTTTCTAAATTAATTTTTTCACGAGGAGTTTAATTACCTTTTAATTATTGAACTCAAATAAATCTCAATTGGTAAGTGTACAAGAAACTACCGTCACTTGATCGCAATGGCGCGCTGTAAACTAATTTAAATTATGAACTGGCGCGGTCTTCACATAAAATTGTTTATATGTACAGAAGCGAGTTCCCCTTCTTTTGCTTAAACAATTCTTACAGTTTCTGTATTTTATCAAGACTTATCTGCTTATTTTAACCTCTATGACACTTTTGCTCGAACAAGATGCTGTGTACATCGACTTGATAATTGTTGTTACACAGAAATTCGACAATTTCAATCGGCGCCAATGGATACCCATTTATTGCCAATTTCCAGTTTTATTGCGAATATAAACGTATGGTATTCAAACGTCCCCGACCTTTGATGAAGACGAAATGTGCACATTATTTAAAATTATTATTAAGATGCAAATCATAATTCAAGCGATCGAAACTCGAATGAAGATTATCATTACCTTCGAAATGGTGACGGTGGTATTCAAGTTCATTAAAAATCTTGCTTTGCTCTTTGGGAAAATTTTACTGAAATTAGTTCCATATATTTTAATAACCTTGTCCCTTGTTCCCATACATTCATATTATTTCGGTACCAAAATTAACATTTCATTGATATGCCAAGATTGTCGAGATTAGGAGACACGTCCAAGATAACAGTTATAATGTTACATATTACCAAGTCCCTTGTATTTGTCAAGTGATTATGTTATAACTTATTCTTTTTTATGATACCTACAGGTTTTCACTTTTCATAAGATACTTTTGCATAGTTCCTTCACTTATATTCATTGAACCGTTAAACTATTAATTAAATATTCAACACCTATATTTTCGAAGCCCCCGGAAGGGGGAATTCCAACGTTTTTTTAAATCTTCGACATAAAGATCTCACAATTTTAAAAGTTCAACTCACATTACTACCTAGTTGTAAAATTTGGAGTTTCCGATTTACAAATTCATTGTAAAGCTTCATTACAACAATAATGTAAAAAATAATGTTACGTCATGACAACAACGGACTATATTATAGCAGAAACTAACAAAACACCTCCATCAAAGTTGTCACTCTTCTGCTTACATAAGTGAAGGAAACATAAAACCATGCCTAATCAGTATCAATTTATAAATATCAGAACTTAATCTGATTCGATCACTTTTAATTATTACAGTCTATGTCGTGATATATCGTGGTCACTCCTTTACCGAACCATGACATAGTTAAAATTTCAAAATCAAGGCGACTCTTAATCGGAATTTGCGTTTTCTTAATGAGCTTTATTTTTGAATGATATCTCTACTAACGTAAAATTTTTATTATTTTTCACACCCCTTTATCTCCCAAAACTCCAAAAAAAAAGACTTTTTGTGGTTTTACAATTCTAGATATATTTTATTTACTAAAATACCAAATGTGTTTCCTTGTGTATTTAGGGGCCAACCTTATGAAAATTTTGAAAAATGCTGAATAACTGACAACGTGGGTAAATACTATTACTAAATTAAAAATATCAGAAACGTGGTTGTGAACACAAATGAAGACAATGAAGTTCACATAGCAAAATTGTGTAACATCGTACAATGCGAATAATTATTTATTCCGCATCGCCTATAGAAACCCAAAATTTAGAGACCCGAGAGAAACACTACTGTTTTCTTACGCAAGTTGCTGCCTAACAGCACTGTCCAGCTATAAAAACTGCGTAATCCGTAAGTCAACTTGCTACCGAAAACTTCCCGTCAGACAGCAACTTGCGTGAGAAAACTTGCCAGTATATTCTCGCCTTTATGTCCTCAATTTTCCGTCTATCTGTCCGTCGACCTCTCTATATGAAAGCTTATATGAGTTCCAGATGTGCAATAAAATCAAAAATTAACTTTGTAAACCGTTATTTATGCATACATTATGTTAGGAAAACGACAAAACTCTAATCCTCGATGCCCAAAAGTGATCCATATACATTTCGATGCCCAAAATATTTTCAATCAAAAGATATCAAATTTGTTATTTATTAATTTTATTGGGAAAAAGACCAACGTCTATTGCTCGATACGCAAAAAGTAATCAATGTGTATATTTACTAGTCTGCCCGTCTGCTTATGTGAGTGGGCCGCGCTGGCAGTATCCACGAAGCAGTGTGTAACGGTTTGGTTACATTTACAGGGTATGAAAACTCCGCTTGCATAAATAGATTCTATTCTCTATGGCAGTGGTCATTATTTTACTATAACAATTAATTTTTTGTAATGAATTAATTAAATCCACGGTTGCAGAAAGTTGGTTCTTTATTTTAATTTAATTTAATTTATGCCCTATCCCATGATCATGTTTGTAATTAATTAAACACATGGTACCTACATTTTCCCATTCAAAAGATTTACACACCTCTGGATGCTAAATAAAATTTAACCCACACAAAAGAATGGTACCAATAAATTTAAAATTCAACTTCACAGTTAAAGAGAAAAAAATCACCAAAATCTTTTGTTTGGGTCCGCTTACAAAAAATATACAATATACAAAAAAATACAAATTTGTTCAGCAATATTAAATTGACTTTGAACATAAATTTTTTGATGCAATATCCTCAAAACGTCCGACTCCTATTTTTACATAATACCAAAAATTCAAATAAGGTACATTTAGAAAGATGGCGGCAATTCAGAAAATTGGATAGTAGAACGCCTTGCACAATACAATTAAACCCTTTGTATCACCTGGTAAATTTAATTATTCGTTGAAAGTAATTGTGAGAGATTGTTTGTGATTCAAATTAGGAACACCACCTACTTCAGGTTTCTCAAAATTTAATAGTTGAAATCTTGTTTATTCACTGGAATAATTTACCAATGTTCCGCAATATGGAAATGCCAATTTTTCCTTTGTTTTAACAGTTAACAACAGCACTAATTAATCGTCATTAAACTTTTTACCGGTTGTCGTTTAAATTAGAATCTGATTATCGCCCTATATAAACAAGATAGGTGCACAAATTTGGTCAATAAACTGCTTTAATGTAATGGAATGACCTTACCGCACGGAACAATAACAGCGAAGCTTCATCTTATGGGCTTCACCGAATCATTATTGCAACTATCTGCATCTTATTTGTGTGACAGTGTACAATTCGTTGCATATAGTAGGTACACTTCGGAACCTATAACACCTACATTCGGTGTTCTGCAGGGGTCAATGTTGGGCTACTTTTTTTCTTTATGCATAAATGACATAACTTCCTATTTACCCCGCAACGCACTTCTTTTGGGTGATGATTACTGTATAGCCCAACTTCTGTATACTTTCAAGGCGACTCTAACCCCGCGAATCACCTATAACTTGCAATAAGACTCTAAAAGTGGCCACAGAAGCCTTGAAAATACTACGAAAAAACTTTAAAACAGATGTCTATAAGTCTTTTACTGCTTCCAGGAAATTCTCCTCTTCCAAAAGGCTATAGACATGGCAAAAACAAGGAAGGACCCAATGAAAATTTATAACCCCTAATACTCGGCAAAATAAATGTGAGAAAAATTCAAAAGTCTGTCATTTTTATGTGTAAAAATAATTATTGCAAGTTTAATCCCGTTTTATGGGATAAAATGACCAGTAATTTGGAAGGGGTATTTACACAACATTTTTTTAAATCGATCTATTCGTTACCGATTCTAAGTTAAAAATTAAAAACAGCGCAAAAAGGTTTAGACTAACCAATGTATTGCTCTAAATGATCTCTACTAACTTCCATACCATAATACAATCTTCATTCAAACCCAGATCTTACATTCCTCAAGACCTCAGGATCTCCGGCATTCGACGATAATTGTTTGTCCTAGTTTTACAATTTTTCGTTGGGAAATCTTGTTGAGCGTTCCAGAAAGCGTCTAAGAAACATTCAAGAGGAATATGTTTAGGTCCTCACTTCCAGGGATTTTTGCACCATGCCCGAGCTTTGTACACACTCCTTCACCTTGTCGCCGCTTTTCGACCGCTGTCACTGCACATATTTGTGTAAAGTGTTCAAACGCCTTTTAGAGTATTTCAACTGTTTGTAGGTGTGGTCCAGCGCTTTTACAAAGTTTGAGACCTTACTTTGGTGTTCTCACAGTTTCCATACCCTTTGCCTCGTCCTTTGCAAATCCTTTTCAAAGCTTTGTAGACAGGAACTGGGAAAATTAATATTGGTATCGACAGACCAATAGACATAATATTAAAAGTCTAAAAATCAATGAGTTTGATACCAATCATTGTCATTTGATGAATGATGATTGCTCCACAGATGACTTCATATTCCGATTTATATTGCTTGAAGCCCTTCAATATTTACAGGTCAATTTACCAATTTGTGAGCGTTGAAACAAATTTCTAGCATTTGAAAGTTATAATTCATAAAATTATTGTAAAATTACGGTTGACCACCTTCCTCAACGACCCCCATTAAAAAAAAATTGTTTATAATATAATGAATACTAATATGTAGTATGTTATTGCGAATAATAGCCAATGCACGTACATACTGTTCTGTAGCAACCAAAATTAAACACTAAAAAATAAATTTATGAATAAGCACAGAGTTGGTTTATTTAATTTGAAGTTGTGTTATTGTAGAATTATTTTTTCCTTTTAGAACTGTTGTAATTGCGTATTGTTTATTTCGATTTGTTTATTTAATTGTAAAACGTTAAATTGCGTGTTCAAATGGAGGGACATGTGGTGGTTTCCAATAAGAACGTTAGTCAATTAATGCACGCGTGGTGGTGCTGATAACAAGAGATGCAAGTGGTTAACGATGTGCGCATTATTTTCGGCGTTGTTTGACAGCCGGAGTTATCTAATCTAATTGTAGTTGGCGAATTATTTGTAAATACCGGCAGACGGAGATTATTCTATCATGGAAGTGGTGTTCTCTTCAATACGCGCAACAAGGTAAAATTGGGACGACTGTTCATAGTTCGCGACGGTGAGAAGTGTGCGTTGTTACCGGATTTAGGCCCTTTTAATTTGGTTGAAGACGCAGTTCGTCAGTTTAGAAATAGAGCGTGTAAAAGAAATTTAAAAGAAAAATGTATGTGGGAGACAAGGTCAAGCTTCTTGTAACTGTCAGTGAGTGTTTTGTGTGTCTTTGATACGTGTGCCTGAAGATCGCGAACCATTTATGACCAGATTATGAAGTAAAAGAGAAAAAAAACTGTAAGTAATTTTAAAATTTGTTTATTATTAATTATCGACCGTTTGCGTGGGGGTTTTAATTTTTACTTGTGTGTTTCTGAATCCATTCTTTTCATTGTTAATTAAAAAGAATTAATTGTGTGTTTATTCGAACCCATTGCGCGACTCAGATAGACTGTTCATGTCAGATTTTTCTTTCGAATCAAAATTTCAAATAATAACAATTGCAACAATTAAAATTGCCTTTATTATTAAAAAAAAGAATAAATAAAGATTTATGCAAATACAATCAAATTAAGGGCGAAGTTCCGTACTGCAGAAATGGTGGAGTCTGCCCTTCCAGTTAACCCCATTACTACATGTATTACCAAAAGGAAAAAAAACAGTTATTTGCATAAAAATCAGGAAAATGATACATTACTGGCGAGGAAATATTGAAATATCGAGGCCGAGTATTTTCATTACCGAGTCAACTAGTATCATTTTATTATGAGTTTTGTATTAAATTTTACACGAAAACGTCTTTTTAATATAAAATTTCAATTTTCATATAGAACTTTTGATTAATGTCAATCTGTCAGTGATGATAGGAGTCATTAGGCATTACCAATATGACAAATGTGGCCAGAAAAGTGACAGGGCGCAGGGTAAGTATTCAAATAACGTATTAGTGCCTAGAAACTAAAATTACCTGACATCAAGTGGGCCGGAAAATGAGGGTTTCATGACGACTTCGAGTAAATAGTATTTAACTAGACAATTAAAAAAACTGTATTGTTAGAAAAAATGTGATACTAAACGAACATGTGTGATACATCGTTCTAAAGAGAATAAAAAACTCAAAATGTCAAAATACAAAATGGCGTCCATAAGAAAAAATAAAGTTGCCATGTGTTTCTCCGTCATCTTGAAGATTGTTAAAAATGGGATACCATTTTCGAATTCTCCATATAAAGTGTCTGAGTAATGCTTTGGTTAGAAATATCAAGTACAATTAGTTGAAAAAATTAAAATCAGAAATTTTCATTTATTTGCGATATTTTCAAAACTATAAATTTCTTTTCAGATTATTCAACACGAAAATTCGCAACTTTTCTCTCATTTAGCCAACTTTCTATCTCTTAAGATGAGCGGAACTTTATAGTGGCACTTGAAAAATGGAGACCCCGTATAGTTTTTTCAACTGACACATTTTACAATACTATATTCAATTACATAATAATTGAAATCCAATATTTTTTCTCACCCTTTCTTCCTCAGTAAAAAGAGATTTTATCCACGGGTAGAACTTTACGTAGGTACAAATGTTTTATTTTCATAAGCAGGCTAACAACTAGAATTGCAACAATGCAACACTTGTAACCGTCCTTTATTATTAACTCCCAATTCTAAAGATATAAATAAGATATACTTTGCCTATGCAACTTACTTAAATAGCCCGTTAAGAATTGCCCTAGCTGCGATTTTTACCTAGAAGATAGGCATGGTAATTAACGTCTGACATTACACAAAATATTTAGTGTATTATCCATTTATAGTATTTTAAATTAAAGGCCAAGTTCTAAATTTATTCGCTAGTTTTTCGTTACGACTTTAGGTATACCAGCCTGCAGCATGAACCACGTGGGCCAGTATAGAGTATCCATGTCATAATGCATCCCCTAATATTTGCATACTGATACTACGTTAAGTTGTATAAAGATTTACTTTTAGTAGCTATTAAACGCTGATAAAAAATCACCGATCTCCTGACAACTTTAATT